>NC_048596.1:57140660-57459826 GCF_003668045.3 Cricetulus griseus | reverse complement strand
GAATGTGTAGGTGAATAGATGGATAGATGCTGTCCTGTTTGATTTCTATTGCTGCAATAAAGACAATGACCATAAACAACTTGGGAAGTAAAGAGTTTATTCATCTTACACACACCTATCACTCTGTCATTGAGGAAAGTCAGGGCAGGAACTCAAGCAGAAGTCATGGAAGGGTGCTGCTTACTGACTTGCTCCTCATGGTTTTCTCAGACTGTTTTCTTATATACCCCAGGATCCACTGCTCAGGGATGGTACTACCCACAGTGAATTGGGCCCTCCCACATCAACCATTAATCAAGAACATTCCACCCAGTCTTGCCTATAGGTCTATCTGATGGAGGCAATTTCTCAACTGAGATTTCCTCTTCCCATTTGATTCTAGTTTATGTCAAGTTGTATACACAGATGTATTGCTGAATCTAGAGATGGGTACATGGATGGGTGGATGATAGATGATTGACAGAAAGATGATATATAAGTAAATTATATATAGTAGCTGTTAGAAGACAGATAAGTATGTAGTTAGATAGATAAGCTGGTGGGTGGCCTGGAGACATGTACTCAGCATCTATGGGGATGTCTATCCCTGCCTACCCTTCCCCCCTGCAGACTCAGGGTGTTCTTCTGTGTTTCCCAGTGCATGGCGCCTGTGGTGGATATGATGATGGGCACCTTGGTGGCCTCATAATGTTAATAGCAAGGAAACAGCTCACTGGTGATCCACTCTCTCACTCCCACATCAGGAACTGAGCACATAGGTCTCAGGGCTGAGAGGTTCTTTGACTGATGCCCTGCAGAGCCCAGGCTGACCAGGGCTGAAGCCATAGCCAGTCACATGGGTACAGAAGCTGCAGCTTGCTCTAGTCCTGGCTCTGCTGCAGACTGGCTGTGTGACCTGGGGCTAAGGGTCTGATTTCTCTGAACTCCAGCTATCCATCCAAGTGCCAGGCTACTTCACTAGACTCCCGGGAGCGGGGATCAGGAGCAAAAGGAGACACATACTCTGGACATTTCATAGGGTTTGACAAAATGAAAGATTTTATCACTGTGACCACATCAGGGATAGCATCTTCTCTTGGGGTAAGTTATGGGAACTGTAAAGATGGTGATAATGATGGAGATGACATCAGTGGCATCAGTTTCTGCTTGCTGACTGTGTCATGATACTGGGACACCAGGTCAAGCATTCTGTGCACACTGGTCCATCCTATCCCACCACATTCCAAGGGCCACAGTCATTATTGCCACAGATGGATATGGGAGCACAGGTTCCCTGAGGGGAATTTGTGCCTGCAGGTCCTAAGTCTTCCTCCTTGTCCCTTGATCTCAAGTTCCCAAAGCATCCCGAGGGATTTTCTGCTCCAGGGAAGGTCCCCTAGAAAGCTGGGCAGTCTGTCCACCATTGGACTGAGCAGGGTGCAGCTGGGTTTGGCATGGGGAGTTTCTTTCCAATAGCTCAAGGGCTTGGGTTGGGGTTCTAATTCTACCTCTGTGGTCCTATCCAGAACTCTTTGAGAGAGGGCTCCCTCTACTCTATGGGTGAGGGCTGGGTACCAAACTGGATATAAATGGTCCCATCCAAGTGTGCTGTGGCACCTCAGAGCAGGCAAACCTGTGGACTTCAGGCAGAGCAGTAGAGAGTCCCAGGTGAGGGCATAGAGAAACTGTGCCAAGCATCTGGGCTCTGAAGTAGAGTAGGGCAGGATGGCCCCCAGCACCAATCATATGTTCCCAGCACTCATACGGAATGTATTTCTGACCTATAAGAGTGTATTTCTATGTCTGGCTACTGACTTTTTGGGTGGCTGAAAGAAGCCTTCTTGGCAAGTCCAACTGCCAGCCTGTAGCCTGGCACAGGAGCCTCACACAGAAAACTGCCTGTAGCCCCTACCTTCTCCTGATAGCCAGGGATCACTACTGGCCTGGCCAGCCATGCAGGCCCATGGAGAGGCCTGACTTTGAGCTATTGCTGTACACATCACTGGAAACCAGACCCAAAGAGATGTTCTGACCCATAAATGCAGGTGCCTGGAGGAAGTACAGGTGACCCTGGGAACCTCTGTTTATTTCCTCCCAGACCATGGCTCCTTGTGTGGGCACCTCCAGACAGCCCAGCCCTGATCCTAAGGACATTTGCCAGCCATCTCCTACCTATCTTCACCATCCAGATCCAAAGGAGATGGCTCTTGGACAGGCCATGCAGTTTCTGGGGGTGGCCTTTTTTTTGATTCCTAGATACTGTGGGTCCTAGGGAGAACCCTCTGCCCAAGTTTAGAGAGATGCCTCTGAGAGGGAAGCAGATGCCTGTCCTCAAGCACTTCAGGCCCAGTTTCTGCCATGATGCCTTGGCCTGGACGCTGCCCCTACCTTCACTACTCTGCAAGAGCTGCAGACTGCAAAGCTGGAAGATTCCTAGCTGGACATGCTGCCCTTCTCTGTGGGGCCAGAGGAGGGTGAGGCACCAGCAATCACCAAGATTAATTGGTGAATACACCTTGTTCCAGAATTGGAGAGGAAGTGGGTCACTCTTGGAGGCCCCAGTCCAGAGCAGGCACATAACTCTTTTAAGTCTGCAAGTGTCACCAGCCAATGGGGAGAAGCTTCCAGAAGGCGCTGGGAAGCAAGTCTGAGTGAGAGTCAGTGGTGAAAGACAAAGGGTCAAGCACCATGAGAGATGGCACCCGAGGCAAAGTTAAGACATTGTTGCTTGCTTGATCCATTCCCGGGGATGCTTGCCTTGAGTAAGCTAATTTAAGTTAATCTAAAGATTCATAGCAAGACAGATGCACAGCTGATGTGTGGGTGGCTGGATAAATATACAAATGATGGGTGGATAGAAAATGACAGACAGATGAAAGATAAATAATAGGTTAAGGTGCATGGGAAACAGACTTGATCCTTCAGCAGGGAGTTCTGTGAAGCCACAATGCAAAGAAAGCAGACAAAAATGCTGTTCCTACCTATAGATATGTATTTTTTTCAATTAGCACATTGTATCCTGGTTACTGTCAAATGGAATTTTCTCTTTGTGTGAAATCCATATAGTTTTCTCCATCAAACACATTATTTCTTGCCCCCCAAATAGAACACTTATCCTACAGAACACTTAATACCTGTACAACAATACAGTCTAACTTACATTCTCTCTCTCTCTCTCTCTCTCTATATATATATATATATATATATCAACAATAAACAATACAGCCTAAAAAAATGCTGTTCCTCTGGTTGGATGTGACTATAGCCATCTTGAGTCTCAGTAGCTGTGATGCTTCCCACTAGACCGTATGTGGTTGGGGATGTTTATGTTACCCTCATGGATGTGGGTGCAGGTGCTCACAAATATCCGGGGCCTTATGAAAGCCTCACAAGGTCTCTTCCACCTTGAGATTACCTGAGTTAAATCACTGGTGGGTGCAAGTAAGGCTTCTTGGAGATATAGCTTCACATAAGCCACTCACTGGGATTCCTCATTGGTGTAGCTTCTTTGATTGGCCATTGCTCCTGAATGTAACCCCTTCTTGGCTCACCTGGCTAGACTTGGATGGGACCCTTTCCTTGATCTGTTTGTGCCCTCTATACCCGTAGTGACTTTAAAAAATGGCACATGGCTCATGAACAAAGAGAAGGCAAGATGTGTGGCCCTTGTTTGCAACCTAGCCTCAGGTTTCAGGGTAGGTTGCGTCTAGGGACTTAGAAACATCACAGGGACTTGTCTCGCTGCCTTCTTGACTGCTTCTGTCTGTCTCATCCATTCTCAGCTGGCTCACTCTGGGGCACAGCCAGCTTCTCACCTATGGCTCAGGGATTCTGGCCACTCAAATCATATCCAGTGGGGTGAAAGCTGATCTCTCACTCCTGTTCTCAAGGAAGTCCCTTGATTGTCCCTGTGTGACTCTGATTGGGTCTTCTCCCATTGTTGAACTGTGTTGCAGATACATGATGGTCTCACTGTTGGTGGAAGGCAGAGCACTTGATGGCCTTCAGGGTACAGAAAAGAGAGAGGACTCCATGCATTCTGTGGACAGGGGATGCATGGGGACAAGGTGGATAACTAAGCAGGACAGGTGCCAGTCAGAAGCCAGAGGATGCTCAGGGATAGTGACAAGGGCCAACCTGTTGTCCATGGTTGTTTTCGAGCATTTCCTTGTGGCCCTGCTATCATTACTTGAGTCTTATATCAGGAGTCTCCAGAGGAATGGAACAGATAGAATGAATATACGCTATAAAAGGGGACTCCCTAAACTGGCTCATACAACAGGGGCCAGATAGTCCAACAATGGCAACCTGAACACCATCTACTGGGCTCTCAGACACCCCAACATGCAGGTGGTCATGGTTGGATCTCCCTAGAACACATCGTGTAAGCTGATCTAATCAATCCCTTTGCAACATATGTACATCCCATTGGTTCCGCTCTTTAGAGAAACCTGCCTCATACAGACCAACCAATCTGAGCTCTTAGTCAAGATGGGAGTCCCCTGCCATATCTCCAATGACTAAACACCACTTGGTTGCCTACAACAACAGGCTGCTCTTTGATTCTGAAATGACCTCTTGGGAGAGTTACTTGGGAGCCTCAGGTGACAGAAATGAGACTTTCCAGGGTCAAGAGAGAAACATCATGGCACTGTGAAACCAGGGCACAAGGGAGTCCACATTCTTACAACATGCCTGTAAGTTCCTAATAAATTCTGTATTTTTGTATTTATTCAGCTTCCTTCTTTCCTTCCTTCCTTCCTTCCTTCCTTCCTTCCTTCCTCCCTCCCTCCTTTCCTTCCCTCCTTCTTTTCCAAAAAAGATTCACTTTTATTTTCTCTGTGCAGGTGTTTTGTCTGCTTGTATGTATGTGTGTATGCTATGTGCATGCCTGAAGCAGGCATCAGGTCACCTGGAACTTGAGTCCCTGATGGTTGTGAGCCACCATGTGGGTACTGGGAACTAAACCTGGGTCATCTGCAAGAGAAGCCAGTGCTCTTAAACACAAAATCATCTCTCCAGTTCCTATTCAAAGATTTTTCATAAAACTTGGCTGAGTGCCTTTCTTCTAAGCCCCTGGTTGTGTCCTTTACCTGAGTCTGGCCCTGTGGGCTCTAGTGATTGCTGAAGTGTCTTGGTCCTTCACAGGCTATGGGGAGTGGATGCAGGCGAAATGTCTGGGCTCAGGTTGTACATATTGCATACAGAAGCTGATGCTGTCTCAGACCTGGGTCCTGGCTGTGGGTGAGTGATGTGGGCTGGGGACTTGGCTCCCACTTGAGAAGTGGGCCATAAAAATAGAAAAGTCCCTGACGTTGCAGTTTGAAACCCTTAAAATCATGAGCTAAGGCAGTAACTCCCAGCCTGGGATCTTCTCTTAAGTGCTTCAAACTCATTGAGGAGAAGAACTGGCTAAATTGTCTTTAAAGACAGAGCAGTAGTTGCCAGCAGCTTCAGGGCAGGATACTGGGAGTGGCCTGAAGAATGGCCCTGTTTACAAGTATAGTCCTCTCTTAGCTGGGGAGGAGGGAAGATTGTGTTCTGTTTTGACACACAAAATGGAGATGACGCTGTTTGAGGGGAAAATCTGGTAGAAACAAGTGAAATTAAATGTCTTTATGAGTGCTTGGTCAATCAACACCTCAGAGCTCAAAAGGTACAGTCTTTTGCTGAAGACAAGCAATAAATGTCCGAAAACCAGGAGGTCCCCAGGTCTGTTGCTCAGGCTGACTTTTTCCTCTCCATGGACATTCCCTGAGAGACCTGGATTTATTTGGGAATGCTTACAGAGCTTTCTTTCTTTCTTTCTTTCTTTCTTTCTTTCTTTCTTTCTTTCTTTCTTTCTTTCTTCTTTTTCGAGACAGGGTTTCTCTGTGTAGCTTTGGAGCCTATCCTGGCACTTGCTCTGGAGAGCAGGCTGGCCTCGAACTCACAAAGATCGGCCTGCCTCTGCTTCCCGAGTGCTGGTATTAAAGGCGTGCGCCACCAACACCCGGCTGGGAATGCTTACAGAGTTAACACTGGCCAAATAAAGCCATGAGAAGGGAGGTTCTGATGGTGGCTGAAGGAGCTGCACACTGGGTGGGGACCACTCCATTCGAGGGTCTTGCTCTTCCACCTAGTATACAGCCAGATGGAAGCAAATAGAGGTGGGGGTGGGTGGGTGGAGGCATGGGGAAGGAGAATCCCAGAAGAAAGGATACAAGGGAAGTGGAGAGGTGAACTTGATGGGTGTGGCTGTGGGGAAAACCACAATGTGGGGAGGCTGTGGGAAGTGAGGGAAGGCATAACTATGGGTAGATTAAAACACAGACACACACACACACACACACACACACACACACACACACACACACCAGCTATTGTTTGTTTGTAAGACAGAATTTCATGTATTCCCCACTCTTGCTCTGTAGCCAGGAATAACCTTGAGCTCCCCAATCCTCCTGCCTCAGCTTCCTGCGGGTTGGGATTACAGGCATGTGTCACTGTGGACAGTTTATGCAGTCTAGGCAAGAGCTATTGATTGAGTTACATCTTCAGCCTCAACTCCTAAAAAACAAAGGCAAAGATCTGTTTCTCCCAGGTGAGGATGTTGGTGTGGAGGATGTTTATGACAATGACTTCTGGTGTATTGCTGAGATCTTGGTCTTCTGGCCAAGTGACTATGGATTGGCATTGCTGGTGCATTCATTGTGGTCCTGGGAGCTGCAGCTTCCTATTAGTTTGGTGTGGCAGAATCAGGAAAGGTCTGACTCTGAGCTCAGTGTCTTACACACCCCTGACTTCCTCTCCCTCTTTGCAGTGGGCATGGAGCCCACTCTCTGGGTGTACTGGTGGAGAGGGCTAAGATGTCAGTGTGGAAAGCTCTAGAACCCCAGTGAGCCCTCCAAACCTTCTACGTTCTCACTTGCTCTTCTTGGCACATTTTTCTTTCAGCTTTTTCCATTCCCACTGACGAAGCCCTGGATGCGACAGTTTATTCTCAAAGGTGAGTGTGTACAGACAAAAACCACACTTCATGAAACTCAAGCCTCGGTGAGCAGGGTAGTGCCTTCCAATCCCACCCCACAGTGGCAGCTCGAGAGTCTGGACTTGAAGCTCAGATTGTGGTGAGTCCTGCTGTGCCTCTTAATAGCTGTCAGCCTCTGTGGCCAGCCCTGAGCAAGCAAGCCCCCAGAAGGGGTGGGAACGGCAGCATGGGGTGTGGGGTGTGGGAGATGGAGGCATAGGAGGTGAAGGCAGGGAAACTTGACCAGAGCCCAGAAACTTCTGCAGCTATTTGGGGGTGGGCACTGTATCCTGGATTCAGAAAAAAATGCATATAATACAATATATAAGTATAGGTATGTATATACACACAAACACAAACACAAACATTCTTCTATCCATGATAAAAGACCACTGGGGCTGGGCTGGGCTGGCCTGCTGTTCAGCTAAAAGTCTACATTTCTCAGCAGTTGCCTCTGCAGGGCCTGGCCCCTGCACTGCTATGCACAGCCCAAAAGAGGGGATGCTCCTGGGTGGAGCTCCTGTGTGGAGCTTCTAGGGAAGTGGCTGCAAAAGGTAGTCTGAGCCAGCCTGTCTGCCTT
The DNA here is from genome assembly GCF_003668045.3 of Cricetulus griseus. Taxonomy (NCBI): domain Eukaryota; kingdom Metazoa; phylum Chordata; class Mammalia; order Rodentia; family Cricetidae; genus Cricetulus; species Cricetulus griseus. The sequence goes on along the minus strand of NC_048596.1, from coordinate 57,452,258 downwards.
CCTCCTGCTTGGAAGGCATGTCCACTCTAGAGGTGAGCAGTCCTCAGGAAATAGGGGGAGAGGTGGAGCTTGAGGGTACTCTTGGGAAAGCCCCAGGGACCTCCAAGCATGGTGGCTACACCGCAATTCCAACAGATCAAAGTAGGAGGATCAGAAATTCAAGGTCATCCCTGCAACGTAGTGAGCTTGAGGCCAGTCTGGGCTCCATTAGAACCCATCTCAAAGCAAAACAAAAACAAACAAAACCCCCAGATAAATAGCAGAATGTGAGTGAGAGAGGTCAAATGAAGAAGCAGGGGTGGAATTGTATGAGGTCCTCTGGTGACAGGTAGACTTCTCTTGTAATTAACGACCCTGTGACCTCTGTGTCCTCCTGTCCTTCCCACTGCACACCCGGGGTTATTTCTAACATGTGAGTGTGGGGCCACATTCTAAGCCTTCCGTGTGGCATTCCCGACAGCTCCCAGCCCTCTCTCTAAATGAGCACACTCCAGATTTGAATATGATCAAGTCTCACTAAGAGCCTTGTGCAAACCCAGACCTCCAGTCCTCCCCCTCCACATCTCTGGTCCTCCCTCCCACACACCCTAGTCTCCCCTCCCCAGACCCTCAGAACTCTCTCACCAGATCAGAGTCCTCTCTCCCCAGACCCTCAGTCCCTTCTCCCTACACTGCCATCCTCCCTTCACAGATTGAGAACTTTCCACCCCAAGAAACTGGGGCCTTAGCCCCTGGAGGAAAAAACAAAAACCCTTTCCACTGCACAGACTCTGCCCCTAGTGCTAGTGACTCACAGATACTTCTGGAACTCATTCTCAGTTATTACCCATTCCTCCCTTCCCAGCTTCCCTTCCCTCTACTCCATGGATGCACCAGGTGGGCGGGACAGCTCAGCCCAGCTTCCTGGCTGGTTCCTTTTGGGGTGGAGATTCTGGACCCTGGAATCTTACAGAAAGGAGTTCAGAGGTGCCATGTGAGGGAACAAACTCTTTGTTTTTTGGTGTGGGTGAAGTGAGCTGACTACCCAGAGGGCCCAGGAACAGGCTAGGGACAGGTGGGGTGAGCAAATTAAGGCTGTAGCTGTGGGGCAGGAGGTGGGATCTCTGTACATCTGTTTGTTAGTGGCCAGGTGGGGCTGGGGTTCTTCAAGACCCCTGTAAAGTAGCTCTCTGGTCAGACCATAGCTGGCCTGACAAGGACCCCTGGAGGTCTCCTGTGTCGCAGCATCTGGCTGTGTGCTGCAAATACCTCTTGAACAGACTGGCTGAAGACTGGAAACCTCTGCCTCGGGAGACCATTCCAGTTCAGCTAGCAGCAGACAGCTCACGTCCTTCTCCACAACCTGGTCCCTGGACATCCCCATCAGCCTTACCAGGTGGCCATTTTTGGAACAAACCTCTACATATTTTATGAATCCTAAATAAAACAGCCATATGGAACAGAGGCCATGAACAATGACCACGATTAACCTAACACCCTGGGGGACAGCTATCCAGCTAGGCATTTCATTTAAGGCAGCTCAGTGCCTGTGAGGCTCCCTGGGGGAGCACGGGGAATGGAATTCAGGTCTATCTAGAAGCTCGAGGATGGGCAGGTCATGTTGGAGTCTCAGCCAGTCACCAGCCCAGGAGGCAGCCCAGGGGGGCAGAAGTTTGGTTCACAGGTACTGAGATCCTGGTTTTCCTCATAGCTATGAAAACTCCTGTAGCAGCTGCCCTCTTCCAGTTGAGGTCTGAGTCGGGCATTCCCAGGTTATTGGTGGTACACACAGAAGAGAGAAAGCCTTCGGGTATTGCTATGGGGAGTTTACATGCAGAATGATGCAGGTGGGAGTTCTGGTTGCTAACAGGTTTCCAGGCACATTGTTAGCAGAGCAATGTGTGCACAGTGCAAGCCAGGGGAGTCTCAGGTTCCTAAACTATCCCCTGTGCTTGCTGGCCTTACTCTCCTACCACTTTCCAGGTCAAGGTGTTCTCAACGGCAGGATTCGGGAAGCTGTCTCCTTCCACTCTTCCTGGAATTAGAACTGATAAGAAACTGGTGTATTTTCTGAGTGGGGGCTGGGATGGTAAACTTGTTAAGTAAACGCTTTTCCTCTTGGAAAATGATTTGACAGCAGTAAAGTACATAATGGGCTGGGCTGGCATGAGCTACAGCGGGGACAGTGAACCTGCTCTTCAGAACAGGAAAATGACCCATAATGATCCAGGCAGGTGTTTGCATTTCCTTCCTGCCAGAATCCAGGTGATTGAGTACGTGAGGACGCTTTTGATTTTGCTATTGAGACACTGGGCGTTCTGGAGCATGGCTTTGTGAGTGCTTTCAACAGCTACAGAAATGGTCGTCATCTAAAACTCTGGAGCAGATGAAACCAGCTCTCATAGATGCCTGCTGAAGACCCACTCAAGGGCCAGCAGAGCTCCCAGAGAGAACCAAACCCACTCAGGAGGCAGATGCTGTAGCCAATGACTTCCAGCAGAGCTCCCAGAGAGAACCAAACCCACTCAGGAGGCAGATGCTGTAGCCAATGACTTCAGGCAGAAGCCTGCTCTTCTGGACAGAAGGGAGTGAGGCTCCTGGCACAAGAAATGCTCAAGACTCACGAGGCCCTGCATAGATATTAAAAGCAGTGAAAACTGCTGGGGAGAGGACTGTCTCTGGTGGAGCTGCCTGCAAGTTGTAAGAAGAACTCTAGCCGTCACCCAGGGGTGTGTTTTTCTGTGAGGACTTTGAGTCACCATGTTCCTGTAAACTTTCCCACATGTGCCTGTGAATAAGCCCAGGCAAGCTAGTTCACCAAACTAGACACAGGTGGAATCCTTTCTTTGGTCAGATACCCACCCTCATCTGGGCAATAGATATTCGTTCACGTCTCCCCAGGAACAGCCCTATCACAATTGCTCCAAGTAGACCTGGGGCCAGGGGACCAGATGAGGCCAGTGAACAATGACAGGATCCCAGTGCTCCCTAGTCCAAGTGTACCCCAATATTGCACAGGACAAACTCAGGCTTACAAAAAAAATCTTTTATCTGAGAGGCCTATACAATGATTCCTCCTGTGTTTTATCTGGCAACCCTTCCATAGAAAAACCCCTTATGTAAAATTTAGCCTCAGAATGCTAGGATTATAGACTTGGGATACCACCTCTGGCTTTTGCAAAGTCTTTTAAAAAATTGTGTGTGTGTGTGTGTGTGTGTGTGTGTGTGTGTGTGTGTAATGCCTGGAATTAGGGGCAGCTGTGAATTGTAGAATGTGGGCACTGGTAACCAAACCCAGGTCCTTTGCAAGAGTAGCAAGATTTTTAAACTGCTGAGCCATCTCTCTGGCCCTTTTTGCAAAAATCTTAAACAAGCTTTTTGAACAGCGCCCCCCTCCTCTCTTTCTCTTCCTCCCCCTCTCTCTCTCTCTCTCTCTCTCTCTCTCTCTCTCTCTCTCTCTCTCTGTGTGTGTGTGTGTGTGTGTGTGTGTGTGTGTGTGCGCGAGTGTGTGTTGGGGGCAACCTTGAGTATTTTTCAGATGCCATCCCCTCGGTTTTTGAGTAGGCTGTACGTTGGCTCTGCCTGCCTTTGCCTCCCCAGTGCTGGGATCACAAGCAGCAGCCATCATGACTAGATATTTTATGTGGGTTCTGGGACTCAAACTGTGACCCTTATGCTTGCACAGCAAGTTCTTAACCCACTAACCCATCTCTCCAGCCACACCTTCCCTCTTACAGAAAGGAGATTAGCATCAGCAAGTACTTCAACATGCTGTGATCTCTGCCCATCTGTTCCCACAGCACCTCCATAGGAAGATCACTTCTTAGTCCTCAGGAGAGGATAGAGTAGATGAGGACCCTTGTCCTGTGCAAAGAAGACTGTGGTAGGTCCAGGGCCTGGCAGGAATCGCCCAGACCACATGGCTCATTATCCAGATTTCTTTAGTCTGAGGCAAGGGGAAACAGTTCATGTGAGAAAACAGAAATCTGTTAGGTTTTCCTATCTACAGCCCTGTGTGGTGACTCATAGCCTCAAACCTATCACTCAGGAGGCTGAGGCAGGAGGACTGCTGAAAATCCATATTAGTTGTGTACCATAGTATGTTCCAGACCTGCCCAGGCTATCATGTGAGACACTTCTCAATAAAACCCCAAATGGGGCCCCAGCCTAAATCTCCATCCTTCTTCCCCCAGATGCCCCTCTCTGCAAACAAGCTCCAGGGTGAGCTGCAGGCCAGTTCCTCTCTCTCTCTCTCTCTCTCTCTCTCTCTCTCTCTCTCTCTGTGTGTGTGTGTGTGTGTGTGTGTGTGTGTGTGTGTGTGTGGCAGAGCCCACTGGCAGGGCTCATGGCCAGGTGACACTGTGGAGAAAATCAGCCTCAGATGGCATCATCTGACATCTGTGATGACAGATTCTGAAGTCTGGCAAAGGGCTGCTCCAGGTAACAGGACCTGTAAGAGTCTCCCATGTAAGAGTCTCCCAGGACTCCATTGATTACACGGATAAGCCAGCAGCCGTATGTCTCCACCTGCTAGGACTATCCTGCCTTACACCTGTTGCTTGGGTGTCATTTTTATTTATTTATGTTGCAGTGTTGTGGGATGGACCCAGGGCCTCACACATGCCCGACAGGAGGAGCCCTACACTCAGCTGCAATTATGGACAGGTTCATTCTTGCTCCCAAACCATGAGAACAATGGGCACACTACAGAGGAGGAGGAGGTGTGGCTATTTCTGCACCGTGCACTTGGACATGGCCTTGCCCAGAATGTTTACGTATCCAGTTGCTTCCTTTGCAGATGATCTTGAGAACCATCCTAGCCTCAGGCTCCCTCAATTCCAACCCCCGCCCACAGCAGTCTTCTAGAACTCTACTTAGGTTGGTGAAACTGTTCAGTGGGGTTCCCCACACAGCCTTGCTTTTTGATCAAGCCTACTAGATTGTTAGAATGGCCAATCTCATTTTTGTCCTGGAGCTGACCTCCTTAGGACTGTGTATGGTAAGGGAATAGCCACATTGGAGCCCAGAGGTTTCTGGGACAGTCCTCCAAGCTTCAGGCTCTGTTGAGATTGCCTTATCTTCTTGGTTAAAGTCAACCTCATTCCCTCAAGCCTTGGTGGCTGCTGAAGTCACTTCACTCATTATGCCATTTTCAGGGGACAGCTGCGAAGTGGGTTTGTCCCCCTCCTGCCTCAGGTCCTTGCTCTCTACCAGGCCAGAGCCCTGGATCGGTTAGAGCTGTGCCTAGGCCATGTAGGAGAGCCAGGTCTTCTGAGACTGAGGCTTTAGCTTAGAAGGACTTTCAGGGTGGCAGCATAGCTTTGTACCCAGAGGACAGCTGGCTGAAGTTAATGCCCAGCAGAGCTTCCCAACATCTGACCACAATGTCGGCTGGCTGTTCTGTGACTGTAGATAGTGGATTTTAGGCTTTGGACCAGCAGCCACAGGCCAGGACTGCCCAACCCTAGGCTGCATTGACAAGAACAGGGGGTGAGAGCCCAGCTGGAGTCTGAGCTTACAGCCCCAACTTTTCCTCCTAGCACCAGATCCTAGAAGATAGTCAGTGTCTGAGGAATGGGCATGTGGCCTATGTCTAGGAGCAGCCACAGGGAGGCCACTTGCTTCACAGCCTGCAGTTCTGCAGTGTTCATCCATAAGAGCTGATAGTGTTATAGTCCCTGGATGACGTGATCAGAGAGGTGGCCCTAGAGACCAGCCCTTCCTCTCCCAACCTTAGCTTCCAGACTGGTGGCAGCACCCAAACAGCTCTCATTCTGGAGGGAACCCACAGTCTGATCATCCCAGCTAGGCATGTTGGCTGTTTGTTCCCTCATAGAGGTGTGGAGAGGGACATGGGGCCCTCTGCATGTAATTCTGCGCTAATTGTCAGAGTGTATAGACTGGAGAAGACTAGGGGCTGGCATTCCATCTGTGTGGAGAGCCATCATCCTTGCTGGGTAAAGGCTTTCCAGGTTCAGCCTATTGGTGGGGAAGCACCCACACCCCTGTAAGTAACCCTTCACTTATCCTCTGCAAGGAAGCCCAATAAACTCCTTGGGTCCCCAGAGTGAACTTTGGCAAAATTGTGCCTCGGTTTATCATTGGGGCCTTAGGAGAAGGGGTAGATGTTGCCTATGTCTCCCCCTAGGAAGCAATTTTAGCATCAGTAGGTTACTGAAAGTGGGGCTCTCTCTGCTATAGGCCTCAGATGCTATTTGGTGGCATTCTTAGCTTTGGAGTCAGTGGAAGCTAGTGGTCTGCTAAGGAGATATTTGAGAAGTTTTGGTAATCACAAGGTTGTTAAGTTGGACGTGGTGGGCAATGGATGGCTTTTGAAGGGACTAAAGATAGCTCAAGGTAATTTGGTTCTGGTCTGCCACATTTTAATGTGAGCTTCAGTCATCAGGCCTCTAGCATCTTAAACTCACCTGTGGCTTTTGTTTTTTTCTGGTAACTTTGATTTACACTGGCCATTGGTTGGGCTGTCCTGGAAAGGAGGCAGTGAGTCCCATAGCAGGGGCTGGGGTGGGGTGGGGTGGGGTGGAGTGGAAAGGGGCTTGTGAACCCTGCTTGCGTCACCTTTTGGGAGGCTTCCAGGCTCCTGTCCCTGGTGTGGGGGCAACAGTGTGTGGCCTGATGCCTTTCTCTGCAAGGAGCCAAGGTGGAGTGGGTCACAGGACCTGGGGGGAACCTGAAGGCTGCAGAAGCCTGGCTAATGGGAAGGAGGTACAGTGGAAAGAAGAGGACCCCTGTGGTGTCTGGGTTTTCCTGGGCTCAGCAGGTGGCACCATCCCTCTCTGTCCAACACTGGAGTGGAGTCCATCCTGCTGGGAAGGCTTTCAGTGGACAGCAGGGGAGGGCTATCTCACAAATGGGGGCAAGCAAGGCAACTCCTTAGGACACAGAGCCAAATCCCAGGTCTGACATCACTCCCAGCTCTGTGTCTAGTGCCACCATGCCTTCCTCCCTGTCCTCAGGCCCCTTTGGAACCATGGTCCATTGTACCTAGTACTTATGGGAGCCAGTCTTTGGTTCAGAGGCCATATGCCTTGTAGCCTTTACTTTTATTGTTTTTCTTTTGACATGGTTCTCATATAGCCCAGACTAGCTTCTAATTCTATATAGCCAAGAATGACCTTGATCTTCCAATCCCCCTGCCTCCACTTCTGTTAGGATTACAGGTGTGCATCACCATACCTGGCTTGTGTGGTGGTGGGCATGGGGCCCAGGCTTTGTGCAGGCCAGCACTCTGTGAATTGAGCTCCACTGTGTGGCCTTAGTCCCTTCCACCAGGACAGAAAGATCAGGAGAAATTATGCTGTGCCCTGACTCAGGTCTGAGAATCACTCAGTGTCCTAACCAAGCTCCCTTGATTGCTAAGATCACCTCTCTGCTGCCACTCTGCTTCCTAATTCTCAACTCGGCTGGGATACGGTGACTAAGGTGAACCAGCATATGGTGTCAGCCTCCAGGCCCTGCCACCAAGTTCTCAAAGTATTTCTGCCCAGAGTGAAGGGACAGAAGCACAGTTCCATGTGGCCACCCTCAGCAGCCGGAGGAGCTTCCTACACTTTTAATGACCTCAACTCAGGCCAAAGCAGGATTTGTGTCTTAGAATAAAAAGAATTTCGTGGGTAGTCATTATGAAGCAAAGCTGGTTTTATTAAAGCTATTTTAATATAGGCCTGAGCATGAGGGCTAGGGGAGGTGCTGAGGAAGACTCCCTCTGAGAGTCTCAGAAACTAAGACATCCCTAAGTGGTATTCCCCAGCGACTGGGGTATAACACCAGGACCAAAAGCAACTCTAGGTAGAAAAAGTTATTTTGACTTCTGGTTCTAGATGGCAGGAGCAGGGAGCTGGCTGGCTGTATTTTCATCCACACACGGGAAGAAGGGAGAAGGGGAGGGATGTGTGTGAGTCTGCAAACCCTCCAGTCACCCTCCCACAGTAACAGACCTCCGCTAGGAAGGCTCCACCTCCCAAAGGTTCCACAACCTTCCCAAACAAGGCCATGAACTCAGGACCAAGTGGTCAAGTTCATGAGTCTATGGGGGCATTTATTCAAACACCACCCGAGAGTGAGTCCAGGGCCCTCAAGGCAGAGCTGCTGTGACATCTTAACATTAGACATGCACATTTTGGTGGCTTCAAGCTATGTCTCAAAAGGACTCCATCATCACCATCACCATCATCATCATCATCATCATCACCATCATCATCATCATCATCATCTCTCTCTCTGCACTGGCTCTGGGGATACCTCAGATGGGTTAGACCTGATAAGGTGACCCAGGATCCTGTAGGGCTGCACAGGGGCTTAGGACATATCCCTTCCTGCCAACAGGGGTTCTGAGAGATTCCTAGAAATTTCACGTTCACAGCTGGGAGGGGAAGGCCAGAAAGGAGAGAGATGGGATGGAAAGAACTACAGGACATGAGAAGCGAGAGGAGCTCTGTTACGATAAATCTTTCTGCCAAATGCCACCGAGCCCCACCACCTCGTGTGAGCTTTACGCCAGTTCACCTTAGTTAATTGATTATGAGGAATTCTTGCTTCACTGTTGAGAGGCTTCAGCCAGTCTCTGCGGTAAGAGCTCTGATGGGGAATGTACCGTGTATGTTTATCTTATTGATTGTTAAATAAAATATTGTTTGGCCAATGAGACAGCAAGTAGACGGGACTAGGAGTCAAAGAGGATTCTGGGAAATGTAGTAGAGAAGTGACGATCCAGGCAGGAAGTGGCATAGCAAGGAGACTCATATTTAAGTGAAAGAGAAACAGGAAGGGCCCTCTTTTCCGCTCCACTCCTGCTCCAGCGGCACAATGTGATCCACTGGCAAGGAGGGATGCCAATAAGGCGTCCGATAAGTCTTATAAAATATATAGGTTTATGATAGTTAAGACTAAACTAACAGATGAGAATCCTAGTCGTTGGCCAAGCAGCATTGTATTCATTTGGGCCTAACTCAGACGGGCGACTGGCGTAAAGCTCACACGAGGTGGTGGGGCTCGGTGGCATTTGGCAGAAAGATTTATCGTAACAGAGCTCCTCTCGATTCTTATGTCCTGTAGTTCTTTCCATCCCATCTCTCTCCCTTCTGGAAGGTGATGGGTGAGGCTCTCACCGAGTTTTCAGCACAATGCTGCTGCAGGTGCCAGGCACTACATGGTGGAACTGACTGTTCTGAGTTAATGACGTGACCAGTGGCCCTGGTCAGAACTGTGGGAGTCCACACACTCTGCCCACATTCCCCAACAGTGAATTGTCTCATGTTTTACTTTGTCCTTCAGTGTTTGGGCCCATGCAGCTTGCCTGTAGGCCCTGGGCCAGTTCCTGGCAACTCCAGGCTTCAGTTTCTCCACCTTTAACACTGTTGCATTCTACCTGGGAGACATAATAGCTGCCCCCTGTCCCATGTTTGCACATTCAGTTAATCACAGATGAAAAGTAACGGTTCCAAACACTGCAGACCCTTCATGACCACAGACCTGAACAGACCAGCAGCTGTTTATAGAGTGACACCCTATGGAGGATCGAAGGCAACAGGAGGATGTGTCTTTGCTAATGTCAGGCCATCTTATGCAAAAGACTTAAGTGCTTCTGGATTCTGCAGGGTATCCTAGGACCGCCTGTTCTAGAACCCAGATCAGTGGCTTGAGCTCTTAGGGTTATGAAGTCGGGGGCAATCAGACAAAATAAACAGAAATTAATATTACTATGATATTAGTTGTGGTGTCATTCATGAACTACAAGCTTTCTGGATGGAAGGGTTTAAGAACTGATGCGCCCCCCGCCCCCCAGCCAGGATGCCCTTCTCCGTGTGACTCTGACCCCACCTGGGACAAAGGTGCTGGGGATGGGAACCTGTGACCCTGGGGCCTCCTCCCCATAAGCCCACTTGCACCTCACACACACTTGACTTCATAATGAAGTGTTTTTAAGCCCTGGGGACACTGGTGAGAAATGTAAGTTCAAAGCAGACACAAATGGCCACAGGAATCTGTAAATTACATGAAATCTGTGAAAGAGGCTGAGTGCATTTACAGACTGAACCTGTAATGTGCAGGGACACGTTTCTCAGAAAACTTCAAGTTCTAGGTATTTTGATGAAGCTGGAATAACTGGGGCCCTCAGAACTCAGTGCACAGCAGAGGGTGTGTTTCTGAAACGTTCCCTGGGTGCCCACTCCTTCCCCCTCATGAGGGAGGTGCTTTCTCTTCCTGTTACATGGAACACTGGCTCCTGTTGGGTGCAGGTGGAATTCCCACCTAGGCTGGTGAGGGGGACTTTTGTGACTTTGAGGACTAAACTTATGACACATGAGCTTTGTGGGGGCCACAGAAAATCACAGCTGAAGGGTTAGGCCTGAGCATGACAGACATGACACAGGTTTTTGCCCTTTAACTTTCCCTCTCCCCCTTGCTAAAAACTGTTAGATTGCATTCCTAAAGCTAGCCACCATGGTTGATTCCCTTATCTGCTGACTTCCTCCTCCTGAGGTTGACCACCAAGGTCCAGCTATCAAAGTATTGAAGTCCATAGTCGGAGACCCCTGTGGCCACCCTAATTAACATGCCCAATCAAAATTAAACACCCCATACTTGTCCCAATGCTTTGTCCATCTGGGACAAATACCCCCTCCCCCTCTCCCTTGCCCCCTTTCCCTTCTCCCTTGTCTTCTATCTCCTGTCTTTGTCTCTTATTCCCTGTCCTTTGCCCCTTTGGGGTAAATAAATCTCCTTTGTGCTGAGAACTTGATCTTGATGTGTCCTGTACTGTTAAAGGACTCAGATCCTTTTAACAGTCCCTAAATACACACACCCAAGCCCTGGAACTCATGCCTGAGAACTGACCTGAGCCCTTGGGTTGCAGTCTCTTTGCACAGGTCCTCTGCTCTTTTAGGACTGGCCTCACCTTGGCTCTCTAGCCTCTAGCATCCCAGTACTCACCTCTTAGGACTGAGCTGTGGCTGTGCTCAGTGGTAGACTTCTTTATTATAACCCAGAGCACCAGGCAGTGGTGGCCCACACCTTTAATCCCAGCACTTGTGAGGCAGAGGTAGACAGATTTCTGTGAGTTTGAGGCCAGCCTAGTCTACAGAGCAAGTTCTAGGACAGGCTCCAAAGCTACACAGAGAAACCCTGTCAAAAAAACCCCCAAAAATCAAAAAACAAAAAACCCCAAAACAAAACAACAACAAACGATAATTATAATTCAGAGCACAAGAGAGGGAGAATAACCTCTGCCAGCACACTGGTACTGACATAAGGACTGGTAGCACGTTAGTTTCTTTTCCCCACTGTGATAAAATACCTGTCAGAAGTCATGTAAGTGGGGAGGATTGATTTACTGACTTCAGCTCATGGCTTCAGGAGCTTCCATTCCCATGTGGCTGGGAAAGTACCTAGGAAGGGCACTGTCCTTGTTTTTGCTTCTGTTGCTGTGATAAAACAGCCTGACAATGGATTTGTTCAGCTCATAATTCCAGGTTAAAAAATCCATCACTAAGGGGAAATTAGGCAGGAACTTGAAGCAGCTAATTATAGCTATAGTCAAAGGCAGAGAGAGAATAAAGACATGTACGCTCAACTCCGTTTCTCCATTCATAATCCTCTGCCTAGGGAATGATGCAGCCCACAGTGGGCTGAGTCTTCTCACATCATCGATCAAGACAATCCCCCCACAGACATGCCCACTGGTCAACCTGATCTAGACAAATCCTCACTGAGACTTTTCCCCCCTAGACTGTGCCAAGTTGGCAATTAAAACCAACCACTACAGGCTCCATGGTAGTAATGGCAGGAGTGTATGGTAGAGTCCCATTGTGACATTGTGATGGCCCATCAGGAAGCAAAGTTGAGGCTGGAACCAAAAATGTGTATAACCTTCCAAGGATTGCCTGCAAGGACTCACCAAATTAGGACAATGTTCCAAAGGTTCCACAACCCTGCCAAACAATGCCACCATCTAGGACCAAGTGTTAACATACAGGAGCTTATGGGCTTTCCTATCTAAACTACAGCAGGTTGACACTGGGCTCCTGGTACAATGCATACTCACACGACATTTCCTGACTATATGTGACATACAGTTGGCTGAGCTGATGGTGTCTATCTATAATCAGCATCTCTCTCCCAACTCAAGAAACCCAAGTCTCTGCATCCTTGGAGGAGGGCAGACTCAGAAGTCATTGGGTACCCATGGGAAGATACTTAGAGAAGATTAAGAAGAGGAGGGAGAGAGCGTTCAGGGTGCTGCTGCAAAGAGGTTGGGGGTTAAGAGATGACCAGGTAAAGGATTCAGAGTGGTTGAATTCTCCATTCTGGCTGGACCAGTGAGACCCCATGACTAGGACATCCAAGTGGCCCTCACTAGGTTACACAGGGGTCTTGGTGAGGTGAGTCAGGCCATCTTGCCATTCTTTATTGACCATTTCTGGTATGTCTTTGGCCCCAGCGCCTCCCAGGGGGTAACTTCCCTCTTTTCATCTGCAGAGCTCTGAAAGAAAGCACAAGTCTAATGTGCAAACTCACCACAGAGACAGGGCTAGCGTCAAAGCAGGGACCTGGAGATGACCGCACTTTAATTGGCTTTCGTGCAAGCGCAGCACAGATCTGCTGATCTTGATGGAAGTACAGGTCAAAACAGATAAAAACAAACAGGGTGTGGTGACTCTTACCTGTAATCCCAGCACTTGGGAGGTGGAGCCAGGATAGCTGTCAGTATGGAGACAGCTAGACTACATGGTGAGTTTGAGACCAGCCTGAGCTTCATAGCAAGACCTTGTCACACCCAAAGTAAAAAAAAAAAAAAAATAGAAACCAGCCACCCCAACACAAATGACTTCTGCTCTTGAGCCTGTCCAGAGTCTGACAGACTAAGCCACACTCAGAACAAAGACACTCTTTAAAGCATTCAATAGGATGGTCCAAGTTCACTGTTATTCTTGGAACTTGGAAAGATGGGTATGTGTCTTGGTTTGTGCTCTGTTGCTATGATAAACACTGACCAAAAGCAACTTGGGAAAGAAAGGGTTTATTTCACAACCCTTAGGCCACATTCTCTTATTGATGGAAGTCAGGGCCAGAACTCAAGGCAGGAAACTGGAGGCAGGAACTGAAGCAAAAGCCATGGAGGAGTGTTGCTTACTGGCTTGCTCCTCATGGCTTGTTCCACTTATGTATACAACCTAGAACTCCTCCCTGGGGTGTCCCCAGCCATCATGGATTAGACTCTCCTCCATCAATTAGCAACCAAGAAAACACCCTACAGATATGCCAATCTGATGGAGGCAGTTGCTCAGTTTATGTTTCCTCTTCCCAAGCACCTCTGGTTTGTGTCATGTTGACAAAAACTAACTGACCCAGTAAGTTTGGGTGGTCCTGTCACCAAGAGACTGTATGAGGGAACTGGGCGTGGTTATCTTCCCTCAGGTGACACTGGGACCTCTAGCCTGATTTTAGGGCTCTGTGAGGGTCCAGCTGTGTGTCAGATGAGAGGGCTAGGGAAGGGGAAGAAAAAGAGACACACACGCCTCTGGTGGCTGCCTTGTCTTGCTTGGAACTCTCCCTTACAGGCTGGTGGAGCTACACACATTGCACAAAAGAGCTAATTAAACTCAGAGGCAAATGCATCGCCCAGCATCGATTGCCTAATTACACAGAAGTCACCCACGTCAGACACATCCAATCTGTGCTGCGCTTGCACGAAGGCCAATTAAAGTCCAGTCATCTCCAGGTCCCTGCTTTGCTGCCAGCCCTGTCTCTGTGGTGAGTTTGCACATTAGACTTGTGCTTTCTTTCAGAGCTCTGCAGATGAAAAGAGGGAAGTTACCCCCTGGGAGGCGCTGGGGCCAAAGACATACCAGAAATGGTCAATAAAGAACGGCAAGATGGCCTGACTCACCTCACCAAGACCCCTGTGTAACCTAGTGAGGGCCACTTGGATGTCCTAGTCATGGGACCCCACTGGTCCAGTGGTAACTCTGACCGTTAGAAGGCACCAAGCCCCAGGTGTTGGGTTCAGAAGAGTACCAAGTATTCCACACAGCCCTGCTCATCATGTGCCATCACTAGAGGACAGCATAATCTCTGGGGTGGGGTGCAGTGAGGATAGAAAAACTGAGGCATAGAGGGTAAATGACCTTCTCAGCTCAGACAGAAAGATGGATTCTGACCTCAGGGCCCATGCTTCTTGTAACACCCATACTTCAGTCTCCTGGGGGGACAAGTTGTCCTGTGTCCTCCACTGCACCTGTAACCAGTTCCTCAAAACCATTGCACTGACTGCCCATGTGACCACAGCCAAACATCTTATCTAGAACAATCTTCAAGCAAGAGACACCAGAGGCTCCCTTTCTCCTGGGAGAGCATGGGGACAGGGGATAGATACTAACATCTTGCACCACAGAGAACAGGGCTTCCATTCACGACTTATTTATTTTTGCCCAGTAATTTCTACAGAACTTCCTGTGTTTAAGTTTATAAAATGTATATGCAAATCAAATATCTACAGATGATAAATCTCATGGGATTTTATTTTAAAACAATTCTTTGATATATATACATATATATATATATTTAACATTTGTTAAAATAAAAGCAAAAATTTGTACATTAATGAGATAAATGGGCTTGTTAATTTGCATAAATAATTAAATTTCAGTGAATGTTTGATACTGCTGGACACAGAGAGTCTTCAACATTTTTTAAGGGCTGACTTATATTTTGATTTTATACTTGCCTGACCTGAGAATGCCACTCCAAATAAATATGCAGTTTTTAAAATGGCAGATATATTTTCAGAAATTGTTGGAAATTCTAACTTAATTATGAGCTAAAATTAATTTAATGATTTTTATGGAACTATTTTAGTTAGGGTTTCTTTTGCTGTGATGAAACAGCATGAGTGTTGTTAGATTATCAAAGAACAGTTGTGAGAGACAGAAGACAGAAAGAGAGGCTTGGTCTAACCTTAGGCAGGACCATATTTATCTATGGCAAGGGGACATCTTTGTTGCCCGCATGTGGGGATGGCCCCTTCCCACAAGGGAAGCAGGGAAGTATAGTCTTCCATCGGGAAACTATCACTCCTAATTCTGAGAGGATATAAGAAATGCAGGTCGGGGTGTTATAGCTGTTTTCTGCTGAGAAAAGTCTTTGTTGGAGCGAGTAGCTCTGGGTCCATTGAAGAGGGGTATTCTGGGCATGTAACAGGGGAGAGTCTTAACTTGATTGGCTGTGATGGATCAGGCCATGTGGTATTCCTGAAGAGACCTGGGAAATCATTATTAGAGGCCAAAAGCAGATGAGTTGGTTACAGAGTAAAACTGAGAAGTTTCCCGGGAATGTTGAGGAATAGGGAGGAGCAGAGGCCCAAGAAACAAAGTAGGCTAGTGAGAGAGTGTGCACAGAGTTGACTCAGGTGACGGTGGCTGGTCCTATTGCCAGGATTGTTGCACCAAAATAAGCCACCAGAAGCAGGAGGGACGTGCAGAGCATCCAAAGAAGGGAACAGGGGAAAATAGAGGATTAACGTAAAGAATTGTATCTGGCCTGCGGCGAAATGGATGAAGGTCCCTTTTAGCCAGAGTTTCTCACAGCATTTAAAAGGTCTCTTTGCAGATGTATTGGTAACAAGCAGAGCTGTTGTAGGGTGAGAACTATTGGGAGCCCTTATGCAGTTTGTTTTGTTTGGGTATGGGGGAGTTCAGTAAGTAAAGCATTTAAAAGATGGGGTGAGAACATAGGTATGAGGATAATAAAGAGGAAAGGAGTGATCTTGGGGGAGGAGCCAGAATGGGAGGGGACCAGAAGGAATTTTCCTGGTCCCTGCACCTTTGGGCCCCATTTCAAGCCAGTTAGGATCTATTGACCTGGAAGCAGCATTATTTCTGGAGGAGGGCACAGATCCCATCCTTAGCAGTAATCAGATCTGGTCCTTTTTAATGGTGGAGTACTGCAGCCCTCAAGGAGTCAAGCTGGTCTTGAAGGATGTTAAGCTGATCTGAGCTGGGGAGAGAGGGTTAATTGATGAAAAGGAGGCTTCAGTCCAGCTGTTTCAGTTCTGAGTCCCATAAAAAATGTCCAGAGTGTCAAGAAGAGGGCTGAGTCGGGTGGTCTTTTAGTTCACCATTCAGAGGTCACCCAAACTGCTTTTAGGGGTTTGGGGTGCCAATTTCTCCATATCTGCTTCAATTTGACATATGGTTGATGAGGGAACAACAGTCAGAGCACCTGAGAAGAGAGTCCCCCCAAGGGGCCATGATAAACTCAACAGTTGTCACAGATCCAGAACATCAGTCAGGAGGTGATAACTGTACACCTCTGTGGGGAACATTAAGTGGCAAAGTTACACAAGGAAAACTTTTACATCAATATTAACATGAATCACTATAGTATAAGGTTAAATATACAGTTAACATAAGGTTAAAGCAATTGTACAACTGGCTTGACCACGGACCAGAGTTCTACAGAAGGATGAGGCAACTGTAATTAGCTGTTTGCTTACACCAGACTCCTGCATAAGGAATGAGCAGCTGGAAGCTTTGTAAAAGAAATCAGCTACAGTCAGCATCCAGGGAATTAATCTGAACCAAATGTGTCTTAAGTGATATTTCTTGCTTTTACATATGATGAACTTTGTATATTTGTTTTGTATATTAACAGTACCAGCTATTATTTAATGAACAAAAACAGAGTATCTCAAGAAAACAAAATTTCTGGTTAGAAACAATTTGATAAGGTAAAATTTTATGCTAGGTGATGGTGGCACATATCTTTAATCCCAGCACTTAGGAAACAGAGGCAGGCAGATCTCTATGAGTTTGAGGCCAGTCTGTTCTACAGAATGAGATCCAGGACAGCCAGGGATACACAGAGAAATCCTGTCCTGGAAAACCAAAATAAATAAATACATTTTTAATAAATAAAAATTGGGATTATTACCTTATAAGAATGGCCATATCTAGTATTTGAAAACATGATAGTACTTATTTCTGCTAACATCAAATTATTATATCTATATTCCAAGATCATGCAGCAAATATATTTTATATTGTCAGACTACTTAAAAAGACAGTTTAATTATAAGTTGTACTTCCTCCAAATAAATTATTTTTAGTTTCCAATTTAAAAATAAATCCAGAGACAGTGATTGTGTAGCTTTCTCTTCAACAGGCACTTCTCTAGAGGACTCTAGAACATCTTAACTTACTGCCCGAGTGACTGCCATGTCAAGAGTAAATGATCCATTTTAAAAAGTTTTCTACAAATAACCCTATTAACAGATCCCTTTAAAAATTCTTTATGACATTTTCACTCCATGCACTCAACTGACAGCTGAGAGCAGTCCGTCATGTCAAATCTGTAACAAATAACTTATATGTAGCATGCACTAAATTGACAAAGAAGGCTAAAGTCAACCCTTGACTCCTTGTGCTGATTGACAGACCTCTAGGTCATCACCTACTGACAGCAGTAAGCATGTTTCTTAACATCATCTATTTGTCTAAAAATAGATCAGTTGTTTAGAGGCATAATATGTTAAGCAAGATCAAACAGCTTTAACAAATACTGGCTTTTGGAATTTCTCAGAAAACATCCACAAGCATCACTACCAACGTCTACATGTAAGTTTCAAGATGAGAATACAGGCACTAGTCCTGGAGCTCTCTATTTGGGTAGAGACTAGATCATAGTCTCGAAGATCCACAGGTGAGCCCAGGTTGGAGAGAGTTGCCTTCATCTAAGTCATTGTCCCCTGAAGGGTCTAAAGGCTTGGGACATCTATCACTGAAGAGAATAATTTGTTGACTTTCCAGATATAAAACCAACTGTCAAAGACACTGCTTAAATATTCTGAGTGACTTTCCAAAGCTGTGAGTTTTATGACAGAGTCTCTGACAGCCTCCTTTAATGAGGGAACATGGATGATTAGGGCATGGACCCTGGAATTAGCTCTTGCTAAAAGAAGAATTGAATGTCAGGGTAAAGGGCATGACAAGTGAACTATCACACAGGTCCTGTACCAGTCGGGTGGTGGTAGCTTAGGTACAAGGTTCCCTGTTCACAGCATCCTCACATGTCAGTTAGGGAGACATTGAGGGCAGAGTAATTGCTATTTGCCTCTTTGTTGTTTAGACATAGGGTGTGGGTTCAGACTCTAAGATCCTCCACTGGGCAAGAGAATCCATGTCCCTGTCATGTGAGACACAAGGAGTAATTCATCTTTTTTTGTAGATAATGGGGTTTTTTTTTTTTTTTTCTGGTTTGGCCTACATGGCTGGAGTTGGTCAGGCCTATGCAGCCAGAGGTAGAAGCAGCAGACTGGTGGGTCTTTATTCCCATGTATCCTTGTCCTGTAAGGAGGCTAACCTGTAACTTAACTATGTTGGGATGGTGCTCCACCCAAGGGAACTTGTGTTCCATCCAAGGGAACTGCTTAAGTTGGAGGCTTCCTGCCATGCAAGTATATTACAAATTTAATTAATTTTACTCAAGCATTCAATTTTTTTTGTTTGTTTTGTTTTTCGAGACAGGGTTTCTCTGTAGTTTTGGAGCCTGTTCTGGAACTTGCTCTGTAGTGTAGACCAGGTTGACCTTGAACTCACAAAGAGCCCACTGCCTCTGCCTCCCAAGTGTTTAGATTAAAGGCATGTGTCACCACTGTCCTGCGCATTCAATCTTTTATAATCAATTTTTAAAATATATATGATTTTGAATGTTGTTTTACATGAAACAAACTTTAGTTTACTTTAAACTTGTATTGCTTTACTAGTTTTAGGCTTAACTTGGACAACATATACAGAATATTATATGATGGGGGATAACAGAAGACTGTATGATATGAAATAAAAGTTGCTCTCTGCAAACTTGTCTCTTTAAATAAGTGGCATTTGTACCCAGCATGACTGATCATTAACTTGTATATCTTAATTACCTTTAACAATTTTTAACTAGTAAATAACTGTTTTGTAACATTAGGATTTTGCAATTCTATCCCTGTTAAGTTTGAGCCTTAAAAAATTATAATTCTTGAACTAAAGGTCCTTTTGTATCAAAATAAACTTTAAACCATAAATAATAGCCCACAGAGACTGGGAACCTCATTTTTCTGATTCTTTTATAATTTACTTTTATGCAATAATGCCCTTTAAAAAATATGACTCAGTTTTACCAAATAGCTAAGTCTAACAAAATCAGAAAAGATGCAAGTGATCAGATATGCATCTTTAAGTCAGTTTCTGTTAACTTGAATAGACCATTAAACTAAGAATTTATAAACCTTAATCAGCAAATGTATGTCGGATAGATCTTGCTCATGGTTTTGCCTTATCTTTTATTTTTCATTCTCAGGGCAAAAATCATCACACAAAAAAAATCCATCCTAACACAAAATTTATCAGAGACCTGTCATTGTCTCCTTAATGTAGGGAAAATAAAATAAAACAAATCATCTTGGAGGCCTGGTGTTAACTCTTTAGCCTTTTTTTTTTTTTTAAGGGAGACACAATGGTAAGCAGTGGGCTGGGTGTGTCTAGTTGTTTTGTGGATGCTGTTTTAGTTGATTTATACCACATGGTCACCATAACCAAGATGGCAGTGAGGTCACATAGCATGCCCTTCCTTTAGCCTTAGGAGAGATGGTGGCAAGCCACATGGTTGTTATTTACTCCATTGTGAACCTAAGACACCAGCCACGATGGTGGCAAGCCACATAGTACTCCAAGTGAGTCCATCAGGCAATCCCCTTTTCTGAAACAAAGGTTGAGTCCAAGTTACACACATGATAAAACACACTCAGTGAACTTACAAATCCTAAAATGCAGAAAGTTAAAGTTCTAACAGAAGCCTTAAAGATAGTAAATAAAACCTAGGAAAAGGGAAGAGAATCCAATGTTAAACACCTTGCTATCTGTGACTTCTATGGGAAGTAGTTTACTTCTTAGCTGTTCTCAAGCTCATGGTGTCTTCTTGGGCTGCTCTGTTTTGCTCTTCTTCTCCTTGTCACAGTCAGGCGGTCAACCTGACTCAGGACAGAGACTTTGGAGGAAACTCATAAACTAACATGCTTGGGTCTGGGAAGATGGTCCAAAATCCAACTCCAGAGCCAGCCTTCTCAGTAGAGTAGAACAGCATGAAACAACTTTTCACTATTATCCATATCCCAAAGACATTTACATCACTGTAAGACTGAACCCATTGATCTATGTATCTATAACCAGTTTGTGTGTGTCTGCAGATGGGGCAGACAACCTGAAATGCTTTGAATCCTTAGCTGTTGAAGATACAAACAAGATTTTTTTTTTTTTCGAGACAGGGTTTTTCTGTGTAGCTTTGGAGCCTATCCTAGCACTCGCTCTGGAGACCAGGCTGACCTCGAACTCACGGAGATCTGCCTGCCTCTGCCTCTGCCTCCCGAGTGCTGGGATTAAAGGCGTACGCCACCAACGCCAGGCTTACAAACAGGATTTTCCAGGCTTGGAGAGGCAGAAACAAGTAGATCAAAAACAGGGCAAAAGAGTTCTATGTTATCTGAGGTAGGAAAGATGCAAGTTTAGGGGCCCAGGAGAAATGGTTATGGGCATAACTGTAAGCCAGACTCTTGAGAAAGATAAAGGTAAGCTTAGTGTTTTATGGGGGAGGGAGCCTTGGACCACACTGCCATTCTGTCTTATGGAATTCTTTAAATCAGTTTAAGTATTAAAAATTGAAAGTTCTGAATTTGGGCCAGCCGTGGCCATTTCAACTATGGAGCTCCAGTGAACCTCAGCCCTAAGATTGTGGGCCAGTGGAAGGTTCTCAGAATTTTTGGCTATGAGCCAGTGGAGAATTCCAGGAATTCTTGTCAGTTTTAGCCAGTGGAAAACTCAGCTTGGACAGGGCAAGTCTCTACAGAAAATTTGGAATGGATGAGGGACAAAGGAAAGAACAGAGGTCAGTATCTAGTTACTTAGAGTGTACTGTAAGTCTTGAAATGCCTGAAAGCTAAGGGGACATCCCCAACCTACAATTCTGGGGTTAAGCAACCTCAGGACCACTGGAAGGTTGTCAGAGCTTTCAGCTGAATGAATGGTCTTGCACCCAGTGGGGAATTTCCAGGGCCTTGGGGTGAGTGAATTTTAACAAATCTCAAGTGAGTCCTGAAACCTAACAGGGTGCCTCTGGACTGTCTTGGAAACCACGATTGCCTTGTTTTGGTGTTTTGCTGCATGTGTGTTCTGCTCAAATGTAGCATGGCCTCTCACCTATGTCAGACTGTGTCAGCATGAGACAGTAAGGCAAGAGAGAAAGGGTAGAAACAGAGTGAAAAGAAAAGGCTGCCTGAGAGCAAAGGGTGGCCTTGCTGTGGCCTTCTTGGGCAGGGGCCAAGGAGTGTATGAGAGCCAGGGAGGTTTGTCTGTGGATTGTAGCCTCAGATTTCCCATCTGGGTCTTTGGCATCATATGTTAGATTATCAGAGAGCAGTTGTAGAGACAAAGAAGGCAGAAAGAAACAGAGGCTGGGTCTGACTTTAGGCAGGACCATACTTATGCACAGCAAGGAGGCCTATATGGGTAGATGGGATTCCACCCATTGTAAGAGCAGAAACAACTTCCGTAGTCTGCAAGGGAAGCTGGGAAGTGTAGTCTTTCAGTAGGAAACTGTCAACTGCCTTAGTTACTGTTCTATTACAGTAAAGAGACACCACAACTAAGGCAGCTTATAAAAGAAAGCATTTAATTGGGAGCTTCTTTAACAGTTTCAGAGGGTTAGTCCATAAGCATCATGATGGGAAGCATTGTGTCAGGCAGATAGGCATGTTGATGGAGCAGTAGGTAAGATCTTGCACCTGGTCTGCAAGGTGGAGGCAGAGAGAGAGAATGGGGCTGGTGAGGGATTTTGAATCCAAATTCCAACCCCAGTGACACTCTTCTGTAGGGGATGCTGTAGCCATACCTGCTTAGGTGACCTAGGGAAAGTTTAAGAGTGAGGGATGCTTACATGGCTGCCCCTTCTTTCACTTTCATCTTTGGCTTGCTGTACTTACTGCTGCCCCGCTGCCTGGCTAGGTTGCTTTGTAAGTAAGACTTTTCCCTATTAAATTCCCTTGTATTTTTACCTGTCTCCGTATTGGTAATTTCCCACATTACACTTCCTTCAACAAGGCCACACCTCTTAATCGTTCCCAAACTGTTCACCAACCAGAGACCAAGCATCCAAATATATGAGCTGATGGAGGACATCTCATTCAAACCATCTCACTTCCTGGTTCCAATAGGCTTGTAGACATATTATATTATAAAATGTATTTAGTACAACTTCAAAAGTCCTCCATAGTCTTTCACAGTCTCCATAACTGTAACCCTGTATAAAAGCAAAAAGGAATGTATATACTTCCAACATACAATGGCACACACTATACATTGCCATTTCAAAAGGGATAGTAATGAGGAAATACTGGACCAAGGCAGTACCAAAACATAGAAGAGTAAGCTACAAATCCTGTATCTGTATTATTATGTCAAAAAATGTAGATGGCTCTTTCCTTCCTGTTTTGCTGACTGCAATGCACTTCTCTCTCTTGGGAAAGTTCTATGCCTGTTAGTAGATCTCCTTGGCAGGCATCCTATGGCTCTGGCATCTCCAACATCTTGTAGTCTCCAATGCAAATCAGGCTTCACCTTCACAGCTTTGCACAATGGCCTCTCAGAGCCTCCAAGCAGGATTCCTCTGTCACACATCTGGTCTCAGCTATTATTCTTAACCTCAGAGGAAGATTCTACAGCTCACTTTACTCCTGTATCCTTCATGATTCTAAAACCAGAACCATGTGATTGAAGCTGCTGAATTCTGTTACCTATTGGGGTTGGAACCTGGTCTCCTCCTTGAATACATTTGTATAAGCTTTGACTGGTTGATGCTTTTTAAAGCTTTTTTGGGGGCCCTTTCCTTTCACAGCTTGCAGGATTGGCTGGGTATGGTCTTGCCCTAAGGACACCATTCCCTTTATTCCATATTGTATCAGGCCTTTCTTTAAATTTCTTATCTACTTGAGCACAGGACTTATCTCCAACATTATAGTCCCTAGTGCTTCTTTTCTCCTCAAACTGTACAGGGTTTATTTGTCTGTTTTTCTGTTTTGAGGCAGAGTTTTTCTACTTATCTCTGGTCATCCTGGAGCTCACTATGTAGATCAGGCTGGCCTTAAACTCACAGAGATCTGTCTGCCTTTGCCTCCTGAATGCTGGGATTAAAGAAATGTTCCACCATACCCAGCTCAAACTGTATATTTTGTATATCTTTGCCCTACTTGCTTTTTCTTGTAGATATGTGTCAGAGTGATAATCAATAGCCATATAACACAGGTAATACTAGACTGTCTTGAAATCTCCTCTGACAATGACATTAGTCAATTTAGCCTCTGGCAGATTTTTAGGAGAAAGGCAAAAGTCAGCCACATTCTTTGACAAAACATCACAAGAATAGCCTCTAGATCAGTTGCTAATGTTCTCTCTGACACCTTTTGACCTGGACCCTCATAGTCCACATGCCTCTCAGCACTGCTGTTTTTCATGCTTCTACTAGGATGGCCCATTAAGTCCCACTTAAAGTCTTCAATTGCTTTTCTGGACCAAAGCCTCAAAGACATCCATATTCCTCCAAACAACAGCCTAATCAAGCCTGTCATAGTGGTATCCAAGTCCCTGGTACATACTGCTGTCTTTTTTACTATTCTATAGCTATGAAGAGACACCATGACCAAGGCAACTTATAAAAGAAAGCATTTAATTGGGGACTTGCTTATAGTTTCTGAAGGCTAGTCCATAATACTTGCTGCAAAAATGGTGGCAGACAGGCATGGCACTGGAGTAGTAGCTGAGAGCTTTTGTCTGATCTGCAAGATGAGAGAGAGAGAGAGAGAGAGAGAGAGAGAGAGAGAGAGAGAGAGACTGAGCCTGGTGTGGGCTTTTGAAACCAAAACCTGCCTCAAGTGACACACCTCCTCTAGTAAGATGGCAACTTCTTGGGCCTTCTCAATTCTTCCCAAATTGTTTACCAACCAGGGGCCAAGTATTCAAATGCATGAGTCTATGGGGGTCATTCTTATTCAAACTATCACAATTACCAAAAGCAATTTGGGGGAAAAGGATTTATTTCTCTTATACTTCCAGGTAACCATCCATCACTGAGGGAACTCAGGACAGGAATCTGGAGGCAGGAGCTGATGTAGAGGATGCTGCTTGCTGTTTTGTTCCCCATGGCTTGAGCACGCTGCTTTCTATCTTCTTCTTTTTAAAATTTATTTATTTATTCATTTATTATTTTATGTGCATTGGTGTTTTGTCTGCATGTATGCTTGTGTGAAGGTGTCAGATCCCCTGGAACTGGTATTTCAGACACTTATGAGCTGCCATGTGGGTGCTGGGAATTGAACTCAGGACCTCTGAAAGAGCAGCCAGTGCTCTTAACTGCTGAGTCATCTCTCTAGCCCCACACTGCTTTCTTATATACCCCAGAATCACTTGCCTAGGGGTGGCACAACCCACTATGAGATCCTCTAGAGGCATTTTCTCAACTGAGGTTCCCGTTTCTCAAATGACATTAGCTTGTGTCAAGCTGCCATCAAACTAACCAGAACAAGAACTCCAGGGGGTAATTTTTAAAATCAGACATCCCAATACTATGTGACCCAAAGCTGTGTTAATTTGATGCATGCTGAGGAATGAGGGTAAAATTTAAGTCAGAGGAAGAGCATGTGCTGCTTTTGAGGAGGACCTGGTTTTCATTCCCAGCAGCCACATGGTGGCTCACAACTGCTTGCAACTCCAGTGCCAGGGGATCCCAGGCCCTCTTCAGGCCTCTGTGGGGACCTGCACTCATGTGCATAACCCCCCCCCAACCAGACACACATAATTAAAAAATAAAATCTTAAAGAAAAATTAGGCCTTTGTTTTCATAAGTGAGCCATCGCGTAACTACAAGAGCAGAGGCATTTGTATGTGCAGTAAAAAGACTGTAGTTCATATACACAGTAGTCTTGACTCTGAGCCATGGTGTTTCAGGCAGAGACAGCTCCGTGTGGCATGGTGGCTTGCTCAGGGCTCAGGATACACGCTTCAGGAAAGTTGACGGTCATGACACAGGTGAGCAGTGTCAAGGACAAGTACCCTGAATCTGTTGCTCACTAGAGTTTATTTGTGGTTGCTGTGTGGCTGCTGCGCCACACTTTAAGAGGCTGTGATGTAGAAGATGGTGAGGTGGCTGCCTGGCCTGGCACCATGGATATTTAATGAATGGAGTTAGCAGCTAGCAGCTACACAGATGAAGGAATATCCAGGGAGCAGTGGTATTTACTGAGTGCTGACAGGCCCAGAGCCAGGCTGGATGGTCTCTCACCTCAGGGATGGAGCTGTGCTGAAGCACAGGGTCAGCAGAAGGAGACCTGCCCCCCATCCACCCCATCCACCCTCCTCTTCTTACAGGCACAAGGAAGGAAATCTATGGTCCATTTTCAGTGTGAGATGCACTGAGCTCACCAGAGGAGCACAGATGAGAAGGAGGCACTAGGACCCTGTCCTCCCCTGCTTGCAGCTGGAGTCTGCTTGTCTGTGTACACAGCAAGCTCTTTACCTATTGAGCCATATCACTGGCCCCTCTTTCATTCTGACCCTATTTCATATCATATTGAAATTCCAGCTACTACAATAAAACAGACAAAAGAAGAAAGATATTGAATATTAGAAAAAGAGATCACTGTCCCCTCACAGGTGACATAATGGGTCCATGTCACCGGGGCCAAAAGCCACCAAGATGCCAGTCTGTAACTACCCGAAGGATGAAGTAAGCTGTCTGTGTTGATACAGTAGGATCCTAGCCAGTGAGAAAAAGGGCATGTTCCTGAGCCAGGCATCTAAAGTTTCTATCGCTGGACAAAGCACAATAGTCCAGAGAGGGATGGAAACACAAAAGGCTCCATGGTTGCCAGGGGTTGCCAGGGTGTGAGGAGTGGAGGGCTGAGCAGGCAGAGCCCTGGAGACATTTAAGGCGATGAAAGTATGCTGTGTGCACAGGCCTGGCTTCTGGTACAGCGAGCCCTTCACACGGGGCAAGACCCAGGTGTCTCACCAGAGGGTGATAGCAGGATCACTAATACCAAAAGCCATAGGTCCCTGGCTGTGAGAGACCGAGCTGCCTACCCAAAATAAGCAAGTGGTAAAAGAAAGTAAAAATTTAGAGAGAAAATATTCATTCAATATCAGGACACTGAATTTTTCTTCTTAAGAAAAAATTAAATCTTTGTCTTGTCTTTTTTAATCCAGTGACTGGGGCATAGGCTAATCCCACATTTCCCAGAATCCACAAAGTAGTATGAATGAGGATGTTCAAGATTCATATGGAGCCAGATATAGTGTGTCTTGCTTGTAATCCCTAATACTTGAGAAGCTGAAGCAGGAGCATTGCTGTAAATTTGAGAACAGCATTGGCTGCTGAGTGAGTGCCTGGCTGGTGAGACCACTCAGTGGCTAAGAGCGCTGGATGCTCTTGCTGAGGGCCCGGGGTTGTTTCCAACACTCACATGACAGCTTGCTGCCATCTGTAACTCCAGTTCCGGGAGATCCAACACCCTCTTCTGTCCTCCGACGGCACTGCTCAGACAGACAGACAGACAGACAGACAGACAGACAGACAGACAGACAGACAGACTCCTCCCAAACACACACACACACACACACACACACACACACACACACACACACACACACACACCTCCAAAAATGATATACATGGCTCCAGTCCAAGTTTGGTTTGAATGGTTGCCCATGACCCTTACTCATGTTGGAGTGTCAGCTAGTTCCCGGAGTGGGAGGATGGCTCCCTGCCAGTCTAGAACATTCCAGAAGCAGGTGTTCAAATGTACAGTGAAAGTAAAAAGTTGAGGCAGAAATCCAGGCAGCCTGGGGGCTGTGTGGGGTGTGCTTGTTTCCTTTTAAGTCCTTTTAATCCTGGAAGAGGGATCCAGGCCATTGATAGAGTACCTGCGTTTTGGCTGTGGTCTTGGTATACATTGTGACTTCCCAACACATCTTTCACATATCTACATCCTTATTAAGCAACTTGTACTTGTTTTTTTTTTATGTATTTTGTTGCTGTGACTAAATACCTGACCAAGGGCAACTTAAGGAAGGGAAGGTTTCATTTTGGCTCGTGTTGGAAGGTACAGTCCATCATAGAGGTCAAGACTATGAGGTCACGCCGAATCCTCAGTCAAGGAAGCAGATAGACGAACACTGGTGCTCAGATCACCTTCACCTTCTTATCCGGTCCAGGACTCCAGTCCCTGGGATGGTGCCCCCACATTCAGGGTGGGTCTTTCACCTCAATTAACCTAATCCAGGTCATTGCCTTCCTGGAATACCAAAAGGCTTATCTCCCAGGTCATTCTAGATCCTTCAAGTTGACAATTAAATAACTATCATGAAATATCAGGCTCAGAAAGTTCTGGAATGCAATGTGCACAAGGTCCTTATTAGGTCTCTGGAGACTTTGAATGTTGAAACAGGATTTTCAGCCAAGGTTGATGACAGTGAATCCTGTCCCATTGACGATAGTGAATCCTGCCTCTTCAGGGCTATTTGGCAGTAGGTAGAAACGTGCCCTGCCATCCCAATTTGGAGGTGCTACTAACATCCTGAGCCACTGGCTGAGCATACTTTGAGGTTCCCACAATGCACTGGACATCCACATTCAAGACAGAAGGCTTTTCAGGCTTTTAGCATTAGGAATGCTGAGTTGAGTAACTACTTTGCAAACCTGCTTCTGCCTGGTGACTCAGCACCCAAGGATGCCAGCCTAGAGGAACAGGAAACAAAGAAAAGGTTTAAGACTAAGCAGGGTTACCTAGCAGGGTTATCTAGCAACGTCCAGTTGAGAGGCTCACACAGCTGCTTCTGGTGTCACCTAGTGAAGGTCCAGGACTGTCCTGAAAACAACTAGTGTGGCTGGGCAGCCAAGAACAGCCATTCAGGATATGGAATAGAGGTAAAGTTCTCCTGAGGGCTTCTGGGAGCACCAGTCATAGATCCAGCCCCAAGGGATAGTCCCATGTCTCAAACTATAAACCTGTGTTGGGGACCTCATTTGAGAGGAAGGATAAATATATGAATTAATTAACCAATTCAAATACAATGAAAAGAAAGTTGAGTTGTTGATCTAAGTGCTGTCTCTGTCTGCCATGGGTTAATGCAAGCCATTGGTGAGAATCCAGGGGTAGGAATTTACCGTCTAGGACTCCAACAAGAAGCCATCCCTTGAGTTTTGTCTCTCAGCCCGTAGGACCATCAGAAGATAAAATTCTGTTGTTTATAGTCACCTTCAAGCCCCAGAAAACAGTGCAACTCCATTGCCTTATTTTAGGTTTCTCACAGGAAACTGGCCAAGGCATCATAAATCTGAAAAATAATGAGAACACTCACTCTATAGTCTCAGGCCTCATATCACAGTGTTCTCTGGAACCTGGCTGCTAATGGGCATGCAGGGGCTGGAAGATTCCAGATACACAGAGAAGGTTGATCGATCCTCAGAATCAGTCAGCCAAGGGATTCATAAGGAGCCAAGCTTTTTCATAGTTGAAAAGAATTGTTCACAGTATGAGAAAAGTTTAAAATTATTTTCATTACATGTACTCCTGTGTGTGTGTGTGTGTGTGTGTGTGTGTGTGTGTGTGTGTGTGTGTGTGTGTGTGTGTTCATGTGAAGCTCAGGGACAGCCTGTGAGGGTCTGTTCTCTCCTTCCACCTGCTGAGCCAACTCCCTGCTGGAGAAAGACTGTTTTCTGAAGTACCTGCCCCTAGGATTTGGACAATGACAACAGAGCCAACACAGTAGGGACATGTCCTATACATGTGCAGAGATGCACAGTGATGCCTGACTTTTTCCTGTGTGTTTTAGCTTTTTAGGAAAGTATCTGACATCATAGAGACCCAACAACCTCACATTCATATGGGGAAACTTCCTGCTGCAGAACACTGACTGGTTAGTGTTTTATTAACTTGACACAAGCTGAAGTCATCTGGAAAGAGGGAACCTCAACTGAGAAAATGCTTCCACCAAATTGACCTGTGGGCATATCTGTGGGGATTTCCCTCCCTCCCTCCCTCCTCCCTCCTCCCTCCTCCCTCCCTCCCTCCCTCCTCCCTCTCCCTCCCTCCCTCCCTCCCTCCCCCTTCCTCCCTCCTTCCCTCCCTTCCTCCCTCCCTCTTCCCCCTCCCTCTCTCTCTGTCTCCATCTCTATCTCCCTCTGTTTGTTTTTGGATTCAGGGTATCTCTGAATTACCCTGACTGTTCTAGAACTTACGTAGACTGAGCTGGTTTTCTGGAAGAGCAGCAGTGCTCTTAACCACTGAGACACCTCTCCAGCCAAATTCTTCATAATTACCTCTGAGTTCCTGCTTCATAGCTGAAGTCCAATGATGTGTGGAACTCTGCCCAGCAAACCATGAGCCCAACAGGCCCTTCCTTCCTTGAGTTTGCTTTGTCTCATATTCTAGTCATGGCGAGGAGATAAGTGACCAACATGTCACTCACAGTGGAACCGCCTCCAAGTAAGAGACCAAGGCTTGGCTAATTAAGCA
Organism: Cricetulus griseus; assembly: GCF_003668045.3. NCBI lineage: Eukaryota > Metazoa > Chordata > Mammalia > Rodentia > Cricetidae > Cricetulus > Cricetulus griseus. The sequence continues at coordinate 57,422,662 of NC_048596.1, read as the reverse complement.
CCTGAACAATGCTGTTACAGAAAGTAGTCAACAATGCTCAGAAATCACTCATTCTCCAGCTAGTGGGCTAGCACAGAGTAGCAATGGGGCCAGCTTCTAGCAAATGGCTCATGAGTCAGTTGTGGAGGTTGGGGGTGGGAGTGGAGCTGGGTGGGGGGGCCTCCACCTCTGACCAATGTTGCACTCACACCCAGGTGCAGGGAGGTGAGGGAAGGTCGCCCTAGCTCCCTCAGTCCTTTTACAAGCTTCCTCCTCACCGAGAGCTGCCTTCAGTGAGCAGCCCTGCTGTAGGCAGACCCCTCTCCCCTCCCCTCCGAGCTTTGTCCCCCAGACCCTGCTGGAAGGACTGGCAGCTCACTGCTTCCCAGTCCCAGCACAGAGGTTTGTGCCAGGCAGCTGTTGGCAATGAGGCGGCAGGTGGCTTCCAGGATTTTCTTCAGCCAGAGCAATGAGCAAGCTGTTGAAATGGAATTTTCAGCATGAAGATTCTTCCCCTTGCATCATGAGGCTGTAGAACTAGAGGAGATGGAAGCGCATTGTGTGTGGATACAGGTTGGTCCTGGAGCAGAAGAAACTGGGTTTGAATCCTAGATCTTCTGCTTGTTTGCTCCTCCTATCCTGTAGAGAGACACCGAGGTAAAGAACCACATGACCCTGTCAACACATGGGGAGCCTGAGGATCAGGACCCAGCTCATGCTGTCTACAAATGGGCAGCTTGAAGCTTTGGGGCTGGGTTATACTGTCTACAGATAAGGAGCTTGGGCACTGGTGACCCCACCCACAGGCAGGGAGGCTTGACTGGGACTTGGGGACAGGTTATAGCCTTGGGTGTCTCCACATCTCTCTGGGACATCACAGAACCATCTTACTTGAACTTCTAGAATGCAGCAGGAGACCAGGAAGGCCAAGGATGCCTGCAGGTCTCCAGCTCTGCTCTGAGGTGAAGTTGGCTTGTCTTGAGAGTCAACGTGATGTGATTTAGAATTACCATGGAAACAAACCCCTAGGCACATCTGCAAGGAACTATCTAGATTACGTGAATTGAGACCCACTCCGAATGTGGGCTGTGCCAGTCAGTCAATACCTGTCAGAGACAGAAGAAAAAAGAAGGAGATACTGAGTTGAGCACCAGCATTAAACTCTCTGCTTCCTGACTGTGGATGCATCATGACCAGCCGCCTCACCATTCTGCCACCATGCCATCTCTACCATGATGCATGCGCCCTCAAGCTTCGAGCCAGAATAAAGCCTTCCTTCCTTAAGTTGCTTTTGTCAGGTTTTTGTCACAGCCATGGGACAACTAACCAACACACCTTTTAAGGAGCCTATGGGAGCTCCAGACTGGCATCAGGCCACTGCAGATGGGACCCTCTTGACTTCTTCTTTTACTCTTTGCACTTGCCAGGAAAGGTGAGCCAAGGCCTCTTTTGGGCACTGGTCCATAATGTTGCTGGCAAGTTCATGCTATATAATTAATTGTTGCCTGATTCCTTCTTGCCAAGGAATTGTGCTGCGTGTATAGAAGCTATTAATCTGTCTCTTCAGGCTTTGGCTGAGGAGCCAAGGCTGGCTTCCTGTTCCCCCTGGATGGCTTCAGGACTCTCTCTCTCTCTCTCTCTCTCTCTCTCTCTCTCTCTCTCTCTCTCTCTTTCTCTCTCTCTCTCTCTCTCTCTGCATTTGCATTGTCTTACATGTGGAGGGGCTGGAGGCTTTGCTCTTCTGCCCTTCCTCCACTTGGTGTCACCTTCATTCGCTCCTCTGGTCATTGACAGAACACACTACTGTTATCTAGGGTCACCTGGTTTTGTGAAGCCTCCTCTGTTATGACTGAACTGTGGCTGGAAATCCCTACACGTTTGGTAACTTATTTCACTGGGTTTTTGGCTTTTCTGCCCAAGAGACCCCAGTGATGCCTTTCGGTCACCAGCATTTTTGACTGCTCACTGGCTACCCTTAGCCACAGCCAACTAATGGTTAAAAAGCCAAAACCAACCAAACAAAAACTTTAACCCCCCTCTACCCTATAACTACCCCAGTTTGAAAGTGGACAGAAATTCCTATTCTTACGGGGACCCCTCCGATTGCAGGTCACCCCCCTCCCTGCCCCACACCGCCATAGAGGCCTGCGATATCTTAGTTGCTCACTTCCTTCTTTATCTTCCCTTCTCATTGGCCTCAACTATGATGACCTGTAGCGGAATCTTGCCTTGCCAGAGAACTTATAGTGGTGGCCACACCCTTTGGGTATGGTTTCAGGTGCAGATGTGACCCATTATAAAGTAGAGGAGAGGTTAGCTCTCTCTCTCTCGGGTTTCGGAGAACATAGGAAGGGCAGAGACTACATCTTCTGTATCAGGAAGACCAAGGTGGCTATTTACTCTTCTCTGTGTAAGTGCTGCCCTAATAAATACCTATTTATCATTTATCTTGGGTCTGGAGGACTCATTTAAACCTAATCTTCAGTGACCCCTGTGCTGAGCCAACTTGCCTGAAAAGCCTTCCTCTTTGAGGCAGGAATCACCTGCACCCTGGGTCAAACTGTGTCCTCATTTATGACTCATGCAAAGGTCTGGCATCTCCCCCTTGCAGAGCTGGTTCCATTTTGACCTCCCCACACCAGCTGCAAGTGCCTAGATGCAACTGAGCAGGGAGGGCATGTCCTGTCTCTTTTTCTGACATGTGCCAGACCTACCCACTCTGTGGGCTGGTGACCTCAGATCATGTGCCCTGGTGCCTCTCCACCTGCTATGGTGACCTCTGGGCACATATCTGAGCTGTATGTGGCCAAGACAATAAGTCACCTCAAATTGTAACCCTCTTGACAGGTGTTCTGATGTTCTGAAGAGAACCATTTCAGAATCCTCCCCTTGACTGTTGGAGTGTTGAAACAATGGATCAAAGGAAATCAGGGGACTCCTGTTAAGAAAGAAGTGGGCTCTGACCTTGAGGAGCCTGTGGTTGATTGGTTAGGTAACACATACTGGTGCCCACATTGTAGAAGACGGAAGAATTTATCTAATAATTTTATCAATAAACTTTCAGTAGTCAGACATGGGGTAAAAACATGATTGATCAGAGAAGCATCAGAGAAGAGACCAGTGACCTCCTCTCTCTTTTGTCAATCCAAAAAAGGACTGAGCCTCTTTCTAAGCCCCCTCCATTACTTCCTGTGTCTTTCTATATGTTCTGGGTCCTCCAAAACCTCTATGGCTAATTTTGGTCATCTAGTAGCTAGCTCTGCCCTCTCATTCAAGGTATAAATTGACAGTCTGGGGAATGTGAGAATGCAATCAAAATATCCCATAACATTTCCCCTTTTTGTCTAAATAACAAGGCAAGATTTTAACTTTAACACAGAAAAATTATATATAATAAAAACAGTTAACAGGTAAGACTTACATTCACAATGTCCAATCCGTTTGTATTTGGCATATTTGGAGAAAATACTCTAGTATCTATTCTATCTTGATGAACTTAAAGTTTTATACCTAAACCATTTCCTATCATAACTTGTATTACCATCCTAAAAATAACTTTTTAGACCTAAAAGTATCTTCTTAGATTAACAACTTAAGCTTTTTATGTTTCTTAACCTTTATAAACTTTATATCTTTTTTGTAAGTTTCTTTTGTGAATTTGTTAACAAAGAAAACAGTGTAACTATCTAGTCTTCAACCCCCAGCAGAGACCCAAGAAAGATAAAATATCACCTGAGTAAACAGAAAGTACTGAGTAAACAACTTCTAAAACTATAGAAATGACAGAAGCAGCTGGCTGCTTGGAGTCACCCAAGGTTTCTCTGCAACATTGGGGCATCCATCTTCAGCCTACAGGCCTAGAATATCTGACAGGCTTTTTTGTGAAGCAGGAATTTTTGAAGGACTGTACTACCTTGTCTTGGCAAAGTTGATAGTCACCTTCTTTTGTGCCCCACTTGTCCAATTTGGACAGCATTCTGTCAGCAGTCAAGGCAAGGACATTTTTCTTTTTTGCCCAGTGGCTAACTTTGCCACAATGAAAGCAAACTCCATTTGGAGGTTCTTCAATGACCATCATCTTTTTTGAAGTAAATTGGTGTGGCCAGGAACAGATGTGTCTCACTGTCATGAAGAACCTTGTTATTAAAAAAAATTTAAATGCCATATTCTGTAGGTCTCTGAAGTGTTTGAAGACCATCTATCTATCTATCTATCTATCTATCTATCTATCTATCTATCTATCCATCTATCTAAAATATATCTATTTGTCCTTGAAAACATACCTACATGATTACAAGTGTGATTGTTATAGATGACTAACTGCTAAGCTATATTTCTTAATCATCCTAAATAATTTGTAATAATAGCTTTCAAGGGCTAGAAATGATGGGGGAAGTCTTCTGTACATATGTTTCTCTAAGAGGAAGATGGGGAAGGCAGAGAAAAGGTACAGCTTTCTGGCTTGGAGGAGGTGCCCAGAGCCAAGACATCAGGAGTCTGGAAATGAGAACTCCTTGAGAGTCCTGAAGAAATAGCATCCTGACTGTAGCCCATTGCCACCTCTCTCTGACATCAGACTTCTAAAATTGCAACAATAATACATTTGTGTGTTATCTAAGCCACTGAAGTTATGGCCAAGTATTGTACTAGCCAAGGTATGCTGTTTTATCAACACAAGCTAGAGTCACCTGGGAAGAGGGACCCTCAACTGAGGAATTGCCTTCATCACATTAGCCTGTCGGACATTGTCTTGATTGATGAATGATGGTGGAGGGCTTAGCCAACCATGGGTGGTACTACTCCTGGGCAGGTGGTTTTCAGGTGTATAATAAAGCAAATTGAGCAATCCATGGGGAGCAAGTCAATAATAAGTGTTCCTCCATGGCCTCTGCTTTAGCTCCTGCCTCCAGGTTCCTGCTTTGAATTCCTGCCCTGGCTTCCCTGCATAATGGACTACAAGCTGTAAGATGAAATTAACTCACCCTCAAGTTGCTTTTGGTCAGTGTTTTATCACAACAGAATGCAAGCTGGGGTACATGAGAGGTCGGTTGGTGTGAAGACATATTTGATGTGACACATGGGTGGTAACAGAAGTACTTCCCAAGGATAGACACAAAGGCCAGGGCAGGGAGTTTATCCAATGAGCTGAGGAGAAGGTGAGAGAATTGTCCTTGGTACGAAAGACAGTGGGGACAGGTATAAAGTGAAGTAAGTCCCAATTTATATGGAATACTGGACAAGGCAGCTTTGTATCCAAGGGACTACAGCCTGTGCTTTGTAGTCTCTTGGCTCTAATGCTCCCCTACTGCAGGGGGCAGTGCAGTACTGGGCTGTGTTCTTTGAACAACACCAGCTGTTCTCTGCAAGACTATGCCTGCAGGGGTTGTTAGAGGGTGCTGCACGAGGCAGCCATCCAATCTGCCATCAGTCCGGTCGTATCCCTATAGGCCTAGCTTTGGGAGGCCCTCACAGAATCAGGGACACTGAGACTCTTAGAGACACCAGCACCCTCTTAGGGGTCTGGGCTTAGGTTCTAAGAGGCTTCTCTTTCTAGTGTCCTCATTGTCACCTCCATACCTGTCTCTTGTTTGGGGCAGCTATGTCCTGCCTGTGCCTGCTGCCTTCAGGATGCCTTAGAGCCCTCGCAGTGACTCTTGGGGTAGGCATAAAGACAGTGTCTAGATAGCAACTGCCCTCATGTCATGATCTCTCCCCATTCTTTTGCATCAAAATCACTCTGCTAAAATAGCTGCATGGTCCTGAACCCGGGATGAGGTCTGGCCACCTGTCCTTTGACCACCACAGGTTTCTCAAATACTATTCTGTCCCCATGACTTGTGATATACACCTTCCCTGCTCTCCACACACTCAGCTCTCTCTTTTTATATATATAATTTTAATTTGTTTAGATTTGTTCTTTTTACGTGTATGAGTGTTTTGCCTTTATGTATGTTTGTGTACTGTGTACATATCTGATGCCTGTGGGGGCCAAAAGATGGTGTGAGAGCCTCTGGAACTGGAGTTATAGATGGTTGGGAGCCACCATGTGAGTGCTAGGGACTGAATCAGCAAGAGCAACCAGTGCTCTCTTAACCACTGAGCCATGTCTCCAGCTCCCTTATAAACAGTCAAGCTCTTCTTCATCGGAAGTGTGTGTGTGTGTGTGTGTGTGTGTGTGTGTGTGTGTGTGTGTGTGTGTTGAACCTAGGCCCCTAGGCAGGCTCCTGTCTTTAGTAAACACCCTTCAGGTTCCTAAGAAATTGTACATGGCTTAGCACATGAAGGTTTTTCTGTAGCAAAAACAGCCCTTGCACATGGATCTTTCTGAAATGCTCATTTAATGTGCCTGCCAACAAATGGTTCCCACAGTGGGAACCAGAGCTTTTTACTCTCCTGAGGCTCCAGGAAGGGCCCCACGTTGATGGGCTGTCTGACCCTGCATCGTCTCTAGGACTTGTATGAAGCCTTTTGGTAGCTGAGGCTACCTGCATGGCTGACCTGGGCACTGGAAGATGCTGTTTTCTTGCCTCTCTCTGGTCCCTAGAAACCTGAACTTGTGCAGCCCATTCCTATTGGGAGGAAGAAAGGAAGATGCACATTCATCTTCCTGCCTGAGTGGAGGGCCAGCAAGGTTGTGAAATAGCACCTTTTTTCCGTATATGTATCTGTGTGGTGAGTCTGTGCCTCCCCTGGGCTCTGCAGCTTTCCTGCACTGAAGAAAAGCATATATCATGCTTGGTTAATCTCCTTCCTTAGTCTTCTCTCTGTTCTGTTTCCAGAGACAGGGTCCTGCTCACTGGCTAGCCTTGAGCTCACTATGTAGTTCAGGCTGGCATCAAACTTGCAGTGATTCTCCTGCCTTTGCCTCTCAAGTGTTGATATTACAATCCTGAGTCACCCCACCTAGGCAGTACATCCATGTGGAGAGGTCCCTCTATACAAAGACTTCAGGCTGTGGGAACAAATGACCACAAATGGAGTGGGAGGGTGAGGGTGAAGGTATTTTGAAAATTCCTTCGATTGCGAGATGTAAACAACATCCACCCCTCCTTCCTAGGGTCCCAATCACAAGCAAAAGTTTGATTCCTTAGGAGTAGAGTTTATTGGGCTCAGTTGCTCTGGGAAGTCTTTTTTTTTTCCCAAAGACAGGATGGATTTCTCTGTATTGTTTTGGAGGCTGTCCTGGAAGTTGCTCTGTAGACCAGGCTGGCCTTGAACTCACAGAGATCCGATTGCCTCCACCTCCCAAGTGCTGGGATTAAAGGCATGCACCACCAATGCCCAGCTCACTCTGGGAAGTCTTTATCCAGCAGGGATGATGGCTACCCTGTAGTCACATAGGTAGAACCCCTTTGGTTAACCTCCTAAGCCTATTTGCCTCTCCCTCCCAAGACCCAAGGCCAGCAGCAGTGATCAGGGCAGAAGTGGATGCACGGGTGCGTACACGTGAGCTTACACACACACACACACACACACACACACACACACACACACACACACACACACACACAGCTAATAAGCAGTTAGAATCTCAAGTAAGGATCCAATGGCCCTCACCAACCTCTCCTTCTAGGAGAGAATGTCAATAGACTATTGAGTCAATAAGTCTCATCATGAGGAACTCTTGCAAACAGGCTCTGTTGATCTGATCAAGATGATGGCTATTTTTCTTGGACAATGACTGTCTAAAACAGTAAGTGGACTCATCCTCCTGCAGTTTTGGACATGGTGTTACAGTACTGATTCCTCCAGAGACTTTGCTTGTCTCCCTCCTTGAGTCTTCCATCTTCTTGATTCTTCCATCTTCTGGGGCTGTTGGTCCTCACTGGAGCCTCCTTGACTCCGGTCTCCACCTCCACCTTCTTGTCACCTCTCTGTGACTTCCCCTTTCTTCTGTTGTAAGGATACTGTGGGGGGGGGGCGGTCAAGGTTACCCCACATGGAATAACCTCACCTTTGTCTGTATATGTGCATGTTTGTGTGGGTGTATATCCTTGGGGGTACACATGCAGGCCAGAGAACAGCCTTGGGTGTTGTTTCTTAATCCTGCCCACCCGTTTATTTTATTTTATTGGTTTTTGTGGGATTTGTTTGTTTCTTTGTTTGTTTAAAAATAGGGTCTGGAGCTCACCTTTAGGCTGGGTTGTCTGGCCAGTGATCCCCAGGTATCTGCCTGTCCCCACTTCCCCAGTTATGGGATTACAAGTACGTGTCACTGCACCCTATATGTGGATTATGAGGACCAAACTGAAGTCCTTATCTTCATGTGACAAACACTTCACCAACTGCGCTTTCTCTCCCAACCCCCTGTTCTCAACCTTGATTGGTTGAACATCTGTAAAGACCCCCACTTTGAACTGTATCACACAGTTCTGGGCAGACACACCTTTTGAAGATCAACCCTTCAGCTGACTGTAGCTGGCTCCCTCTATCTCCCTCCAAATGGTTGATGGACCAAACCCAACACATGAGGAGTGTGTGAGTGACTGGCTGATGGGTATCCAGTCTGGGCACCTCAAGGCTGACCCTCCTTCCTCCAGCAACTCTGGATCCCTTTCCCACCGGGTTCAGTACCTCCTCCCCATGCCATAGTACCCCCAGTGCCCTCAGTTGAGCTCTGAGACTAGCAGCTGTGGTGAGGTGGCCAGCCTACCAAAGGCAGGCTTCTATCCTGCTTGTCCTCTCTTCAGGCCCTGGGCATCTTGCTTTTGCTGTTATCAATATTGTCATCTCTGGGGCTCTCTTGGCAGATGACTGGTTCTAGATAGCAAAAGTCAAGAATGTGCAAGTCCCTTACTTGAAATGTGCATTTGCATGTGACTTTCATGCCTCCTCCTCTTGATGCCTCATATGATGGAAAGGCCTCACAAATGCTTTCCATTCTGCATTTTTTCAGAAATAATGACAAAACTGGGGAGACAGTTCAGTGGCTAAGATCTCTTGCAGTGCAAGCATGAGGACATGAGTTTGAATTCCCAGCAGTCACATAAAAAGCTAGGCATAGATCTCCATGTCTGTAACCACAGCATTGGGGGAGTAGAGACAAGTGGATCCTGAGGGCTTACTGGCCAGTCAACCTAGACAAAATGGAGAGTTTCCAGCTCAGTGAGAGACCCTGTCTCAAGATAATGATACCTGGTGTCCTGCTCTGGCCTCTGTACACACATGAAGGGATGTACCCCCACACTGTCCTAGTTACATTTCTGTTCCTGTGATAAAACACCCAAACAAAGAACAACTCAAAGGAGGAAAGGGTTTGTTTGGCTTTCAGTTCCTGGTTATGGTTAATTACTATGGGGAAGTCAAGGCAGCTTAAAGCATCATACCCACAATCAAAAGCAGTGAGAATAAACACACGGGTTCTTGCTTAATGAGATTGCTCCTTTCTTATACTGTTCAGGATCCTCTGCCTAGAGAATGGTGCCACCCACAGTGAATTCTTCTTGAATTAACAATCAAGACAATTGCCCCATTGGCATGCTCACAGGGTAACCCAATCTAGAGAGTTCCTCATGCAGTTGTCTTCCCATGTGATCCTGGGTGTGGAAAGTTGATAATTAAAAACTAATAAGAACACACACACAGGTGCACAAACATGCATGTGCACACACACACAGACACACAGAAACTGTTCTGAGTTGGGGCCACACACACACACACACACACACACACAGAGAGAGAGAGAGAGAGAGAGAGAGAGAGAGAGAGAGAGAGAGAGAGACTTCTGAATTAGGACCACAGTAACCTTAAATTTTTCTTCTTCTCTTATTTAAATGTAAAGCTATATCTGAGATCAGCCATATAATGATCTTCTAAAGACATTTACATGGCAGGTGTCAAGCCCATGGACCAAGTCTCTGTCAGATGAGAACGGAAGGCCAGTGAAACACTGTACCCAAGCAGGTACTCCACAGAGCCTGACTCACTGGGTTGCCCTCACTAGTGCCTGCAAACTGCACAGGAGGTGGCTGGCTGGACCAAGGACATTGTCTTCCTCTCAGGGTGTCATCAAGGGTGTGCTGGAGTCCATGGGGAAAGTCAGTATCCACGTCTGCTCCAGAGGTTGCCTTATGCCAAGTCCTGGGGCTCTGGCTTTGAGCTTTATAGAAAAGACTTGTTCCTTCCATTAGAAGTAGAAGCAGATGGCCCTGAAGTCAGCCATATATCTTCTGGCAGAAGGAAGCCATTGGCTTGGCCCCTGTGGCCTTGGGTCCACCTGGAAGCCACACAACACCCTCACCTCAGTAGCCTCTTGGGGCCTCTTTCCTGTTTCTCTCCTCAAAGGAAGCTTGGTGGGCAGTAAGGGCTTATTTTTACCTGAAATGCACATTAAACCAACATTGGGGTTATGGATATGAGTCCCCACACTGTTATTTATTTATACATTCTTTTGTGATAGGGTATCACTATGACCCTGGTTAGCCTGGAACTTGCCATGTAGACCAAGCACCACAGCCCATAGCTTTGGGGCTACTGATAGTAGAGGGAGGGCTTGTGGCACCTGTTCTCCCCCAAATTACCACTGGAGGCTGGGAACACCCACATATACAACAGGCAACTGTTGGCTTGGGGTGCTGATCCCATTTTTTTGTCCCTAGGAAGAACTTCACCTGGTGCCAATCTCCCTGGAGTACCAGACCACTCTCCTCCTGCTTATAGCTTTCCAGCACCAGGAGCAAGTTGAGTGACCTCAGATCCCATCTGGGGTCCTAGTGTTGACGCCAAACCAGTCATAATCAAAGGCACAAGCAGAGTGTCCTCCAGAACTCTTGTCAAAAACCCTGGTAAAGGATGACACTCTTCCTGCTGGAGCAGCCACAGTCTCATTGGAGGCCAAATCCAGAGGCAGGTGGTGACCCATGATGACAGGCTAGGAAAAAGCCACACCAGACCCTGGAGGTTTTAGTTACATTCTCCATTGCTATGATAAAGACCTAACTTTAGAAACTTAAGGGAAGAGAGGGTTTTTGTTTGGGGTTTGTTTTTGGCTCACAGTTTTAGAGACTACAGTCTGCCATGATGGGGAAGACATGGCTATCATGGGAGTGTGAAGTTGTTTGATCACATAATGGTGGGTCAGGAAGCAGAGACGGGACAGGAAGTAGAGAGGGGCTATAAACTTCAAGGTTCCTCCAGAGAAGCCCCACTCCTTAAAGGGAGTCCACAACCTCCCAAAGCAGCAGAACTAGGACTTGCAGGGGACTTAAGTGTTCAAACACAGGAGCTTGGTGGGCAGCATCTCACATCTGAGCCAAAACAGATGTTGTGAGGCCACCTCCACTGGTGAGCACACTCTGCATTGGTCTAGCACAGTGGTTCTTAACCTTCCTAATGCTCAACCCTTCAATACATTTCCTCATGTGTGGTGACCCCTAACCATTAAATTACTTTATTGCTACTCCATAACTGCAATTTTGCCACTGTTATGAATTGTCATGAAAATATCTGATATGTAAGACCACTGGTCTAGCACCTCCAGCATTGGTATCACCCAGAAACACATGTGCTAACCTTGCAGATCAATGTTTGACTACATTCCAGCTATCCTGGGCCCAGTCCAGGTCACATAAAACTCAGGGTCACACAATGAAGTCACCAACTGTAGAGCTGGAAAGAAATACCTCCGAGTAGGTCTCAGGGAAGATGTTCCACATGCTCTCTCTCTTCTCACCCTGGCCCTCAGGCTGTGTTTCCCAGGCTCTCCACATTCCTGGGCAGACCTCTGAGGTCCAGGGGGTCTTTCTCGTGGATGCCCTCCACCTCTCAGAACAATTCTGCCTCTGTTTTATTGTTTGTTGGATAAACAAGCTGGATCAGGATAGCCAGTCTCCTTCTTCCTCACAACCAACCCAACCAGCTTGGCCTGTTCTGAACCCAGGAAGCTGGCTTGTCACTGGACCTCAGGGCCTGTCCTCTGCATATGAGATTGGGGGCAGGGAAGGCTGCGGGAAGCTCTCTCCCTCAGTAGTCACTCTTCCATGTGGACCTGTTTTCTGTTTGGTATGGTGTGGTGGCTCACACCTATAATCTCAGCACTCTGGAGGGTTGAGGCAGCAGAAATGCTATGAGTTCAAGGTCAGCCTGGGCTACATAGATACACTCTCAAAAAATAAAAAATAAAAAAAAACACACAAAACAGACTAAAAATGCAAAGAATGAAAAAATCAAAAGAAAAAAATTGCCACTATGTCTGACCTGGAGTCAGTGAGCTTATTCAATGCTAGTAAGTCATGCTAGGCATCCACATGACCTTGACATGGCCCCTTTCCCAGAGAATCCTGCTAGACACAGCCATTTCCCAATGTCAACAGGAGGTGGGTGTGCATTCCCAGAGTGAAGACAACCCCCAGCCTCAGACCATCTCCATGGTGTGTGTGTGTGTGTGTGTGTGTGTGTGTGTGTGTGTGTGTGTGTGTGTGTGTGTGTGTGTGTGTGTGTGACTCAGCCCAGCAGAGAGATCTAAAGCTAAATGGCTGGAATAGCCCAGAAAGATCTAGCACAGTGTTCTCAGCTGAGGGAACACCATAGGCAGAGGTGCGATCTTCTAGCATGAATGCCACTCCTCTTTACTAGGGGCCAGGCAGGGAAACTTTGGCTCTACAGGGCCATTTCAAGCCCTTGTCATTCCCTATATACTGTGATACACCCTTAGCAGATATGAGGTGTGGTTGGTCAGAGGTGAGACTTCTGATGCAGCTGATTATCCCCATGTTTCTTAAGGACCCCAAAGTTCTGTGGAATCCACTTCTGTTCCCTCTGGTCTCTCTGGTAATGCTCTCAAATGCTACTTCTGTCCCTTGGGGAAACATAATGAATGGAGGGCCCAGAGGTCCAGGGCTTCTGTTCATGACCCTACCCTGCAGTCCCAGGAAGACCCTTAGTAAACTCCTAAACCAAGGTGGCCTGCAGGCACAGGCTGCTATAGCAGCAGTCTAGGGAGTCAACCCCCCTGCAGGTTCCAGAAAACTCTGGAGCCACGTGTCAGGCAGAGGTATAGAGTGAATTCTGGCTGCCAAGGCCAAGCTGTCCTTCCCATCTAGCTGTTAAGGGAACAAAGGGCTGATTGAGCACCCCCCCAATTCCTGTTACCAGGCCAGAGGCTATTATTTACCTTCTTCAAGGTGAGCTAGACTCCTGGTGGGAGTGCCCAGTGGGGATAATGCCATAGCTGGGTCTTGGCCCAGCTGCAAGAATGTGCCCATTAGTTAGTAATCCTCCAAAATGTCACGTCAGGTGCAGTGACTGCACCCAGGGTGTCAGGCTGCCCAGTTTTTTCTTGACTGTTTTGTGCCCATGGAAGTGATTTCCTCTGGCTGATGTGTCTTCCCCCTCACTAGCACCAGAACCAAAAGGTCAGAGGTGGTTTTCCCTGGATGCTTAAGTGTCTCTGAGGACTGGAGTCCAGCTAAGACATCCTTCTCTGAGTGTTGTCAGTGACTTCTACCACTGACACTGAAGCCTGGTCCAGTAGGCAGCTTGAACCAGTCAAGTGCTCTTCAGAAGCAGGCCTGTCAATCAGCACCATCTTTTCCTCTCTCTTCGTGACTGGCTTGCATCTCCTGATTTTGTTCAGTGCTAAAGCATTCTGGAAATGGATGATTTACTGTACCCCATGTTTTCAAAGCAAAACAGACCCAGAGAGGTCAAGTGAATTACTCCACATTGCACAGCCAGGGTTGACAGGGCTGGGATTTCATTATTTTAAAACTTTATTGATGTTATATTGACATTTAATAAATGACCTGTGTTCAACACAAACAATTTGATAAGTTTTTAACGATATATTTACAGCAAGGTCTTCTAACTTCAGTATTGTTGACACCGGGGGCAGGGTAACTCTGCTATGGAAGCTGCCTTGCAAGTGATAGAATGTTTATCAGTTCCTGGCCCCTCCAAGTTGTAACCACAAAGATGTTTCTAGACTTTGGCAGATGGTTTCTGATGGGCAAAGCCATCCTCTGTTGGGAACCAATAGTTGACTCAGGCCATTCTGTTGCTATAATGAAACACTGGGTGCCACATGCTTTAAAAAGAAAAGATGGGGGCTGAAGAGATGCCTCAGTGGTTAAGAGCACTGGTTGCTTTTTCGGAGTATCTGGGTTCAGTGCCCAATACTCACATGACAGCTCATGACTACCTGCACTACAGCTCCAGGGGAGCTTAACTGGACATGGTACTCACAGACAAAACACTCATACACATAAAGTAAAAATCATTTTTTTCAAGGCAGGGTTTCTCTGTGTAGCCCCAGCTTTTCTGTAACTCCTTCTGTAGAGCAGTCTGGTCTCAAATTCAGAAATCTGCTTACTCTGCCTCCCCAGTACTAGAATTAAATGTGTACACTACCACTGCCAAGCTAATAATTTTAATTTAATTTTTTAATAAAAAGAGGTTTATTTTGCACCTAAGTTTTTTCTTTTGTTTGTATTTATTTATTTATTTATTTATTGAGACAGACTCGTACTTTGTAAACCAAGCTGGCCTTGAATTCTGAGCAATCTTCCTGCTGTAAGTGCTAGGATTATGGGTTTGAGTGGCTCACAGTTTTAAAGGCTCTGGATCCAGGAGCAGGTGCCCCATTCATTTGGCTTTCTGTAAGGACCACCTTGGCTGTACCAAATATAACAGAGAAACAGGTTTATGGAGATGATTGAGTCAGCAAAGCAAACATGTTGCAGGAGTGTGATCCATGGGAAAAGCAGACACGAGGCATTCATGTGTGGTCCTAGTGCTGGTAGGCAGAGGTAGGTATGTCTCCTGGGATTACTGGCCTAACTGGTGAGCTTCAGGCCATGAGAAACTCTATCTCAGAGGAAATGGCTGGCCTTCCTTATGACACTTAAGGCTTTAAACTGGCATCCACATGCACACACATGTATGCACACACACAGAAACAGACACACACACACACACACACACACACACACACACACACACACACACCATAAAAATATAACAGAAACAGAAATGGAGAGGGGCAGGGGGGCAAGTGAGTATGGAGGCCTCGATCTGTAAGTACTTGCTCCCATGGGAACTGACCTGTTCTACAGGACCAGCATTCATCTCTTCTGAGGGAAACCACCATGACCATCCATGGGATCTGCTGAACAGGACTGTTCTCTGAGCCAAACTGCCACCATCTTCATCGGATTAGCAGTGCCAGCTTGCAAAAGGTCATCACAGTTGGGCTGTGTTAACTATTGACATCCCAAGGGATGGAGAGTCATGGACCCTTCCATCCCTTCTTCCAAGCAGTTGAAAAGAAGGCTGCCCTAATTAAAAATGGCCCCAGGGAGGGCCTGGAGGATACAGGTGGGTAGCTACTGGAGTGGGGGTGGGGGGAGCTGTATCTACACAGACGTGGGGAGTCATCTTCCATCCTGGTGGAGACATTCTAGTGCAGCTGCTGTAAGGCCATGCCCAGTGCATAGACCCTCACCTATGCACTATAAGTAAACTTAATAAACTCATTGCTTCCACAGAGTGAACTTTGGCGGACTCCTGGAACCTAAGGAGGAGGGTGAACATCACTTACTTTTCCCTTAAGGAGGGGATTTTAGGGACAGGATCTTATTTTCTCGGAGTTCTGACACTGTGGGCTAAGCTTGCGGCACATGAACCTCTGGGGGCAAACAACACCCAGACTAGAGCATTAGTGGGTGCCTGTGACACAGCCATCACATTGCAGCCCTACCCTCATCCTCACAACCCTCCCTGTAGCACAGTCTCCAGGTCACTGCCGATTTTGTTCTGTTTCCATAGACTCTGCTTATGGTTTTTCAACCCTTTCTGTGCACAGAGTCACAGGTGTCACTGGGAGGTGTGGAATGGCAGTCTGTGGGATGGGAAAGATACCCAGGCTGCCGAATGTAAATGTTTGTCCTTGCATCGCTGAGCTGCTAAGGTGATGCAGCAGACAACCTCTGCTTCTGTCTTAGCTCTTGATGGCCTCCTGGGTTGTTCCCAGTTTGGGGCAATAGCAAGAAATGCTGTTCTAAGCATCCTTGCCTAAGTCTTTTTGTTCTCTTGCCTAGCTTTAGTGTGGAAGGGCTGCCCTGCGCCATAGAGCTGTGGTTACTTGTTCAAGAGACTGCCACACTTGGAGAGAGGCCTGGTGGTGCAGGCTGTCACCCCAGCTATTCTGGAGATTGAGGCAGGATGACAGACTCAAGGTCTTCTAGGCTACAGAGTAAGTTGAAGACCAGACTAGGTAGCACAGTGAGTCTCTGTTATTTGGTTGACATCTGTCCCCAGAGTTTTGAGCTCTGTCCTCAGTGTCAGAACTGTGTGTGTGTGTGTGTGTGTGTGTGTGTGTGTACACAAATGTGTGCATGCACATAATTGTGTATGTGCATATACATATGTGTTTGTGTGAATATGGGGGTTAGAGATCAAGCTTGGCTGTCACTCCTAAGGGGCATCCTACCTTATTTTTTTTTTGAGACAGGGTCTCTCACTGTCCTGGGGCTCCTTGATTGGCCTATGAGTCAATAGAATGACAGGCCGATGAGTCTCAGGGATGCTCCTGTCTCTGCCTTTTGCCTTTGTGTGTGGATGCTGAGGACTAAGGTCAGGTCCTCACACAGTCTCAGCAAACACTTTCCCGATTGAACCATGTTGGTGGTAGTTTTACTCCAACCCACCCCTGTAGGTGCCCTTAATAACATTCTGATCTCAGCAGGGATCCACTGTGAATTCTCTGGAAACCCACCATGACAACTCATGTGTTCCTTGTTTATGTGGCCTTGTATTGTGCCTGCCAACTCCACTACAGTGGAAAACTCCTAATCCATGGGATGGTTCTGTGAGTGTAAGGGAGGGGACGGGTGGGTCTCTGTAACATTTTTTAAGACCTTTGATAAAGTGGTCTCCTTGTCTTCCTATGTTCAATATATTTCTTTCCCAAAGACAAATCTAAACCTTCCGAGGAGGTAAACAAATCAGAGGACAAAGCTTTTGTTTTTCTTATTTGTAGAAATGTAAGGATTAGATTTTAATCTGTCGCTTTAATGAGAAACCAATTAGTTTTAGCTAATACAGTGGGAATTAATCCTGGTGGGACATCCATTTAAACTCTCAATTCTTTTTCCTTAGAGGTTGGTTAAACTTTAGTTTTTTGCCTGTTGGTGACTTGGGGGTCATTGGAAAATACAGGAAGGACTTCCAAAGTGACAGCAAGACCTGTGGATTCTATTGGTGACAGAAGTCATAAAGGAAGAGAGACACTTTATTGACAATCTGCTTTATAACATTTAAACCACTCTTTGTAAAAATTTACCTAAAATATTTTAATTATTATGTTAAAAGTTTGTGTATACATGTGTCTGCATGTATGTCTCTTTGCATCACCTATCTGTTGTGTCTACAGAGGTCAGAAAAGGGCATTGGGTTCCTGGAACTGGAATTACAGGCATCTTGAGCTGTCATGTGGGTGCTGCGAACTGACCTTGGGTCTTCTGCAAGGGCAGCAAGAGCTCTTTTAATGGCCGAGCCATCTGTGTAGCTCCACTGAATTATCTTCTAACCACACATATAATAATAATTTTAAAAGTAAAAAAATGATTTGTGAAGAATTTGCCCTAATTCTCTCCAACGAGGCTGATATTGTTCCTGTTCATATGAATAGGTGTTCCTATTCCTTAATACTAAGAGGCAAGTATTTTTAACCTGTTATGTATTTTTCACAGGTGAATTTTCGTGTATTTATAGACCTGTGCACACCTGTGAAACTTAATACATTGATAAACATGTCTCCCAGCTAGCTGTTCTTCACAACACAGATGACATATCTGTAGGCACTGACTGCGTGCCCCAGTCTCGGTTTGGGTGGAATGTGGTCAGCAGAGCATCTGTGACCCAGTGAAAGCCTTTCTGCATCCTATGTGTATCAGTCAGCTTTTCCTAGTAACAAACACTGCCCCCAATCTTAGCATGCATTTCTTCCTCAGGACTGTAGGCTGGTGTGAGCGTGGTGGCACCTGGGTTCAGCTTCTCATGTCTAGTGTCATCCAGGTTCCACAACCAAAGCGAGTCCTGTGTCCTAGCCAGTATCTTGCTGTGGTGGGGAAGCACAGGCGGCAGTGTGGGGTGGATGTTGACTAAACACAGTGAGATCCAGCAAATTGTATGAAAGGAAATTGAGAGGAACTTGGGATCTGCTGGACAAGTAACTGACAGGTGCTTTATAACCCCAGAAGTCTTTTTTTAAGTTTAAAAAAGATTTTATTTTTATTAATCTCTCTCTCTCTCTCTCTCTCTCTCTCTCTCTCTCTCTCTCTCTCTCTCTCTCTCTCTCTCTGTGTGTGTGTGTGTGTGTGTGTGTGTGTGTGTGTCTGTCTGTGTGTGCCTGCCATGTGACTGCAATGCCCATAGAGCCAGAAGAGGGCATGTAATCCCTAGAGTTGGAGTTACAGTGCTTGTGATCTGCCCAATGTGGGTTCCGGGAACCAAACCCATGTTCTTTGCAAGAGCAGCAAGTACTCTTAGCAGCTGAGCCATCTTCCAGCACCTAGCATTTCTTTAGACTTTGTCCCTAATTGTTTTCCAGACTTGGCTTGTTGTGTTAGAATATAATTCATACTACGAATATTGAACAATGATACTTCAATTTATTTAAATCTATTTATTTTGCATGTATGTGTGTGGGTGAGCACAAGCATGTCACAGTATATATGCAGAGGTCAGAGGTCAACTGCAGGAGTCCATTCTCTCTTTCCATCATGTAGGTCTCAGGGCTTGAACTCAGGAGGAGGCTTATCATCAAGCCTTTTTACCCACTCAGACATCTTAACAATGACATTTTTTTTTTTCCTGAGGCATAGTCTCACTATAGGTATCCCAGGCTTGCCCGAAACTTTCAGTGATCCTCTTGCCTCTGCCTCCCAAGGCAGGCTGTTTGTTAATGTTTGAGTGTCAGCATTGTGTACTCCATAGCTGGTGCTTCAGGAGCATCTTTAACATAGTTTGGGTTGGTTTTTTTCTTTCTTTCTTTCTTTTTTTTTTTTTGGTTGTTTTCATTTTGTTTTTTTGATACAGGGTTTCTTTGTTTGTTTAGCCCTGGCTGTTCTGTAATTTACACTGTAGACCAGACTGGCCTTGAACTCAGAGATTCGCTTGCTTCTGCCTCCTGAGTACTGGGATTAAAGGTGTGCACCTCCACCGCCTGGCTCTCCTTCCCATTCTTTAAAAGGGTTAACGGCTTTCCCTTCTTGTGCAGATGCATCTCCAGCTAGGCTGTGAGATGCTGCCCTCTATATGAACTCACCTTGTCCCTCTGGGTAGCCCTGGTGGCCTCTTGCACCAACTTCAGGGTGATTCGTCTTAGGATAAGCACATTAGAACCCCATAAAGACATTGTTGTCTCTTAACGGGGCCAACAGCTGCCTCGCTGCTGTCTAACTCAGCCAGTGGGTCCTCTGAGCTGGTAGGTTCTGCTTGCATTTCTAGCCAAGTATAGAATGTGTGCAACTGCCTTGCTGTCCAGCCACTGTGGGATAGCCAGTTCCCTAGTTGCCCTGGGAAATGTTACCAGTGACTCTACCACAATGGGCTTGGCTGGGGCTTCCCAACAGGTGGGAAGTTATTAATCTTGACTCCAAGAGAGACCACACTAAAATTAATGCCATGCTTTGTTGATACCCATGGGCGGTCTGCCCCTTTCTGAACAGAAACAGAGGAGGAGTGGATGAGGGGGAGTGTGGGGAGGGAATGGGAGGAGAGGAGGGAGAGGGACTGTGGGGATCTAAACTAAATGAATTTAATTAATAAATAAAAAGCACCCAAACTGCTCAATGAACTCTTGTGTAATTGACTCTATTTCTCAGTGTGGAAATATTTTGGCCTTCACCACAGCATGCTCCAGTGTACTTAATAGAGGAGTCATGTTTGTGGTCCTGTGGTTTGGCCTGATGTTTCCAAGCCCAGGAGATGACTTTTCTAGCTGTTTACAGATCTTAGCTGCTCTTTGCCTAATTTACTACTTTTTGAGAACACACGTGGCCCCTGAGGCATGTGTTCACGCAGTCTGAAGCTCTCCAAATGCTCATTACAGAATCAAAAATAAGACAACATATATCCAGGTAGTCAGGTCATGTGTATAGATTCATCAAAGTTATTGTCTGGCCCATGAAAGTCTTCTTTTAAAGATTTATTTTAAGTTATGTATATGTGTGTGATTCTGCATATGAGTATGTGTGTGGGTTCATGCATGTATGTGCAGGTGTCCTTGGAGACCAGAAGAGAATATCACACTCCCGAAGCTGGAGTTATAGGCACTTGTGAGTCACCTGCCATGGGTACTGGGAAGTGGACCCATGTCATCTTGGAGAGCAGCAAGTGCTTTTAGCAGCTAAGCCATCGTTCATCTCCCGTTTCCCTGTCTTTGTATGTCAACCCCTTTGTTTTCTTCAGGTTCAATTATATTATCCTCTGTGCCTCCAAAAGCACCAACATGTATTCGTCTCTTGGCTTAGTGACAGTCTTGGGACAAACACTGGCATTAAAAGCACTTAGGACACACACAGAAGAAGCCAAGGGCAGACCCACTAATCAGAAGACACCAGCAATAACTCTGTGTAATGTGCCATCTATAAATGAGGTATTGACAGCCTCATTAACCTAGAGCCATGGGGCCATCACTGCAAAAGACCCACTTCATATATGAGCTTGGCACAGCCAGTGAAGGAGGCCATGAGGCCCTCGGGATCACTCTGGGAGACACTGATCTCTGTTTTAGAGTGCTTCGGGTCCCCTGTATTAGTTACTTTACTCATTGACGAGAGTAAATTCAACCGAATGGAGGAAGGCCTGGTTTAGTTTCGTGATTCTGAAGAATGAGGCCCATCAGGGTAGCAAAAGTGCCGTGTCAGGGGAGGCAGCCACAGAACAGCAGTACACAGCTGGCTTTCCTTATACAGTCCAGGAGCCCATCCACCCCACCTCCCATCTGCTTCTCAGAGAGGGTAAGGCCTCCCCTAGGAAGTCTACTGAGTCTGTCCCATCATCTTATTGAGGCAGGACAAAGGCACCTCTCCACCCACCCCACCCCTGTATCTAGGCTAAGCAAGGTATTTCTCCATATAGAATGGGCTCAGTTTGTGCATTAGAGTTAGATCTTGGACCCACTGCCAGTGGCCTCATTTATTGTCCCACCCGCACCATTGTCACCTATATTAAGGGAGTCTAGTTTGGTCTTATGCAGGTTCCCCATTTGTCAGCCCTGAGTCAGTGATCTCTCACTAGCTTGGGTCAGCTGATTCTGTGGGTTTCCCCCTCATGGTCTTTGACTCCTTTGTTCATATTATCTCTCCTCCCTTACTTCGATTGTACTCCGGGAGCTCAAGCTAATGGTTAGTTGTGGATTTCTGCATCTGCTTCCATCTGTTTCTGGAATAGGATTCTAGCTTCTCTGGGCTTGTGGATTGTAGGCTGGGTATCTTTTGTTTTATGTTTGGTATCCACTTATGAGTACATACTATATTTGTCTTTCTGGGTCTGGGTTACCTCACTCAGGATTTTTTTCTAGTTCTGTCCATTTGCCAGCAAATTTTAGGATGTCATTATTTCTTACTGCTGAGTAGTACTCCATTGTGTAAATGTACCACATTTTCTTTATCCAGTCTTCAGTTGAGGGACATCTAGGTTGTTTCCAAGATCTGGCTATCATGAATAATGTTGCTTTGAACACAGGTGAGCAAATGTCCTTCTGGTATGAGTGTGCCTCCTTTGGGTATAGACCCAACAGCGGTATTGGAGGGTATTGAGGTAGATTGATTCCTAATTTTCTGAGAAATCACCAGACTGATTTTCACAGAGGCTGTACAAGTTTGCACTCCCACCAGCAATGGAGGAGTGATCCCCCTTCTCCACATCCTCTCTAGCATAAGCTGTCATTGGTGTTTTTGATCTTAACCGTTCTGATTGGTGTAAGATGGAATCTCAGGGTTAGTTTTATTTGCATTTCCTTAAGTGTCTTTCTGCCATTTGAGATTGTTCTGTTGAGAATTCTCTTGTTAGATCTGTACCCCATTTTTAATTGCCCCCCATTTTAAATTGGATTATTTGGTAGTTTGATGTCTAGTTTCTTGAGTTCTTTGTATATTTTGGAGATCAACCCTCTGTTAGATGTGGGGTTGCCTCAATATTTCTTAATCATTCATTCATTCATTTTTATTTATTTTTTAAGTTTAAAATTTTTATTACATTTATTTTTTTGGTTTGTGTAAGAACATATGCCAAGATGCTCATATGGGTATCAGGGAACAACTGAGAGGATAAGTTCTTTCTCATTCTCCTGCCTCTGCTTCCTTGGTACTGGGATTACAATCACTGCAACCACATGCAACTCTTCCTATGTGGTGTGTGTGTGTGTGTGTGTGTGTGTGTGTGTGTGTGCTGACCTCAGGAACGGGGATTACAATGATTGTGAGCCACCATGTGGATGCTGTGATTTGAACTCAAGTCCTCTGCAAGAGCGGCAAGTGCTCTTAACCAGAGTCCTCTCTAGTCCCTCTGGGGGTTTTCTTTATGCAATCAACTTGACAATGGAAATTTACTGTGATAGTTCCCAAGGGGTGATCCCCAGGACTATGGGGCAGGCTGATACCTCCACAGGAGCGGCACTCCCCACTTTGGTAAATTGTCAAAGCATACTTGGCTGCAGTGCTGTCTTCAGGCAGAATTGGGTTGAAAGGAATTGGCACGTGAGGAGTGGTCAGAGTCAGCAGTTGATAAGAATGACACACAACATGGATTGTCCCCATACTCTGAAAGGCCCTAGTCTCCAGAGTGCAGAGAATCACTTTCCTGGGGCCTCAGCTGTGGGATGAGAGTAGGTACCTGCATTATTCACATTATTCACGGGAACCAGTACCCAGCTGGGGAGTTGTCACTACTTTGTGGGGTCTGGAAGCTTCCTTTACAACCAGTCTGGCATGTTTCCACTAGGTGCCAGGAGGAGTTTCTGGGTTTCAGAAATGCACCCTACCCATGAGGTTCTGGGATTCATGTCCATAGAAGGTTCTTGTCCTGGAAACCTCGGAAATCTACAGGACCTCCTGTAGTAGTTCAGTACTTATCCCTAGCATAGGTGTGGACTTTGGGAGCCCAATCCACATAGAGGAATACTCCCTGAGCCAAGACACACGGGTGGGCCTAGGTCCTATCCCAAAGGATATGATAGACTCTGATGACCCCCCCATGGAAGGCCTCACCATCCAGGGGGAGCAGAAAGGATATGTGATAGATAGGGTTTTAGTTGGGGAGGGGTGGTAGGGGGAGGACGGGAGGGAGAAGGGAACTGGGATTGACATGTAAAACAATCTTATTTCTAATTCAAATAAAAAATAGAAGTTTCTTGTCCTAATTCATCATTCCCTTGGAACCCCATCTTTGTTAATAGATGCAGGTTATGCTCGTCCAATAGGTGTAGGTTTAATCCTTCCACAGGGATGCTTCCATGATTGGTTGGCAGCTCTGCTGTCCCTCCGGTTCTCTCAGCCTGTGTTGGTGAGAGCTGCTGGCGCATGTCCTGAGCTTCTGTGGTGAGCTCTGGCTCTGGCTCCCCATGAAACCCAGTGCTGTAGAGTGTCTGGATGTACCCAGGATCTGAGACCTGGCTCAGGAGCCTGTCTGGATGGTAGAAAAGGAAAATTGGTTCCTCATGGCATTTACAAACCTAGCACCAGCACCAAGCTTGTTCCACCCACCATATCAGTGGGGCACTCTTTTACAGCATTTTCTCTTCTGGGTGCTACACGTTTTTTTGTTGTTTTGTTTTGTTTTGAGGCAGGGTCTCATTTTGTCTCAAGCTCACAGAATTCCAGAATTCTCCTGTCTCAGTCTCTCAAGCACTGGGATTACAGGTGCCAGCCACCCCCACCTGGTTTAAAGATATTTGGTGTGGCTTCTTCTCTTGGTGTGTCACCAGGGCATGTTCCCTTGGGTGGGAGAGAGAGAGAGAGGGAGAGAAAGAGAGAGAGAGAGAGAGAGAGAGAGACAGAGAGAGAGACAGAGAGACAGAGAGAGACAGAGAGAGACAGAGAGAGAGACAGAGAGAGAGATATCAATTAAGGTTTCAAAAGTTATGGGGTACAATAAGCCAATCTTTCGTATAACAAATCAGAAAAGTCTAGGATCAAAACAGGAGTGCTCCTACAACCGAAGACACCATCCTCCTCCAGGTCCAAGGCCTGAACGTTCAGCAGTCAGAGCTGGGTCCAGAACAGAACCTGAGTGGCCAGTCACACAGATGTGTCTCTGCCCATTGGGCATGCCAACATTTTGGCTTAAAAAGCTGTTGTGGGGCTGGCAAGCAGACTATACAGTAAAGGCATCTGCTGCTAAGTTTGACAACCTGAGTTCAACATTTATGATTCCTATGGAGGAAGAAGAGAAATGACCCTTGCAAGCTGTCCTCTGACGTCTTCATGTGTGCTTTGGCACACACACCTGCACACACACACACACACACACACACACACACACACACACACACACACACACACACACCTGCACACACCTACACACACACACACACACACACACACACACACACACACACACGAGGGGCTGGGGAGATGGCTCAGCAGTTAAAGGCACATACTGCTCTTTCAGAGGACTGTGTTCAGTTCCCTTGACCCATGTCCAGTGGTTCACAACCACCTGTAAATCCAGATCCAGGGGATCTGACACCTCTGGCCTCGGTGGGCTCTCTCACACGTGTGCCACACACACATATACATAGCTAAAAATTAAAAAGAAAACAAAACTTTACAAAATAAATGAGAAAATATTTAAAATCTCTCTGTCTATAAAAAGAAAAGTAATAACATGATTGTAAGAACAATGGCTGGAGAGTTGAAATGGAGGCCAGTCACTTAGCAGCCTTGTAATATTTCTGACAGTTATACATCGTCTCAGGACACTTGGCCGGTGTTAGAACAATAAAGCAGGTTAAGAAGGGGCACCTGGTGATGAGGAGACCCTCTCAGACACCTGCCACCTGATCTCCCAGTATCTGCTGCCATGGAAACAGCCAACAGTTCAGCCCATCTCAGCTTGTTTCAGGAACATGGCAGATGAAACACAGGGGCTTCAGGAGTGCAGAGAGCAACTCCATGATGTACATGAATGGGTTTTGATACAGGATAAGCAAGTGGGAAGATATGGGGGAGCTAGGAAACTAACTGCAGCTGTGTCTTGGTAGCTGTGTCTCTCAACGGTCAGAAGGGCCCTTTGTGGTTGAAGCCTCATTAGGGTATTCCTGGTAGATCAGAAGCACAAGCACTGGGTTGCTTTCTCAGTTGCCACTCACTCACTCTCACTAATGAAGGGTCTGCACATTCAAAAGACCCCAAGTTCATTATATTATCATTTGAATTGTGACCTCCACAACTCAACACCCCTACACACTGTGGGCTTTTCTAGAGGAGCATTGGGAGAAATACTTTAAAAGATGCAGTCCACCAGGAGTTGGGAAGAATAAAAGGCCACTTCACTCCTTGAAAATGCCACACACCTCATAAATATTCATAAAACCTTCTTTAAAATCTACAACATAGAACCCACTAAGCGGTGTAGTCCACTCCTGTCTCTTTTAGGTGCTTGTTTAGTTTTGATAAATAAATTTCCACTCAAACTGTCTGTGTCTTTTTCCATTGAATTCTTTCCTTCAAACAGAGAATAGAGAGGTCCCTCTCACTGTTCAATGGGAGCCCAGGCTGACCAGCTTATGATGAATCAGCTGACACTAGATGGCAGAAGAGGCAGATAGGGAGGGGACATGTGTAGAGCAGTTTATCAGGTGGCTCAAACCTGGAGAACATTGTGTTATCAGGGCTTGCTTGCCTGGGTGACACCCAGCGTGAGCCCGTTCTGTCCCTGACACCCCCAGTTCCGTGCCTTTACTGCACCTGCTTTGTCACTACAGCTTTTGCGAAGGCTGAAGACAGAGCCCAGGGAAGGAGGCCCAGCAGGAGCTAGCCTAAAACACACTGAGCCAAGCATGGGTACCACATACCTGACATCCTAGCCATTGGGAGGTGGAGGCAGGAGGATCCGGCATTCTGTGTAATCCTTGGCTACGTCTTGCGTTTGAGGTCAGCCTGGTCTACATGAGACTCTGTCTCAAAACCAACACATCAGAAAGAGAGAAAGAATCTGCTGGAGGAAGGAGGCAGGAGGTGGGTCCCCGGATTCCTGAGATTCTGTATCCCTCAAAACCAGCCTGCCTAGTGTGGGTGGTACAGGTAGAGGGAGGCGGCATTTTATTTTATTAAAACAACACAGAGTACCCACCGAAACCCTGGTTTAGCACCTTCTGCTCACTAAGGGAATGGAAGCTAAGTGACTTCTGATAGGATCATCTCATTATCTGGCTGTGCTCTGGGCTACAAATTCTTCGCAGGAATGCCCAGCATGCTGCAGGGATATTCCACCCACGCCCAGGCTGTCCCTGGTGGCCTTCCACCTTGTCACAAAAGCCGAACCGTTTCCCTTTGACTTTTATAGCACCCGTTCCACCTAGAATGGATTTCTTTAGCTCTGATCCAGCTAAGGGCAAAGGAAGCAGGCACTTGCAGAAGTGGGCAACCTGCCAACTTCTCCATCTCTTGTCCAGGCAGACCTCATTCACGGCTTTACCAATCGATACATTAAAAACCCCACATCACCTTCAGAGAAGTAGCTGTGTAGAAAATGCTGCTCCTAATGAAACCACACACATAGAACAATGGGACCAGGTATGGAGGACAGCTCTGCGGCCCAACTCCGTGATTCCATGTAAATGTCCAGGGTCCCTTAACACCTTGGTAGGGATGAAGATGACAGGGGCTCCAGGACACCCCAATGCAAGGTGCTCAGGTCTCTGCTTTAACCACAGGTTTTTGCATAAATATTCCTCAGATGCCTTGGAAGACTTAATCCAACTAAACATTATGCAAAGAGCTGTTGTAGCACCTTGCTTAGGGCCAGTGACAAAGACAAAGGTTGGAACGCATTCAGAAAATGGGCATTTCCCTCAAATGTTTATAATACTAATTAAGAAATTATTTCTATTTTATGAGTGTTTTACACGTATGTTTGTGTACCAGCCGGACTTGGGGATTCTGAGTCAGAGCCAGGAGCAGGTCTATCTGTGCTTCCAGGTCACTAATCAGGAGCACTGAGTGGGCACAGGGTCAACTGTGTCCCCTAGCAGGAACCCTTGGAAGAACCAACAGAGTGGACAGGAGTCTAGCAGGTCTATCTGTGCTTCCAGGTCACTAATCAGGAGCACTGAGGTACCTGCATATAGTACCTGCAGAGGCCAGATGAAGGTGTCATATCTCCTAGAACTGGAGTTACAGACAGTTGTGAACAGACATGTGGGTATGGGGAATTGAACCCCAGGAACTCCAGAAGAGCAGTCAGTGCCCTTAACCACTGAGCCATCTCCCTAGCCTCAATGTGGTTTTGTTGTTGATGTTTGTTTCTGAGAATTGAACCCAAATCCTCACATTTGCAAGTTAAGCACTTTACCCACTGAGCAACCACCCCAGGCCTTTTCTGGAGTATTTGATCCATAGTGTTATGGTAGCAAGTGCTGTATTCTTTGTCTGCTCTGAATTTGATCCTGTGCTTTACCAGCCATGATGTGTGTGGCTTTTCCTGCATCCTTTCTGTGCCTCAGCCGGGGTCCTCAGCTGTGGCTCACATAGGTTTCTAGAGTTACATTCACTTGGAAACCCGGATCCACCACGCACTGGCATTTATACACTCTGCTCTGCAAACACCAAGGGCAGATGGTTACAGTGAAGCTCACCGAGTCAGAGCATCAGAGGGGCTTATAGCCCAGGAGTGGGAGCAAACACACAGGAGGCCAGGGCCTGCTTGTTCTACTTGGTGGGGCAATGAGATGGGACTCCTGGTAGGAGTTCCATACAGAGGAGGAGAATGAGCCAGATCAATCCTCTGAGGAGTGAGGCATGGGAGAGCATGCCTGAGGAGGCACACCAACAGCAGCAGAAAGAGGAGCAGGGGGAGCAGGAGCAGGAGGTGGAGGAGGCTGACCCCAGTAACAGAACTGAGAGGCAGTCTGGGTCAAGGAAATCTAGTCCACCGGACTTGGGGATTCTGAGTCAGAGCCAGGAGCAGGTCTATCTGTGCTTCCAGGTCACTAATCAGGAGCACTGAGTGGGCACAGGGTCAACTGTGTCCCCTAGCAGGAACCCTTGGAGGAACCAACAGAGTGGACAGGAGTGTTGAACTCTACATTCTGAGTTTGGAGCCGATGTCAAGTGACTTGAACTAAAGCTGCTTAGGAAGAGGAAGCCTCAGTTGAGGAATTGTCTCCATCAGATTGACCTATAAGCAAGATGTGAGGCATTTTCTTGATGAATGATTAATGTGGGATGGCCCAGAGCACTATGGACAGTACCATCCCTGGGTGGGTGGTCTTGGGTTGAATAAGAAAGCAGGCTGAGCAATCCATGAGGAGCAAGCTAGTAAGTAGCACCCCTCCATGGCCTCTGCTTCTGTTCCTGCCTCAGGTTCCTGCCTTGAGTTCCTGCCTTGGCTTCTCTCTTGGACTATAAGCTGTAAAGATGAAATAAACTCTTACCTTCTCAATCTGTTTTGGCCATCATGTTTATCACAGCAGCAGAAAGCTAACTAGAGACACATGGTGTCATTTCAGGTGGGTTAGGGCATTAAGGCAGCTGTAATTTATTTTTAAAAAGTTAACAGTTCTGTGTTACTATATGGTTTACTGGATATGTCTTCTCTTTATCATTTAACGGAAGTTATGATGGACTAAGCTCCCTCTTACAGTCTCTCCCTCCAACCCTCCCCACTTTCTTTCATGGTTCATTCTCCCTCCCCCTTCCTCAATCCTTTCCTTCCCCCTCTCCTTTCTTCTCTCCTCCCTTTCCCCGGCTTCCTCCCTTCATTTGCTGAGACCAGGGTGAACAGAGAGAGAACCAAGTGTCAGGTTCTGTGGAGGACCTGCAGATTATGAGTACAAGAGAGTCACAGGGTGGACACTGGAGGGAGAGAGGTCCAATCGATAGAGTACTTCAGCTTGGACTCAAAACCCTCCACATATGTGTCTCAGCTTTGTGTCCTTCCATACTTAATCTCAGGAATGGTTTTGTTTTTCTTTGTATTTCCAGATAATTATTGTTCGTGAGTAGACAAGCTGTCCTATCATATTTCCTGGGACTTTCCAACATGATACATCCCTGGATGGGAAGTTGGCTTCTTTATTTCCAATGCTGTGTTTCTTGATTAATGTTTCTTGTTTGAGTGCATTAGCTGATATTTTACATTAATTAATTAGTTAATTAATTAATGTGTTTGTGTGTGTGTGTGTGTGTGTGTGTGTGTGTGTGTGTGTGTGTGTGTGCGCGCGCGCGCGCGCTATAGAACAGAGCAAGTCCGAGGACAATTTGTGGAAGTCAGTTCTCTTTTTTCACCATGTGGGCTCAAGGAATAGAACTCAGGTCAGCAGGCTTGGTGACAAGCACCTTTCCCCACTGAGACCTCTGTGGCCCTTGGCCGGTGTTTTTGAGGTCTTGCAGTGTAAAGGCCTTGCACTTCTTGTTCCTGCATCAAATTCTACTGATATAGCATTTTATATCTAAACAAAAAGTGTGTTTTGGTGCAATTTAAACTGAATATTAAAATATCATCAAATGATATAGCTTGTGTTATAACAACTCCGTTTGGTCAGACACATTGCTTAATTTGTTTGCTGATATGTCAACACATATCTGAATAAGCCAGAGTCACATTGGATGGATTCTGTCTGAGAAGCCCTGTGGTACTCTGTCCATCCATCATTCACAGAGAGGTTTCACTTATTTAGTTTCTTGCCATGGAGGAGACACATGAACAAGGTACCCAATAAAAGTTTCTTGTGTGGGTCTCTGCTATCAGCAAGGAAGATGTCCTGGTAGCTTCTGCAGGCTGTTCCTCTGATTTAAGAGGCCTGGTGCACCTGCTTACATCCCACCGTGCTTCCACATTGATTGCAAGCTTCCCCTGGAGCACGGGCTCCTCGTTCTTTTTGTTGTTCATTTCAGATAGGGCTTCACCACTAGCTAATTCTGGTCTTGAACTTGTGATTCTTCTAATCCTACTTCCTGAGTACTGGGCTGCATCAACCTATCTGGTTGACTCCTACGTTCTTCAGGCTATGTCACTAACAGGAGGCAGGAAGATGAGAGCGAGTATACAGGGGTGGGGAGATGACCCTGCTTCTGTGCTAGAACCCATCAGGCCCTTTGTCTAGCCAGCCTACCCTCCTGCCCACTGTCCACATACCCTCCAGGAAGACTCTTTGGACAGGACTTGCTCCAGAACAAGCTCAGCTTCCTTCTACTGCTTAGTTTAGTTAACAGGTTCTGGGCTCCTGCGTGTAAAGTGTCTAGGAGGTGTTCTAGAACAAACACGAGGGAATGAACCCATGAAAAGTAAGTGGAAGTCACTAAATGTCTGTGTTAGGACACAGGTGGGCTGAGGGGTGGGGCACAGCTGCAGGGGAGGTGAGAGATTCCAAGCTAGAAGCTGAGAGAGGAATGCATTTCCAAATGTGTGACTCTGGGGAACATGAAGGGAGTGGAACTTTTTGTACAGTGGAACCAAGTTTAGAATGTTGCAGAAGTACAGGACATCTGACAGGGACCAGGAAGGGAGATGTGTGCTGCTGAAGCTGTTGCTTTTGCCTGGGCATCCCTGCCTTCAGTTCTGCATACCACCGGACTTGCCTGTACCCATCCCTATATCTCATCCATCCTCAGCCTTCAGTGTTTCTCCCGCTAACCAAAGGACTATCCCCCTGCCCCCAGGCAGCCTGCAGACATCCTGCTCCCACAGTCTGAAACCCCAAGTCAGGGCTTCTCCAGGAGCTGTTGAGTGCAGTGAGCATTGGGCTAATGTTAGTCACAACATATTGACAATGGTTTTCCCAGGGCCAAAAAGGTGGTTTTGCCTGGAATCTCCACAGGATGTCTTTGCTTCTAGTTTTCTGTATGCCTCCCTTTCAGAGAAATCCTAACATGAGGGATATGAGTATTCGGATGGCCGGATGCCTGCTCTAGGGATTGCAAGAAAAAAAAAATAACCCATTATCAGATAGGAGGAAGGGTCTCTTTCTGCAAGGTCATCTAGTCCTTTCTTTTCTATCATTGCATGTGCAGCCAGCATGCAGAACCAAACCAGGGGCTCAGAAACTCAGCAGCACAAAGGGCAATGCCCCCTTTCCTACACTGAAGGAAAACAAACGAACACAAAACAAAAAACAAGGCTCTGGGTGATGTGTGCAGTTTCGCAGACCCACCAGAAATAAGAATACCTGAAGAGGTCCTGACTCAGATACGTGGCAGTCTAGGGACCTTTGAAAGCTCACAGTAGGCTTAGAGGGTGAGACGTGTGTGTGTGTGTGTGTGTGTGTGTGTGTGTGTGTGTGTGTGTGTGTGTGTGTGTCTGAGATACCACCTCAGGCTCTTGCTGGTGTTTCCCCATCCTAGATCTTTCCATGTGAGGAATTAGACTCAAAGTTGTGGCTTGAGCTGAGGACAAGGCTGCACTGGATACAGGGACACAAAGAAACTGGGGCACAGGCAGGATCCTGTCCTTAAAATGCCAAACTGAAGGCTCCAAGCAGCAAGCAGAGCAAGGTATGTATATGGGGTGGGCAGTGGGGTGTGGGCATGGGTGAGTCAAAGCACATACTGGGGCAATGGGCTGGTGGAAGCTGGAGTCCCAAAGAGAAGCTTTTATTGAACGTAACAATGGTGTTGGCACTTGAGCCTTCCATGGGGATGATAGAAAGTTCAAGGCTGTTTTCTGTCCCATTGCTTCCCTTATTGTTTGCAGCACAGGCTGCAGGATTGAGGCTTGGGGACAGGCAGCCACTTGGGGAGTTCTGGCAGAAGCAGGGTGTCTTGGCATGCATCTTCCAGCTGGGATCCTGGGGCCAACAATCCATTTTTCATTTCTGTGACATGCACTCTCTGGGGTCAAGATTGGTGGAATTAGTGGGAGGTGGAGCCAGGGGAGGGACAATTGCTTGTAAGGAACCCAAAGACTATCATAGAAATCAGCCTGTGGGATCCAGCCAGGGCTTCTTTTCTTTCTGAGGGATTACTAGTGGATTCCTGCTTTCTTCATTCAACGAATATGTTATCAGCTTTTATGTCTAAGGAAGCAGAGGAGGACTGGAATTTGCAGCTGGCAGCTCTCCCCAGGAGGTACCACATTACTACACGTGTGTCCTGAAATAGGCCCCACACAACTTTTTTTTTTTTTAAACTCAAGTGCTTAAAGACTTCTTTGAAATGTGGGCCAATTATTCAAGGAGAAAAAAAAAGAAAGTAGATCAAATATTTAACTTTGCTCTTGGTATGTTGAACTCACCAGTCCACGGGAATCTCTCAGGCGTATCCTACAAACTGGTTTCATTTGTGTCTCCATTCTTTCTGAGGGGATGCAGATTGGGACCTGCCTAATGTCATGGTTCTGAATCACAGCCTGGGCCCGCAAGCTGGGTCTCTGTCTTCACCCTGAGTATCTTTGAACTGTGGATTTCCGGACAATAAACTCCTTTTCCAAAATGTTGAAAACCACAGATCCCTCTCCCCCAATAAATAGCTTGCCCAGAGACACATAGCTTGTGCAGGATGGAGAGCTGTCAGTAAATTATTAAGGTCTTTGGAGATTATTAGCCATGGTCCCTCCAGCAGATTGGGCATGTTGCCATGGCGCGGAGCTGGGGAGGTCTGGGGCTCCCTCTGGGTTGAAGCCTGCCACCACGGATAATAAAATCCCTGGGTGTCTCCAGAGAGTTTCACCTGTAGGATTCTGGCAGTTGTCTCTCCTTCCCTACCAGCTCCGCCCGGTCTCCTCCCCTGGGCGGAAGGTGCCTGAGCCCTGGCGGCCTGGGAGACAGACGCAGGCGTGTTACCCAGGTACAAAGTTTTCAAGCGCGCTGCTAACGTTTTTCCCAGCAGTGGGCCTCGGTTTCCCAATCCTATTAACATGCTCCGGATGGAGCGGGTTGAGGTCGGGATAATCTTGCGGAAAGGGGTTGGGCTCTACCATCCAGAGAGACTTACTGGTCTGGGAGGGGGTGGCGCTCGAGCCACGCAGCCCGGGGCGGGGCGCCCGGCGTTTCCCTGGGTTGCTACAACAGACCCCGTTACGGCGGCCACGGTGAGAGACCCGGACAGGTGCGGCAGGGGCGGGTCGCCCGCGTGAGAACCCCTCCCCTACGCTGCCAGCGCCCGGGGTCGTTTTACGCCCGGGAGCCCCAGGTCGCCCGCGGCGCAGGACGGGGCGGGGCTGCGCTCTGCACCCCGAAACCTCCCGCCCCGCTAGGCGCGGCGCGGCGCCGCTTGGTCCTCCGGGGCCGAGCCGGGTTCGCGATCTCAATTCCTCCCCAGGGCTTGGACCCGCCCCCAACGCGGGAGCCAGGTGAGACACTCGGGCAGGGAAGGATAGTGGGTGGCCCTTGCGTACCTAACCCAGCTCTTGAGGCATGTGTGTGCCTCTGCATTCCAGAAGCAACGGCGACCGGGTCAGCGCGGTCCAGTACCCATAGAGGCTGAGGATGAAAGCTGGGAAAGAGGGATGCGTGCATGCAGGTGGGGCTCATGTCTCTTAGGGGACACCCCTCCCCCAAGACCCCATCCCGGCAGGGGCCAAGAGCCGTGGAAGCGACTTCAGTGCAGAGCTCAGTAGTTCTTTGTCCCCTGAGTCTGTGAACCTCTGCTTCTTCCAGCGCTTCTGACTCTTTTATTGGGTCAGCGCAGGTGGATCAGCCTCTGTTCCATGCCCGGGATCTCCTATCCTGGGGACGTGGGCCAGCAAAGCCCAGAAGAGGAGCTGCCTCAGGGCCGCCAGGGGGCGCGCTGGGTGGGGACCCGCGCCCTGCTCTCTGTCCCTTGAGACTCTTGCACTCTCAGATTCTGCCTAGTCGCTGGCTTTGCGCACGATTGCCGCGGCAGCAGCTGGCTCCAGGAGGTCGGGGGTCGCACGGAGCCCCCGCCGGGTGCCCAGTCCCTGCCCGCCACACTCCCTAGTAAGGGTGTGGGGACCCGGCGGGCGCAGGAGAGCGGCCCCCGCCTCAGTCCGCCGCTGCCCGTGAATTATGCAGGAAGCTGGCACCGGTGTTCGAGTTGCTCAAGTTTCCCTGGCAACTTTCGCCCGGGCATCCCTCCTCCGGCGCAGCGGGCAGCTCCTCCCGCACTCCCGGAGCCCCAGGCGCCTTTCCTGGCCTCGCAGCCCTGGGTACTCGGTTTCTGGGAGGGTTCTGGAAGACACAGACCCAGACCACGCCCTTGCCCCCTGGACTGGGGACTCAGAGGAAGCCAAGGTGCGACCCACGTGACATCACCTGGTAAACTTCGTTTTGGGTGAAGAGGGTGCATGCAGGACCTGTGCGTGCAGGACTTCGTTGCCAGGATGCTGGGGTCGTGCGGGACTTCGCCTCCGGTGTCCAGGGGTGTGGGGCATCCGTTGGACCACATCGCTGGGGTGTGTAGGGTGAGTCGCCTTAACTCTCTGACTGGTGGTAGACGGCTAGGCTAGGGTATCCAGTGAAACTTGTCTTCCTAAAGAGTATCAGGGTTGCCTTGAAAAGTGCAGCTGGAGTGCCAAGGGGGTGGCACCTCTTCACCCATTTGCAGAAAGTGCAAGGGGTTGCACATGAAACACTCTAAGTTGTTAGGCTCCAAGTGGGTGGGATGCTGCGAGGTTCTGGGGCTTGGCGGGCGGGCGGGGGGCGGCGACCAGTGGGCGAGAGGCTTATTCTAGATACTAATTTTTGATGACTGAACTTTTAAAGGGGATGGGGGCTGTTCCATCTGAGAAGATACCTTGGGTCCACCGGTGTGGGGCTATCAGGGGGCCTCCCCAGTGGCGTACAGATAGCTCGCAAGCGTTCCTGTAAACTTTCAGAGGACATCTGAAAATAGTGGTTTCTGCGCAGAAATTCAAGGTAGTAAATTAGGTAGGTATGTGACCTCTTTTTGGAACTGAAGTTTGAACGTTAATGAGGTCAACCAGCTAATTAAGCTGAGCTTTAGCATGAAGAGATAATTTTGGAAGTTTGGGGTGGAGAATGGTTTGTGACCTCTAACTGGGATTAAACCCTGGACCTTGGTGACTTGGCTAGGGGAGGTTCAGCATGTGTGTCTCCAGATGCAGGCTCAGCCTTGACCTAGGTTCCACTTCAGGGCTGGCACCCTGTAGGCTGGTAGTGTGTGGCATGTCCACAAGGGCTCCTGGAGGTGCCTTGATTGGAAACATTCCAGCCACATGTAGGTGACACCAGGATGAGTCTGGTAGAGACTGGAACCTTCCATTGCTGCAGTTGAAGTGAGCCAAGAAAGGTCGTGGACACTGATGAATGGAGGAAAGTAGTGGTAGCCTTGAAAGGAGGGTGGAACCCAGGGTTACCTACCCTTAAGTGGGTAAGAAGAATAAAGCTGGCTTCATAGTGGCTGGAAGTCACAGCCCCCAGGGGTGAAGTGTTTTCAAGGAAATGGAACCCATTGTTTGTACCAGGAATTTTTCCAAGGAGGAACTGGGCATCTGTGGGCCCCTGTGTCAGGAGGCTGGAGTGCAACTGAAGGTGGCTCCCAGGGATCCTGCCCACAGTCTTGGTGAACTGGGGCAGATGGAGAATCTTTGCCTAGTATCTCAAGTGTCTTCCTTGTTTGTAGTCCAAGCCACTCATCGATTTCTTTAACCCACCTCAAGGTTGCACGCACAGCTATGATTATGGGAAAAAACTACTTGGTCCAGGCCTGGGGATTGGGTCATTTGAGTGGGGCACTGAGGTATGAGGAATTTCAGCCAGACCCTGTGAAGGAGTTGGGGATAGCATAAAGTTTTATTTTCCCTCATGAGGAAGAAAGTGTGACAGAAGAGCATGCTGGGAGTTGTCTGATCCAAAGGAAAACAGCCCCAGGGAGGGAGCCTTATAGAAAGCCAGGTCTATGACAGAATGTGCTTTGTTTTTGAAATCCTTAAGAGTCCCAAATGATAGGGTACTAGAGCCTACAGGCTCCAGGGAGTTATGGGGGCTTGTCCAAAATGGCTACATATGGGATGGAACTGCTGTGAGGGCCGAGGAACCCGGCAGATGTCATGGATCTCCAAATAAGGCTGTGTCCTTCCTGATGACCCCTTTCTTGAAGCAACAGGACTTGCAGCCTCAATGGTTCCTTAGGATGGCAGGGAGGTCTGGCCATAGCAGCCTGTTTAAATGGGCATTTCAATCTCATCAAGAGCCTCACCCATGCCTATGACTCCCCCGCCCCCCTAGATAACATTGAGGGGGCTCATGCACATGACCCCAAATCTCTTGCTAATGCCGTGACCCTCTTGGTCAGGACAGAAGTGGGGATTCTATACAGGCCTGTCTTTTTTCTACTTGGAGCCCCTGAACTCATCACCTGGGCACTGGCATGCGGACGTGGGGAGAATGTTAAGATATGGGCTGGGAGCCTGGAATTCCTTCCCTCCTAAGCTTGTGACCTTTAGGGGTACAGAAGCTAACCAGACCACCCCAAAGAGAGACCTGCCACCTTCTGTGGGGCAGAGATGAGTTGCACATGTTTGGCCCTGTTTTCTCTGTATTTCATTAAAACAAGCTGAACAGATCTTATCTGGGGGTCTGCTGCTGTGTGTCAGACCTAAGCTGGATGAAGGTTGCTACTCTTGGGGCTTCTAGGCTGGTGGGGATAGAGGATGGTTACATGTGGCTATTGGGTGCTGTAGAGCACAGAGAGGCCCCTGATTGCCATGAGATGGGTGGTACAAAACTACCTAGAAGAATGGGATGATTCCTTTCTCTGGATTGGGCAGGGCCTTTGTACAGCTGATGATGACCGTACAAGTCACCTAGACCCTGGGTGGACAGTGGCACTCAGCAGCTGCAAAGTGGACAGAATAAGCTGTTCTGCACAGTGTCCTTTCCTAGGCGTCTTTATTATGCTTTTGCTGTTCTAATGTCCCAGAGCCCCTGGGGAGGAGAGAGGGTGGGCTGACTTCTGTTCCACTTTACAGGCCAGTAGCCTGAAGCTCTGGAGTGGTGTTGCTTGCCCCTGGTTCCCACATGTAGTGAATGAGGACCCTCAATTGTACCTTGGGCAGCCCCAGGGAGTTCAGCCCACATTCCCACACCCTACCAGAGCTAAACACACATCACCCAGCAGGAAGTGCCACCAGAATGTGGCAGAAAATTAGTTGTCTTGTTCCCGTGGTGTGAAATTGAGTTAGTGGGCGAAAGCCAAAGTTTCTGAGCAGGATATGCATTTTTATAATTGTTGAAAGCAGCTTCTC
Organism: Cricetulus griseus; assembly: GCF_003668045.3. Classification (NCBI taxonomy): domain Eukaryota; kingdom Metazoa; phylum Chordata; class Mammalia; order Rodentia; family Cricetidae; genus Cricetulus; species Cricetulus griseus. Next base: position 57,385,357 of record NC_048596.1, on the reverse strand, counting down.
GGAGCTATTTGACATGGCTCACAGGGTCCACTCTGGGCTCTGGTGGGAACACTGAGGTTGTCTGGGTAACAGGTTGCCTCTGATGGGAGCCTTCCTCCTGATCAAGGGGATGTCCTACTCTTAACCAGGAAAGGGCATGACATGTCCCTTCTGGTACCCAGAGCATACTCAGAGTCAGCAACCTGGATCTTTCTGATGCTGGTCCTGGTGACAGGCCAGCTGCAGTACACAACATTTCTTGAGATTAAGCTCTTAAAAGCCTTCCAGAGAAGTGGGGTCCGTGGTTTGTGGCAGTAAGCAGAGGGTTTTCTGATTGGCTGCCAGATGTCTCCTTGGAGCAGAGAACTAGTGCAGTGGATGGGAATGTTGTCTAGAAACCATAGCACTTGGGTGTGCTTGCCCCACCCAGGCTCTGGGCTCATTTGGGGTCCTGGGGTTGACAGGCACAGACTCCCAGGCTGGACCTGTGGATTCCACATGATGGACTGCAGGGGTGCTGGGTCTGTGGATTCCAGATGGGCTGCAGGGGTCCTGGAGGGCTTCTACCCCCTTTCTGCTGCTGAATACCCTGGGGTTCTGTCTATAGGAGTTCCATGAATCTCCTTCAAGAAACTTCAAGTTTTTAGTGGGGAAGACGGTTGGAGCAAGTCCCGAGATACTCAGTTTAGAAAGCCTCCAACTGGGAGACCTGCCTCCCCTCCCCCATGTATCCATTAAGGATATAATTTTGCACACTTACAGTGGCACTGCTGGGCTGGGGCCAGGTCTCTCTAAAAAGCATTTCCCCCCCTCATCTCTTTTCCTCTTTAAAAGCATCACTTTTAAACCTATATTATTTTGTCTACCCATTTCCCCACTATTTTCTTTTGAGACGTTCCTATACCTGGTAAAGCTAGAGCAAATCACATAGTAAATCTGTTATTCCCTTCTCACATTCTGCTGCTAACCTTTGGTTAGACTTCTCGCACATTTGTGAGAGTTGATCTAAATCTTCATAGGTTTACAAGTTTTAATCGGATGCCAGTTTGTGTTTGGTATTGTGGTTATTATGTTTAGGAATGATTGTTGGCTAACTCTTTTATAGCACCTGAGCAGTATAAACTACCATAGACCCCCATGGCTCAATTCTCACTCCACTAAGATAAATGGATGAGTTTTTTGTTTGTTTGTTTACCAAATTGCTTTTATTTCACTTTTTAAATTTAAATTAAAATAATCTTATTTTACATAACAATTCAATTTCCCTCACCCTCCCATTCTCCCACTCCCTGCCCCTATCCACTCCTCTGAGAGGGTGAGGCCTCCCATGGGGAATCGTCAAACTCTGTCACATCATTTGGGGCAGAACTGAGGCCCTTCTCCTTCTATCTAGGCTGAACAAGGTATCCCTCCATAGGGAATAGGCTCCAAAAAGCCTGTTCATGCACTAGGGATAAATACTGGTTCCACTGCCAGCAGCCCCATAGACTACCCAAGCCCTCCAGCTGACACCCACATTCAGGGGGCCCAGTTCAGTCTTACACAGGTTCTCCAGCTGTTAGTCTGGAGTTAGTAAGCTCTCACATGCTCAGGTCAGCTGTTTCTGTGGGTTTCCCCAACATGGTCTTGATGCCTTTGCTCATCACTCGTATCTCTCTACAACTGGAGTCCAGGAGTTTGGTTCAGTGGTTAGCTGTGATTTTCTGCTTCTGCTTTCATCAGCTACTGGATGAAGGCACTAGGATGGCTTTTAAGGTAGTCATCAATCTCATCATAGGGGAAGGTCATTTAATGTCCTCTCTCCACTATTGCTTAGATTCTTAGTTGGGGTCAAATGGATGAGTTTTATAGAGCTCTTGGTGTTCCTTAAAAATTTGGAGAGTGCTGGGGATTTGTACTTAGGTCCTTGATGGTGCTGAGCAAGTGTTTTCACTGATCCATGTCCCTAGCCACTCACTCTGGGATTCTAGGTGGGTGCCCTCCCACTGAGCCACATACTGACACCCTCACTAAGGATTTCTAGGCAGGTGTCCTCCAACTGAACCACACCCTCATTCCCTCACTGGGAGATTCTAGACAGGTGCGCAACCGCTGAGCCATGCCCCAGCCCCTCACTGGGGATTATAGGCAATCACTCTTCCATGGAGCCATGTCCCCAGCTCTTTTCCCTTTATTCTTCACGTGCCTATTTCCTCCCAAGAATTTTCATCTAATGTAATATGTTTTGTGCTCCTGGGTCTTTTATTAATTAACTTAACAAATCCTCAGCAAGAAAAAAAGCATATAAATGGATGTTTTAAACATTCCCTGTGACCTTGGTCACAGTCTGTAAAAGTCACTTGTAGATTGAGATAGCAGGACAGTGTCTGCTGATCATGGTGGACCAGGTGCAGTAAAGACATGGCAGACACTTAGACATGGAGAGGGAAGACGTGTGAGTAGAGATATACTCTCCTGAGAAGATTGTGGGCAGCTCGGTGTTTGGGTGAGAGCCATCACTGAAAGCCCTTTGGTGTCCAGAGGTCACTACCTAGGTGTGACCCTTCTGCAGTGGGTCTTTCATTTGTAAGATAGTGGGGCCCTTTGGGAAAGGCTTATGGGAAAGAGCTACCCCAAAGGCCTTTCTCTACATAAGCTGTTTCTGGAAGGACTTGTGTCCACATAGACTGGAAGTCACCATCTAAATTTCCAAGATTAAAAAAAAATGCACAGCTGTGTGTGTGTGTGTGTGTGTGTGTGTGTGTGTGTGTGTGTGTGTGTATGCATGTGTGGATATGAGTGTGGAGATCAGAGGTCATTCTCATGTATCATCCTCAGGAACACTGTCCATCTGTCCATCTCTTTTGAGTCAGGATCTTCATTGGCCTGGAACTCACCAAAGGGGCTAGGCTGTGTGGTCACTGAGTTCCAGGAATCCTCCTGTCTGTGCCTCCCTAGTGCTGGGATTACACAATACCCCATTCATCTTACCATGACTTTTGGGGGATCGAACTCAGGGTCTCATCCTTGTAAGTACTTTACAGGCTGAGACATCGTCCTAGCCCCCAAGTTGGCAAAATGCATTTTACCTGCATGAAGGTTCATCTAGGTAAGGTGATACGATACCTAGGTAAAGGCAGTGACAGAGTGTCTAATTAGTGAGCTTTGCACATGCCTGGCTCTTGGCCTGGAGTTCATTGCTGCCTTGGGGATTTGAAGGTATTCTGCTCCCAACTTTGCAGGGTTGACTAATAGCCATAATTCTGGACACAGAGCTGGTACTTTTGCTGTCTAGCCTGACAGGTAGCATGTGAGCTTGGAGCCTTAGCTTTGTGGGAAGTCCAACCCATGGTCACTTTTGTGGGGAGAGGGCTGCTCCAAGAGGAGCACAGGGGGCTGACCCAGTGATTCCTCAGAGGACACAAGACTCTAATTAGGGGTTCTCTACCTCAATAGCAAACACCATTCTTCCTTTAGCTGCGGCAGATTATTCTGTGTGTCATCACTACCCCTCCCCCAATGCCTCCTCAAGTCCAAGCAGTGGGGCCTGGCAAACTATCAGGATCTGCTCCGTCTATTTTCTGTACCTGGCATCCCCATGTAAGTGAGCCCAGTAAACTCATTGGTTCCTTGGGGGTGAACTTGTGTGAACTTGAACTTTGGTTTGTCATTAGAACCTTAAGAGGGTAGACATTGTTCGCATCTTCCCCTAAGGAGGAATTTAAACAGCACCTTCCCTCAGAGGCCTTGGAAACCCAGCAGCTGGATACTCTGGGCCTGAGAGTGACAGGTTTCCCCACAGAAGGCACAGACCTTATGCAACTCAGGTTGGCATTTTCAGGATGTTTACTGAAGCTGAGTGAAGGAGGGCATGGGGGTGAGTGGCTGTAGGTAAATAGTGAATTTTCTACTGAAAATAAACAGAGCCCATATGCATCTGAGAGGAACATTCCTGAAGGCCTAGCAAGGCCAGGGTTTGCTGTTAATAATTCTCTACACACAAGGACAAATGTCTCACTCCTGTTTCTGGAGCTCCTTGAGGGGAGAGGTGGGAAGCCCACCAATTTCTGGAATTCAGGGACAGCCCATTGCCAAAGCAACATAAAACACCACCTCTTGTTTGTTCTGAGTCTTTGGGGGCCCTGGTGGGGCAGGTGTCAGTCTCCTTGCTCTCAGTGGCTTATGCTGGGTGGCTGCAGGTTTTCTGCCTGGCCGGGCCTGTACCCTCCTCTTGTCTGTTCTGGTCCTTTTGAGATGGCCTGTTTTTGACAAGGTTTGTGGGATGTAGGAGAGTTTAGGTGAAGGGGTTGAGATGTGTGTTTCAAGGTACCAGGACCACTCAACCCTGAGGCTGCAACACATATGATGGCTTCCAGTCTGACTTCAGTAACAGGAAGAGAGCTTCCTGTGGATTCAGCTTTACCCTTAGCTCAGCTTGGGCAGGGGTAGCTATGTTAGTTAATTACCTCACTGTTGTGACAAACACCTGACAAAGTAACTTAAGACAGAAAGACTTTATTCTGGATCGTAGTCTGAGGATGCAGGCCACCCCGGCACGGAAATCATGGTGGCAGGAGTGTGAGGCAGCTGGCCATGTGGCATCCACAGTTAGGAAACAGACAGATGAACACTAATGCTCACCTTCCTCAGTTTTCTTCAGTGTAGGACCCAAGCCCGAGGAATGGTACCGCTCATACTCAGGGTGGGTCCTCCCATCTCTGTTAACTGTGAAATTCTCTCACAGGCATGCTCGGTGATTCTCGATCCCATCAAACCGACAATATTAGCCATCACGGACCTGGTTTCATGGGTGCTGCCCTCCCCCACCTGCTCTTAAGGGCAGACAGGGTCATCTCAGGAGTGAGGAAAGAACAAGAATGGGAAGGGCCTGGGAAGAGTGGAATGTGAGCCTGCAATGCACCAATGCTCAAACCTGGATATGGGTTAGGGGAGGTAAATCTTGAATCCGTCCATAGGGGCTGTTGGTGTGATGGGTGATTGGTGATTGTCTTCTCTTTTGAAGAGATTTTGATTTTATTTATGTGTGTGTGTGTGTGTGTGTGTGTGTGTGTGTGTGTGTGTGTGTGTGTGTGTACCTGTGGAGGTCAGAAGAGGGCATCAGATCTCCTGGAGCTATAGTCACAGGTGGTCATGAGCCATCTGATGTGGGTGTTGGGAACCAAACTTGGGTCCTCTGTAAGAGCAGCAAGTGTTTGTAAGTGCTGAGCCATGTCTCAAGCCTATGACTTTCTTCTTAGATTTATTTACTTTATTTTATATGATGAGCACTTGTATGCATGTATGTATTTGTACCATGTGTGTGCCTGGGGAGGATATAAGAGGTCATCAGGTCCCCTGGAACTAGAGTTATGGATTGTTGTGAGTCACCATGTGGGTGCTGGGAACTGAATCCTGGTCTTCTGGAAGAGTAGCAAGTGCTCTTAACTGCTGAGTCATCTCTCTGGCCCTGGGACTTTCTTCTCAAAGGCATAACCATATTTAAATTCTGTGCTCACATACTTATATATGACTGAGGCTTATGTAAAATATCTAACCACAGTTTACTTAAGCTGGTATATTAGGTTGCAGTTAACACTTTAACTTCTCTCTGACTTGATTTTCGATCATTGTCACAATTTATGTTTCCTACTGTGCACCCTTTAGTCATCTTTTGGCCTTTTAATGCTCATCTTATAATTAGACATGACTCCCCCCTCCACTAAATCACTGCAGAGTTTTGCACTAGCCTCTGTTACCCAACCTGTGATTCTCATTCTTTGTGTTGTGATGTTGGCTTTTAGTTTCCTTTCAGCTTAGAGAACTCCATTTAGCCTTCTTTAAGTCAGTGGTAAAACCCTACACAAGCTTTTGCTTTATGGGGAAAGTCTTTGTCTCCTTTTCACTTGTGAAGGACAGTTTTGGTGGGTATAGTTGGTGAAAATCTAGTTATTCGTTTGAGCGTTCCTTTGTCTGTAAGGAGTCACTTTTGTCTTCTACCTTCAAAACTCTCTCCAAGTGTTTGATTTTGACCAAAGACCTTAAAAGAAGTCATGGCCCAAACCAACCCTAAGAAACTAAAAAGAACACAGAAGAAAATAGCCCCAAAGAAATCACATGGAGGCTCATTGCAATCAAACTGAGTTTGTGTGTTCTAGCATGATCAAAGATAAATCATTTCATAAGGATAAGAAGCTATGCAGTATAGGCAGAAGTTTCCTGTCTCGGAGCTGCTTGTTTCCAAATACCTGACAGCCGCTTCCCAAATTACCACATAGAGGCTTAATATTACATATAAATGCTTGACCAATACCTCAGGCTTATTATTAACTAGCTCTTACATTTTAAGTTAACAAATATTCCTTATTTACACTCTGCCACATTGTTGGTACCTTTTCTCAGTACAGCATGCTCATTTTACTCTCTCTGTGTCTGGCCAGCATCTCCTGTCTCCACCCTTTCTTTCCCATCATCCTTAGTTTGGTCGTTCCACCTGTACTTCCTGCCTGGCTGCTGGCCAATCAGCATTTTATTAAACTAATTCAAATGACAAATCTCCCATCCAAGTACTAACCAGGCTTGACCTTGCTTAGCTTCCGAGATCTGGCTCGTTCAGGGTGGTATGGCTGTAGACTAAGTGACAAATCTCTACAGCATACAAGAGGATTATTCTACAGCAAGACAGTTTCATTAATAGCACTGGAAGCAGTAAAGTTGTTTTTGGATATCTGCCAGGGAATTGCCATTTGGAAGGACCTGCAGGACAAAGACAGTGTTGATGGAAGATAGTCACTGGGAAGCTAATGGAAGACAGAGCTTCCTATGGTGCTTGGGGCATGGGTAGAGGAGCTTCCTTTTAGACTGACTGTGGAATGGACAGAAGGGAACCATAGAGAGAGTTCCTTGAGGCCTTGTCTCTGTAGCCTCCCACACATGGCCTTCTGTCACTCCTGTTCTGTAGCCTGTCCCCCGGAAAGGAAAAAGAGCATCACTATTTTTTCCTGTAAGATGGGAGACCAGATGTGCCAAGATTAGTCTTGGGAAGACACAGGTGGGACCAGCTATCTCAGAGGCTTCACCCAAGTGATTGATGATGAGGCCCTGGTGATAGTGTGGTTATGAACAACTAAGTGTGGCTTGTGGGTTCTTTGAGATTTCCCTCTTCTGGCTTTGGTCATAGCCTACTTTGTTCTTCTGCTGGGTCTGGATTGAGCACACCCTGGACAACTGTTGGAAATGGGCATGGAAAAATGTAAGGTTGTCTGTAGAGGGATGAGGAGAGGAATGTGGGGGAAAGGTGTGGAATACAGAAAAAAAATTGCAGGCTGATTGCTGTCACCCCAAGTGAGGGAGGCACATAAAGTGAGGACAAGGGAATCTCACTGGGCAGGCGCCTCCATAGAGGAGGAAGCACTCCAGCTTAGTTGAGTGTCTTCAGGAGATCCAGGGTAATCCTTGGGAATACCTGAGTGCTGATAATTTTAGAGTTGATGTCATGGCTGAAGCCAGCACATTCCCTGTCCACACACCTTTCTAAGGACACTGGTCATGTACACTGAGCACAATGGGCATGAGTGGTAACAGCATCCTGTGGGAATGGATGTTTGTTGAGTGAATAAGTCTGTTCACAGTGACACAAGAAACCTCGTTCTACAGCTACAGAAGATCTGCTCCATGCCTGACTCTGTGTGTTTTGTCATTTGGTTACCACCAGCCACTGTAGAAATTAGGATTCTGGAACTTTCTATGTCCTATCAGGGATCTTGGTAATGCAGTAACAGGGGGTATGGCACAGTGGGTGTGTGAGCCTCAAGTCTGCCTTACTAAGTCTATTTACAGTTTCTGTGGTAGATGAAGTTTATCCCAGGTTGGATTCTTCGAAGCTTGTTGCCAAGCCAGGCTCTTCTGGGTGTTGTATGTCCTTCCGTTGTATGTCCTTCCAGACCAGCCTTTTCTCACCTCTGTGCTTACTGGGATAGATGCTCCAGTTGATTGCAGCAGCTCTAGGAAAGGCCTTGCACTGCCTGGGACACTGACCTCCATCCTTTGTATGTCCTGCTCTTCTTCCTCCATCTGGGTAAAGGCCACTGAGCCATCTCTCTGTCTCCTAGAGTTTAATTTTAAAATGTGATGATAAATACCGCTGTTTTCTTAATTTCACTTTCAAATTGTATAGAGATAGAATTAAGGAATGGGAAGAAGGGTGGCTCAGTGGTTAAGAGCACTGGCTGCTCTCGCAGGGGACCCATGATTGGTTCCTAGCACTTATATAGTGACTCACAACTGTCTTGTATAACTCCAATTTCAGGGCAGCTATCTCCCTCTTCTAGTCTCCAAGGACACCACACACATGTGCTACACAGACATTCAGACACACACCCAGACACATAAAATAAAGATAAATAGATCTTAAAGAAAAAGAATAAAGACTCTGGGGCTCAGTGGCAGAGGGCTTGCCTAACAAGCTCCAGGCTCCAGGCTCCACACTCACTCACTGCCTTAGATATGCAAGTGATGTTTGGATGTTTGGTGGATTCTTTAGGGTTGCTATGTACAGTATGATGTCGTCTTCTATAGAGCTCATTTTCTCTGCCATTCCCTTCCTGCCTTCCTGCCACTTCTTCCTTTCTTCTTTCCTTCCTTCTCTTCCTTCCTTCCTTTTTTCCTTCCTTCCTTTCTCCCTTCAAGTAAGTCAAGTAAGTTCTATGCCACTGAACCTCATGCTAGTCCTAGATACTTTGATCTCTTCCCTTCTAATCTTATTTTTTAGTCTGCAATATCTACTACAGAAGCAGTTTTTTAAATTTTTTATTTATTCTTTGAGAATGTCGCATGTTTACATTGTGCTTTGACGATTTCACCCCAATACTCATCTCCAGCTTCGTCCAGACAACTCTCTCCCCTTTCCCAACCCAAACTTCATGTCCTCTTCTTCTTTTTCTCATTTTTTTAATCACCCATGGAGTCCAGAATTAGTGATACCTGATACCCATGAGCATGAAGCATCCTCTGGAGCATGGTCAACCCACCCAGGGCCACGTCCCTGAAAAAAACCTGGTTTTCCTTCCCCTAGAAGTCAGACATTCTCATTAACTCTGCAGCTAGAGTGGCAGAGTAGAGGGTGGAGACCTCCAAGGCTCTCCATCACCCAAGCTGGGATGCTGACTGACTTGATATTCTGCAGGCAACCACAGTTTCCAAGTTCATGGGTACAATGTCCTGAAGACATCATAGCTCAGCATTCTTACCTGACTTCTGGCTCTTAAAAAAAAAAAAAAAGACTTATTTATTTATTTATTTAATACACTATCTGCATTATGACTTTATGCCAAAGAGGGCATCAGATCTCTCTATAGATGGTTGTGAGCCACCATATGGTTGCTGGGAATTGAACTCAGGACCTCTGGAAGAGCAGCCAGTGCTCTTAACCTCTGAGCCATCTCTCCAGCCCAACTTCTGTCTCTTATAGTCTTACTCCTCCTCTTCGGCAATGTTTCCTGAGCCTTGGTGGCAGGGGGTGTGATATAGATGGCACATTTGGGGCTGAGCACTCTACAGACATTTATTCTCTGCATTTTGACAAATTAGGAGTCTCTGTATTGACCGCTGTCCCCCGCAAGAAGAAGCTTCTCTGATGGGGCTGGAAGCTGGTCTAATCTGTGGACATAAAGGGAAATATTTAGAGGGAAGTTTGATATTCTATATATTTAGCAAAGTTTCTCCCCCCTGGGGCATATATCCGTCATGGATTCTTGGCCAGATTTACTATATCAGATACGTGTTTCCTCATGTGGAATGGATCTTAAATCCAAGCAGAAAGTGGTTGATTCCTCCATAGCATTCTTACCACTATTGCATTCACAGCCATATGTTGCCATAACAGTCACTATTGTGGCCCACAAGGTTCACAGCTAGGTAAGACTGTTGGTTACTTTCCCCCTAAGAGCCTGCACAGCAGTTTTGGGTGATGTGAAAGCTGTCCAGCAGGGTGGAAGCTTCTATTTTGGTACCAGCTCACTTCTAAAGTATGTGGTGTCTTCAGCAATAGGGTCTTGTCACTGGGTGTTGGTGGGTAACCAAGAGCAATGGCAGCAGCTTGCGTTGTTAGCAGAGGGAGTCTTGGAACACCTCTGACCAACAAGTGGAAGGGAAGACAGCATCCCTTACCTAGTGCTGGAGATGGACAACCTGTGGCTTCTGGGAGGAACATTAACCCCTACATATGGTAACTTCATTTAAAATATGTATGTTAACACATAGCAAACTGGGTTTGATTCCCAGCACCCCTATGTCAGCTCACAACAATCTGTAATTCCATTCTCAAGAGGTCCAACGTCCTGTTCTGGCCCCTGTGGGTTCCAGCTATGCATGTGGTACATAAACGTGTAAGCAAACAAAACACTCAAACACAAAATAAGTCTAGAAGGTTTAAAAATTAAATACATACATATACACATGTATGTATCCACATGTATGTGTATATGTATGTATATATTTACTTGAAAGCTTACAAAATACTATGTTCAAATGATTCTTTAGTGTTTGCAGTTTTGCATTTAAGTCCAGGCCAAGGAAAATGGGATCTTAAATGTCTACCTTTAAAAAAAAAAAAAAAAAGCCGGGCGGTGGTGGTGCACGCCTTTAATCCCAGCACTTGGGAGGCAGAGGCAGGCAGATCTCTGTGAGTTCGAGACCAGCCTGGTCTACAGGAGCTAGTTCCAGGATAGGCTCCAAAGCCACAGAGAAACCCTGTCTCAAAAAAACAAAAAACAAAAAAATCAAATTTTCATTTGTTCTTTACCAATTTCACACTTACATAATACATTCGGTTACACCTCCTCACCGTCTCATATCCCCACCCCACTCATCCCCATGCCACTCAGTCCCTGCTCCCCAAGGAAAGTCTCCCTCTGACCTTTATGTCTTGGTTTTGTTTTTATGACCCACTGAATTGAAATAGGGTGTCTGTGTGGACCCAGGCATGGAGCTGTCAGCAGGAGCACGAGCAAGCCAGCAAAGGCCAAAACACTGAAAGTGGGGGCTCATCCCCCAGCAGCTGGGACTGCCAGTAGCTGGGGGTCCACCAGCCTCTGCCTTCCTCAGTATTTTATTCCATTTCGTTGCCACATTTCCCTGCTGACAGGGCTGGATAGCAGTGTCAAGAGTGGATATTGGTTGTTCTGATTCTGGGTGTGGTGTCTTCTCTCACTCTGTTGGTTTGGTTTTGTAAAAAACGCTTTACTGGGCCAAGGAAGTTCATAGGATGTTGGAGCCTGTCAAATGCTTTTTCCACTGCCCATGAGATGATGAATACTCCTTTGCCACTTATTCTGTTAGTGTGGTGTGTGACACTGAGTCCTAGACATTTCCCTCTGGGGATTAATCCTGCTCACCAGGGTTCACTGTCCCCTGTACCTGCTCATAAATAGCTGGGATTTCCTCAGCTTCTGCAGGTGCATTCTCAAGAGACATTGGGGTGTAGTGTTGGGTTTGGGACCGGGATGGTACTGGCCTCTGGAGTTGAGTTGGAAAATGTTCATTTCCATTCTCAGGGTAGACTGAGGAATCAGTCCGAGTTTCTTTAGTGCTTGGTATTTGTGGAGAGGCCACCTTGGCCTGAGGTTTTCTTTGTGGGAGTTTTCAAATGATTAATTCAGTTTCTTCTCAGATCTGCCCAGATTGTTTCTTTATAAAAATACTAAATTAAGTATGTGTATGCAGATGAGTTCAGGGCCAGGAGGCCAGAGGCGTTGGGTCTCCTGGAGCTGTGATTCCAGGTGGTTGTGGTTATGACCTGCCCAGGACGGGTCCTGGGAATGGAATCTGTGACTTTATTTCCCATCCAGAGGTGTGCCCATTGGAAGTTGCTCAGACCCCTACCCCCTCTTTCCTAGTGTGGCCAGTTCACATATTGTCCTTCCCCACTTCAATTGCTGGACACCCCAGCCTTTCCTCTCTTCCACCATTGGACACCCCAGCTCCTGTACTTTCCTTCAGTAGAGAAAGAGTTCCAGCTGTCACACTCTTCAGATAAGTGACTTGGCCTTCCTTGACTCCCGTGGCTTTTCCAGTCTAGACTGGATGGGTTTTGCTCTGACTGTGTTGTTTCCATTCCTTCTGTGCTCTTCATCTTAGTCTGCCTTTCTTTTTCTACTCCTGTCAGACAGAAACTTACGCTGCCACTGTGGTAAGATTTTTCTAGCAGCTCTTTTTAGTGTTGGGCATTGAGTGCTTGTTGACCAGGCACTCTGCTGTGGAGCGGTGTTCCAGCCCCCTTCTTCCTTTCCATATAGACACCCACAGACATAGGTTTCCTCCTGCACTGCTGTGAAGATTCTCCTGTGTTTTGTTTGAATGGGGTGATGGGGTGTGAGAGGCAACAAAGCTCAGTTTCAGGTGCACATCTGTGATCACAGCACTTGGGGGGGAAGGCACATCAAGAGTTCTACGTCATCCTTTTCCACATAGTGAATTTGAGGCCAGCCTGTGATACATGAGACCTTACCCCCCAAAAGCAAGCAAGGGGAGCTGTGGAGATGGCTCAGTGTTTAAGGTCACTGGCTGCTCATACCGAGGACCTGGGTTCAGTTCCCAGCACCCACAGGGCAGCTAACAACCATCTGTAACTCCAGTTCCAGGGCTTCTGATACCCTCTTATACATTCAGACAAAATACCCATACACATAAAATAAAAATAAATAAAAATGTTTAAAAGGGAGCATACAAACAAACAAAATCCCACCCAAACTCCAAATCAAATTTAAATTAAAAATGGTTTCTAGAGCAGCTCTGCCATTTAATTTCCCCAGCAGCCATGCCTGCATGATCCAGTGCCATCCAGTTCTTCCACTTTCTTGACAGCAGGCAGCGTTAATATTTTGTATGTTGACTGTCCTGGCACGGGTAGAGTCATAGCTTATTTTAATTAGTGTTTTGGCTGTAAGGACACTTCATCAGTGAAGTGGTGATGGCTTCATAAAGATGCCTCATTTAACTGTCATTCACTTTGACCATACCCCCCCACCCCCGCACCCTTCTCCTCTTCTGCCTTCCATTATTCTCCTTCGTTTTCCCAGATAATCTTTCTAGGATTCCCTTGGGAGAGAGAATGAGCCAGTGTCTTTCCGAGTTTGGCTTATTTCACTTCATATAATATCCAACCAATCTGCTTTTTTCTACAAGCGATATTTCATCCTTCATTATGGCTGGATAATGCTCTATTGTGTATCTGTCACATTTTCTTTATCTGCTGACGGACTTGGGCCCATAACTTACTGTGTGGCACTATGTGACGCCGTTCAGGTGTCTCTGGTGCTGATTCTGGCTTCTTCCCCATTCTTCTCAGGGTGGCATTTGCACCATCAATGGCTGGGGACAAACAGCTTCATGGGATTTCGGGCTGTCTATGCTTCTTCCTTTGTAAAACACTGCCCCACGTGTGCTGTCCACATCTGACCTGGATTGTCATGTCACACTGCTGAGTGTGGAGTGCTCTGTGCACTCAAGTGTGTGGTTTGCAAATGTTCACTCTGTGGTTTGTGTCAGGAGGAGGGCTTTTGATCTCCCTGTGGTCCTGCCTTGGCTGCTGCATTCCTGGACTACACTGTTTGCAGGATCTAAGCAGGTGCTGCCTCAACTGCACCCTGAAGATTTTGTCCTAGATTCTCTGAAAACTTCAGATTTCATGTTCCTCATGGAAGGCCATCATAGCTTTTCATGAAATTCTGTGCAAGGCATGCTTGTTTGACGCTCTTATTTTTCCTGTGTATGTGCAGCCCTTCTAGAATTGTTTGCTGTAAATGACTCTGCCTCACTAAACTGTCTGTGTCCTTGCTGGGAACCAGCGGTGTGTGTGTGTGTGTGTGTGTGTGTGTGTGTGTGTGTGTGTGTGTGTGTCTTTGTTCCCCATCCTGGGCTCTCCACTTAGGTCTACAACTATGTCGCTATCTCTCCACCAGAACCAACTAGACTTTATTACTCTGGCTACACAATAAAGCTTGAAACTGGGTAGTTAGATTCTTCTTTCTTCTTTTGCAGTAGTGTGTGTGTGTGTGTGTGTGTGTGTGTGTGTGTGTGTGTGTGTGTGTACTTGTGTAAGCTGACAGTCCAGTCCAGGGCTCCCATTGTATTAGGTAAGCTGGAGAGATAGCTCAGCAATTAAGAACACTGGCTGCTCTTGCAGAGGACCCAGGTTCTATTCCTAGCACCCACATGGTGGATCACAACTGTCCTGGCTCCAGTTCCAGGGGATCTCATGTCCTCTTATGACTTCTGAGAGCATTGCACACATACATACATAGAGGCAGAACACCCATACACATAAAATAAAAGTAAGTAAATCTTGAAATAAATACGTGATTTTTCATCATTGTGTAGAGTCAGAGCATACCTCCTAGACATGTTTTATTTATACTAAGAGTTTTACTTTTTACATTTATTGATTTTATTTTGTGTTCATGTGGGGTGGCATAGTTGTGCATGTGGAGGTCAGAGGTCAACCTGGGGGCATCAGTTCTTTCCATCCACCATTCAGGACCCCAGAGTTTAACTCCAATCCTGAGACTTGGCAGCAAGCTTCTTTCCCTGTTGAGTCATCTTTCTGGCCCTGAGTGCTCATCTTATAGCTCAGGCTTTCCATGACTCATGTGTAATTTCTGGAGGATTTTTGATTTTCTAGATTCCCTGTGGTTTTCTATAATTGAGAAGCATGGACAATTTGCTTCTAGATTGGTTTTAATTTTTCTACCTTGTGGCTTCTGGTGCTGTGCTCAGCAGCAGCAGTGACAGCTGATGCTTTCACCTTGTCCCCAGGGCACAAGCATTTCCGGGACAGCACTTAATTCCTTGACTTTTTAATGACTGGTAGATGATGGGTTTCCTGGTAGATAGTGTTTATTAAGTTGAGAAAGTCCCCATCTTATTTTCAGGAGAGTTTTTGCCACAGATAGATGCTGAATTTTGTGATTTTTTTTTCAGGATGACGCCTTTTAAAAATTAACTTTTAAAACAAAATATTGAACCAGCCTTGCATGCTGGACTGAATTCTATCTGGTCATAGTGTATATTTATTTTTGTATATGACAGAATTATAGTTACTAATATATATTTATATATAAATATTGTATTGTGTGTGTGGAAAGAAAGAGAGAGAGAGACAGACAGACAAATACACAGACAGACACACAGAGACATGACCTTAGGTATCCCAGGCTGATTTTGAACTCATTATGTAGTCAAAGGTGACCTTTGAACTTCTGATCCTCCTGCCTCCACTACCAAAGTGCTCTGCTTAGGACTGCACAGCACCCACCATGCTCTGTTTATACACTGTTGGGAGTGGAACTGAGGGTTTGTGTATACTAGGTAAGAGCTCTACCAACTGAGCTGGAGCTCCAGCTTCATTTGTGAATATTCTCAAGGATTTCCCATCAGGGAATTCATGTTCATATCTTGTTTTTTTTTTTCTTCTTTTTTTTGTTGCAACTGGTTTTGGTAACCAAGGTTTTTCATAAAACTTTATTTATTTTTCTGTTGTTGATACCAGTGTTCTTACTGAAGAGTTCCAGACAGTGAAATTGGGACATATTCTCTCCTTTTCTGTTTTCTAGGAGACATTGTATATAGTTTTAATTATTAATTCTTCTTTTACAAATATTTTAAACATTTTTGACAAATTTATACAATATTTAATGTATTTTGGTCTTATTCATTACCCCTTACCCATTCTCAATTAAATCCCATTCTCCTTTAAATATTTCATGTAATTCCACAGTGAGATCAGTGTATCTGGAGGTCTCCTTTTTGGTTGTTCTTACAAAACTGTGAGTTTTAAAACTAGGAATTAAATTTCCTAACAGGCATAGGGAATTATTTAAATTATCCATTCACATTGGGCACACTGTAATTTCATTTCTCGATGAATTGGCTTATTACATTCTTTCTATGAAATATATAGGTGTGAGGTTGACTGTAGTGTTCTGCCATAGCCTCTGCCTGTGTGTTCTGTGTTAATGCCTCCTGAACCATCCCTGGGGGTGGTTTGTCTGTGGTCTGTGGTGATTCCTGTATTGTCCCTGGGGTGTATTGTCTGTGTGGTCTGTGTTGCTGCCTCAACATTTTTCTGTGTGTGGAGTATAACAGTAGAACTGATGTGTACACAGTTTATACTGCTCAAATCAGGATGATTAACACTTCCACCTTTTCATGTTATTGTTTCCATATACTGGGAACCTTTCACACCTTCTCCAGTTATTCTGAAATAAATATATAATTAATTGCAGAATGTAATTGTTCTATTTTGCTTTATACCTCTAGGATTGCTTCTCTCCTGTGCTGTGTTCTGTTATCCATCGTCTTATTACCTCTCCTTCTCTTCCATGTCCTTGACTCTTGAGACCCCCATTCTATGTAATCAACGTCTTAACTTCCATAAATAGGACTATGTGTAATTTGTCTTTCTATACCTGGCTAATTTCCTCCATACGATGGCCTCCAGTTCCCCCAGAGTTGCCTATATGTTTGTAAAATTTGCTGACTACTTTTAAGTTACTTGATGTAAGAATGTAGAATTTGAGATCTTATTCATTTGTAATGTATACATTGAGAAGTATGGATTCCCATAAGCAATTAAAAAGGATGTATCATGCTGTTCTGGGTAGGATGAAGTATGGAATTGCCCCTTTCCTATTAGCCTATCATTTTTTTTTTCATGCTCTTTGCTGCTCTTGTTTGCGAGTATATATCAGAATTGCTGCTTCTTTGTCAGTTACCATTTTAATTATTATATAATATTATTTTCTGTTGTTTTTTCCCATAAAGTATGCCCTATCTACTATAGTCATAGCAATCTTGATAGTCTTGGATTTATGTTGCAAAAGGTGTCTGCCATCATTCTATTTTCTACCTGCCTATGGCATTGTATTGGAAATGAAGTTTTGTAGACATTATATAATTATGTCTTTTAACAAACCACCCTGTTTTTTAATTAGCATAATTTTGACCATTTACATTTAAATGGAATTACTGCATGTCAGGGCTTGTGTTACTTCTTTGGGGTTTCCTGTTTTCTTCTCGTGGGTTATGTGAATCTTTATAGAGTCTCATTTTTGCTTATCTGCGTCAAGAAGTGTTTCTGAGTGGTCTGTTGCATAAGCACGTGTTTACTCTAGGCACTATACACAATAGCCTTATCACCACTTACTATGGGACTAGTTTGAGTAGTACACTTTATCTCCTTTTATGACCCTTTGCCCTTCCCACTTATAATTGCCAAGTATTTCCTTTACATGAATTTAGAGTCATATCAGATGTGCTGCAGTTTTTTTTTTAACGCAATTGTGAAACAAATTTAGAAAATTTGAGAAGGGGGAAGATGGCAAATTCTTGCTCATCATATGTGTTTTCCCTTCCTGCTTCATAGTTCTGCTTCTTTAGTCATTTCGTTCTTTGAAGAGGTTACTTCAGCCATCTTTTAAAAAGATTTCATTTATTTCTATTGTACACACATGTATGTATGTGGATGATGTGTGTATGTGAGTGTGGTGCATTTGTCATAGAGCACACATGGAGGTCAGGGGACAACCTCGTGGAGTTGGTGGCAGCTGGATGTGGTGCTCTAGTTTCCTTTCTGTTGCTGTGATGAAACACTTTGACCAGAAAGAACTTGGAGAGGAAAGTGTATTTATTGGCTTATACATTCAGGTCACAGTCCCTAGATGATATGAGGGAATCAGGGTAGGGACATGAAATGGAAACCATGGAGGAACACAACATTCTGGCTAACTCCCAGGCTCATGCTTAGTGGACTGGGCCCTAGTACATCAATTAGCAATCAAGACAGTTTCCCACAGACATGTGCACATGTCAGTCTGACCTGGGCAGTCCTTCGGCTGAGATTCCCTTCTCAGGTGACTCTAGGCTGTGTCAAGTTAACAATCAAAGATCATTAACACATATGGGTTCCAGATAATAACTCAGGTCATCGGGCCTATACCTGGCTGAACCATCTTGCTGGCCCAACTTTGGCCATCTTGGCAAGTCTGCTGACAGATCCATGTGAGTGCTCTGTTTTGCTCTTCTTCCACACAGAGAATTTGGCAGTCCCTCTGTCTTCACTTGCTAACTCCTGTGCTGTGTTGCCTTCTGACTCCATGGCTCTTGATGAGAAGTCCAGCCCTTGTTTTCATGCTCCATACCTTATATTTAAGGCATTGTTCTCCTCAGTTTGTTTTCTAGACTTTTCCATTGGCATTAGGTTTTCACACATTTAATAATGATGTAACTTGATTTGAAATTTCATGAGGTTATCCTTTCCTTCTTCCTCCTCTTCTGCCTTTCTCTTCCCTTTTCACTTTTAAGACAGGATCCAATGTAGCCCAGGCTTGCCTAGAACACACTATATAGTCAAGGCTAGCCTTAAATTTCTGATACTCCTGCCTTCAACTCTCTGGTGCTGAGATTTTAGATGTGCATCACCACCCTCAGCAGCTCTTGCCTTCTAATGCTGCCTCCGTAGGGAAGGTAGGCATGAGCCCTGACTTGCCTCCTTCAGGGAGAGCCTCTATGGATCCCCATCAGGAGAAGCTTCTGTCTCTACTGGAAGGTGTGGGAGTTCTGGCCCTCCATATGGCTTCTACTGCTATCATTGGTGGAGTAGCCTTGTCGTCCCTGGACAGTGGTGGCAGCCCTGCCTCTCCTTATCTTCTGATCCTAGACCATAGCACGGTGAAGAGCTGTACTGCAGCATCCTGGTGACTGGAGGCCCAGGCTGCCTCAGATGGCCAAGCCGATACTTTCTGGGGAGGAGAGGAGCCTTAATGCCAGTGGCAAGGTCCCACTCCCCACCTTCCTGCTTGGCAGAGTTAGGGGCCCTGGTAGAGTCACACAGAGTAGAAACCTAAGCTCTCACTTGACCTTGCTGCTGGGGCAGGTAGGGACTGGCCAGAGTTGCTAAAATGTGCTTTGACTGAAGACAGAGGGCTTTGGTTGTGGGATTTTTCCTGTCCCACTGGGGTTTCTGGCCGGTTCGGCATGATTACATGACCTTTCCTGGGACGACATAAGCAATGTCTGCTTGCTTCAGATAGAGCACTGATGACCAAAGCACAGACCAAAGCAATCATTGCACCAGAGTCTAACTCAGTGGACCAGTGAGCTTACTAACAGGAGTGTGTGTGAGGGTACTGAAAGGAAGATGCACAAGGGTTACTCACAGGAGCCATGGGTGGGAGTTATACATGCATGAACGTGGATTACTTAAAGGCAGCTGCATCACTGGAAAGCCCCAAACCCAGCATGGCTGACTACTCATGAAAACTGCATCCTGGGGGGCTTCCCGCACAGCTTTCAGGCAGCTCCATTGAAGAGTCTCCTCTCTGAAGCACCTGTTACTGTTCATACAACCTTGGCTGGGCCCTCGCTAGTCTTTAAACTTCCTCAGCTTTAATTTCCTTAGTCCTGGGTACCCGGGATCCCTTTTGCCTCACTGAGGAAATAGTTACACAACAAATGTGTGTTGGACGATGGGGCACTCACAGATGTAACCCCACATACACCCTGTCCACCTCCCAGAATTCTGTTTGCTTTGCATCTGGCATCTGGGACCAACTGCACTGGGGAAGGGAACCAGCTCAATTTTCCATTTGTCTAAAGAAAAAAATAACTGTTGGTTTTTAAAGCTCAGAAAACCCCCAATCTGTAGAAAGTTGGACCCTGTGCCCCTCACAGTCCCACCTGACGGTGCCCTGGCTCCTGTCTTCACAGGTCTAGAAGCTTCTCCACTCTCCCCATCTCTGCCATCCAGAGTGCAGACTGTGGCTGCTGTAGGGGACTTCCTGTGGGACCCGGTGTGCTGACACCTCTGGTGAGTGAGAACCTGCTCTCTTTGTCCTGTCACAGGGACAGTGCTCATGTTGCCCAAGATAAAACAATAAATCTTCCCCAAACATTGTTAGATTGGTGATGTGGTGTGGTGTGATGTGGTGTGTGTGTGTGTGTGTGTGTGTGTGTGTGTGTGTGTGTGTGTGTTGTGTACAGGTGCACCTCTGTATGTGTGTATGTGTTCAGTGTTAGGAGCTTTCTTCTGTTGTTTTCCAGCATGTTTTGAGACAAGGCCCTCTTGTTAAGCCTGGAGTACAGGCTGTCTTTCTCTTTCCTCCATCACTGGTGTGACAGATGTGTGCTGTGCTCACTGGCATTGCAGATGTGTGCTGCTGTGCACAGCTTTCCATGGGTGCTTGGGAATCTAAACTCAGGTCCTGAGGCTTGGGCAGCAGGCTCTTTATCTTCCGAACCAGCTCCCCAGCCCCTACTGTGTGGCTTTCACGTGTTCCCTTTGTAGTGGTGTTGTGTTACAATGTCAAAAGGTTGGACATGCACATGAGAGATGATCTTGAGTATTTCATTTTCCTGAAGCATTCTGGGTTATCTGAATTCATATTCTCCACCTGTGAGTGTCCCAAATGGCTGCCAGCACTATATTAGCCCAGAGAGTCCTCCATGCTTGGGACAGTCTTTTCAGAAGTGGGAGAGAGGTGCTAAAGTAGATGTGGAAGGGTGGGGCTGGCAGTGCCCCTGTCTCATGGAGAGGAGGTTGGGGGCCCAGGATCGTGTTCTCATTTAGGGGTTAGATGTGGCTCCAGGGCTGATGCCTCTTCACTGCCTTTCCTAGAAATAAAATTTTAGCTTGTTGATTGTGGTAAAATACACACAACACAAACTTCCCATTATAACAATTTTCACTGGATAGTTTGGTGGCTTTTGCTCTGTCATGTGGCCATTTCCAGTGGCTTCCCAGAAGGAAGCTCCGCCCCGTTGAACACTCACTCCCGTACCCCCAAGCTTTCTGTGTGTATGGATTTGACTGGGGACTTGACGCAGGTGGAATCAGATCTGACCAGAGTGTGATGTCCGCTCCATGCTGTAGTGCATACCTGAGCTTTAGTCCTTCTTATGGGGGCTATGGCATTTGGGGAGGCATACCGCGTATCATACGGCTACGTCATGTAGGTGGGCGTTTTCCTTTCTCATGGGCAGATGCCTGGCAGTGGGTGCTGTTTAACCTGAGGAGCTGTGTGATGATTGCCATCCTAGGGGATATGCAGAGCTGTTCCATCATGGTTTGGAAGGATTTCGACTGACCATCATCAACAGACAGGCCTATTGTGGTGTCTGTGTGGAGGGAAGTTGACCCACCTCTTTGCTCTGAGAAATTTGAGGCCTGGGAGCCGGAGGGTTGGGTGACACTTCAGAATCTCATGGTGGCTTCTGCTGAATAACTTCGTGTGCAGAGGGCTGCGTGAACAAGCAGATATGGCTGGGCTGTATGTGGGGAGAGAGCAGCTGGATGTCACCAATGAAGGGAAATGGTAGCTGGATGTCACCACCATTCTAGTCAGAATCCTGGGTCCTTGGCTGTCTTGCTGGGGAGAGAATGACTCATCCCAGAATTCCTTGGGGCCTAGCCTACTGTTCAGCACTTCCTTACAGGTTTGCCAGGGGCCCATACTTGGGAAAACCAGCTTTTGTAGGCCTGGCATGCTGGTCCCTAGGCCTGTGATCAGATGTGGGGCCTGCTGGGAGATGAAGCCTAGAGACCCCAGGATTGGTTGGAATGTGGACAGGGAATGTGGCCCTGGCTTCTTAGGAGCTTGGATCTAAGGAGTGGGGGTTGTTCTCCTGTCTTAGTGCTGCCCATGCAATGTGAGCACAATCATGCCATTCTGTCCCCTTGATGCCTAAAACCTAGACCTGGGCCTGGACCTGTCTGTCACTTGGTACCATGGAGCCAATGACCCTCTCTTAGTCATTGGCTATTCAGCTGAATGGCAGTGACTGAGCTCAAGGACCAAAGTTGAACTGTCGTTTGTCCTCTCTGGGATTGCCTTGGGGGGACCTGATACCAGATGCATACGGCAGACAAATGACTTCAAACCCACCGAATTCTGATCCTTTGATCCCATGTGGCCCAAAGGGAGCTTCCAACATGATTGGGTTGAGGGCCTTGTGTAGGGGGATGGCCGGAATATTCTTGCTAGTTTCTTAATGCCATCAGAGCGCTTGTATTGAGGCTGAGGGAAGCTTGGTGATAGAGGAGGAGCCTCATGAGGTCAAGGCAGAACCTGGAGAAGTGAAGCTATGGAGGCAGGTGGGTAAAGGGCTTGTTGTGCAAGCCGGATGCCCTGAATTTGGTACTCAGAACCCATGTAGAGTTAGAAGGAGAGGACAGACTTCATCAAGCAGTTCTCATGTGTATCACAGCACAAATGATGATGATGATGATGATGATGATGATGATGATGATGAGATGATGATGATGATGATGATGATAAAAGATACAGCCCTGACTCATGGATACCTGAGGCCACAGAAGCTGAGGGACACGAGGGACTCTCTTCTGGAGCTTGATGGGCTGGGGAGTGAAGTATTGCTCACATGGATCTCACTGGAGGTCCAGAGTTGTGACATTGGCTTCCAAGAGCAAACCTCTGGTGCTCGAGGCTAGGCTTTGGTACTTTGGAGAGTTGTTGTAGGAGACTTACACAGGGTATGGTAGGGAAGCAGGCTACCTTTCAAGCCTCTGGCTTTTACTCAGCAAGGAGACAGGTGTGGGCATCTGGTGCTGAGGGCTCAGGTTCCCTTGACAGCACACTGGTTACTGTGGGAACGCCTGGTGGCGGTTTCCTGGGCAGGCAGCAAGGATGGCAGGCTGCATTGTCCTGTGATCTTTGGGATACTGAGACTGTGGGCAGGGTTAGCTTTTGTGAACACAGTGCATGAGGTAAGAAGTGAGTTCCCAGGGCTCCCTGTTGGGTGCCGCTGAAGGGACACTGAGGACCCCTTGTGCTCTGGATAGGAGAATAGATAAATGGCTTGTCTCCAAGTAGAGGCTGCCACCTCATCTTCCACAGGAATGTCTAGTGTGGGGCTGGGAAGATTGCTCAGTGGGTAAGAGAGCTCATGCTACAGGGTGAGGCCCTGAGCTCAAATTTCCAGCCCCCATAAACAAAACCCTGCATGGCTGCATGTGCCTGTAACTCCAGCTCTGGGGATGGAGACAGGTGGATCCTGATAGGTGACTGGCCAGCTAGCCCAGCTGTAGTGGTGACCTCCAGTTCAGAGAAAGAGCCTGGCTTGAGGCAGTAAGGCAGAGATAGAGTAAATTGCCCAGAATATTTTCTGTGTGTTGCGGCTTGGAGGCATGTCAGACCATCAATATGAGGGACTCTGAGAGAACAGCATGGGCCAAAGGTGGGACAGAAAGGTGGGCAAGGAGCCAAATATAATAAATAGACAAATAAAATAGAGATCAGTTGTGGTCTTCTGCCCAGGGTGCTGGAGTCTGTGATCCAATCTCAACCACCACCAGAGAATGCAACAGAGCTTGCTACCAGTACACTCATAGCACCAAGACCCTGCCCAGAAGGGGCCGGTACCTCCAAGACTAATTGACCGAGAGAGTTCCCACAACACAGTACGTCACCTACCCCAGGAACTATGTTCCAGTCTTGGCACTGTCACTCCTTGTGTGGCTTTCAGGAATTCTCTAGTTCTCTCTGGACCCCAGCCTTCTAACTGTACAAGAGTGGCTTCATTTTTCACCTTACAGAGTAAATCCAGCAGCAGCAACTTGGGCTTTGTAAGCTGCAGCTTCATTAACCCTGAAATATCTCAGTAGGCATCAGACTTGACTGCACATGAAAGCGGGTGCTGGAAGGCAGGCAGCGGGGAGCCAATGCAGGTGATGTGTAATCTGCAGTGTGGATAGAGCCCTGGTCTGTGGCAGCCTATGCATGTAAAGTGGGGCTCACAGCCACGCCCTCATGAGCCCTGTGCTAGAATCGCAATCATAGATGAGGGGATCCAATAGCAAAGGTGGCCTGAATTCCAGAGCCTTTGCAAGCAGTGTGTACTGTCCAACAGCTGTGCCCCCAGGATATGGGATACAGGAAAACTGTGAGCACATTGGACCAAAAGATGCCACTGGAGCAGGCTGGGTCACTGTAGAAGGAGAGGTGGCACATGGACACCACACCTCATCGGCAGGATTCTGATCATCCAAGTTGCCCATGTTGGCCAGCCACTCTGTCTAGGACAAGCAGAGCCACAGCATCCATACTGCTATGAATGGAATCATGGATATTGGGGATTCCAGAAGACAACAGAAGGCTACGTGGGTATGCTTTGGCTAGGAAAGCAGAGCTTTACTTTAATCATGCCCATATTCCTAAAAGGTAGGGGTACCGTTTTATCTTTGAGGGTTATTTTTCTTAGCAATTTACAAATTGATATAAAATTCTCATAAAACTTACTATGATGGCTAATCTTGGTTGTCAACCTAACTGGGTCTGGAACCAACTGAAACACAACCTCTGGGCCCTCCCATGGAGGATTTTCTTGATCAGATTGTTTGAAGTGGGAAGACCCACGATGGATACCATCCTCCAGAAGCAGCCCACATAGGATGGGATGAGGGAAACTTTGCCTGCTGGCATCACTCTCAATGGCAAGTTCATCTGCCAATGGCTGCACCATTCCTTTACCAACACTAGGACCAGATTCATCAGGCTTCCGACATAGACAGAATCCTGGCAGCCCTCCGGGAATTCTCCAGGCCTTCAGCATCCAGCCTTAGTGACTGAAGAGCTGCCAAATTCTCCATCACTCTGGGTGAGTCAGTCATAGTTGAACTACCCAGACTGTACCATGCAAGCAAGCCAATATAACACATTCTCTTCAAAATGTACTCATCCTATCGATGCAGTTCCTCTAGAGAGTGATGTCTAATACATTTACCTCTGTAATTTGTCTAAGTCAGTGATTCTTAGCTGTGCTGTGTAACTTTGCCACTATCTATTCTAGACCATTCTTACCTCCCCACAAAAACAAACTAAACCAATTCAACAGCAATCACTCTTTACCTCCCCCTGGCTCTGAGTAACCACCAACCTGTTTCTGGACACTGTATAGTAATGATTAGACCAAATATGGCCTTTTGCGCTATTCGATTTCACTTGGAGTAGTGTCCTCAAGGCTCACCTACACTGTAGCCTGTGCCCGTACCCTGTTCTTTTTCATGGTTGGGATATTTCCCATTGCCTGTGTTTGTGCAGACTCCTCAGTTGATTCTACAACTTGGTGATTGCCAACGATGTGGCAATGAGGGGGAGGATTTCGGGTAGACAAATGCTTTTTCTGCTCATGGGTTTGGAGTGAGGCAAGGAACTGACCATTTGGGGTGGATAGCTCCCGACTGCGCCCTGAGGAGGGGAGCACCATTCCTGTGGCTGTCTTAGGGTGCAACAGCCCTTCTTGGAGACTTCCCATACTAAGTAACCAGTTTCCAGCTGGAAAAATGAGAGGTTTTGTTTTGGTTTGGTTTGGTTTGGTTTGGTTTGGTTTTTTGCCCCACAATGGTAGCCAAACCAACCCTGCTCCAGGTTATGAACTGGGAGATGCTCCTGAGAGCACCCCTCCTGTTGGGGGTGGTGTAGTGGAGACCCTGGGATTAAAGGGATCGTGGAGAGAGACTGAGGCTTGGCACTGTGTGGCAGGTCAGAGTCTCTGAAGAGAGGCCAGGAGGTGGTGAAGGAACAGCATATGGTGACCCCAGATACTGGGGGTCATGGGAGGACTGCCAAGGACAGCATTGAGACCCCAGAACTGGGGATGCCAGGACCATGGGAGGATTGCCAAAGGCAGCATGGAGACCCCAGAACTGGGGATGCTAGGACCTTGGGAAGATTGTCAAGGACCGCAGCAGCTGTGGAGTGGAGTCTTCTTGGGTCTATGAGACAGGTTATGTGTGCTGTGGATAGCAGAGCAGGAGAACTGGAGCTGCCCATGTGTAGATAGGAGCTCAGAAGATGGTGAGTGAATCCCAGATGCAGGATGCTGAGCCATAGGATTTAATTTACATGGCTGTGTTTCATTTTGCTTTATTCAGATTGAGGCTATGCCCTGGTTCTTCCCTTCTGGAATAAGAAAGTGCTTAACTTGATTTTGATTTTTACAGGAGACTTTGGACCAAAGAGACATTAACTATCTTAAAGAGACTGGACTTTCTAAAGTGTTGAAATTAAAAAAATAGTATGAGTATGATTTTGCGTGATTAGATGTCTGTGAATTATATGCATGCAGTATTCACAGAGCCAGAATAAAGCATCAGGTCTCCTGGAACTGCAGTTACAGATGATTGTGAGCTGCCATGTGGATGCTGGGAATCAAATTCAGGCCCTCTGGAAGGACAGTTAGTGTTCTTAATCTTTGAGCCATTTCTCCAGCCCCAAGTGTTGAAATTGTTAACACTGTGGGAATTTAAAAGTTGTACTAAGTTTTGTATTGTGATATTAATGTAAGATCTTGGGGATAAACAAAAAGGAAAGATTCTGATTTAATAAGTATTTATTTGTTTGTCAAGCTGACAAGGGGTCAATTTCCTCATTAGTGTTTTGTCAACTTGACCATAAGCTGGGGTCACCTGGGAAGAGGAACCCTAATTGAGGAAATGCTGCCATCAGTTTGACTTGCAGAAAGCCTGTGGGGGATTTTCTCGATTAATAGATGATTGATGTGGGAGGGCCCTGCCCTCTGTGGGTAGTGTCACCCCTGGGCAGGTGGCCCTCAGTTGTGTAAGAAATCAAACCAAGCAAGGTATGGAGAACAAGCCAGCAAGCAGCACTTCTCCAATTATTTCTGCTTTATTTCCTACCTCCAGTTTCCTGCCTTAACCTTCCCTGATTCTCTCAATGATGGGCCATAAGCTGTAAGATGAAATAAACTCTTTCCTCCCTGACTTGATCTTGGCCGTGGTCTTTATTACAGCAATAGAGAGCAAGCTAGGACAGGAGGGGTGCTGAGCAGGGCATCCTGGCCCCACTGCACTTGGGCCACCCACAGAATCCACAGCCTTCCAAAGAGAAGATTCAGACTTGAGTTCCTGTTCCTGAAGGCTTGGCCAGAGGTGGGCTGAGTTGGCGCAGACTGGCCCTGTGAGGGATCACCTCTCCTCCATGTCATTAGTGGGCATGGCATTGCTTTTGAACTTGGCCTCCTCTGTGTGGGCACTCTTGGTCAGGTGTCAGCCCTGCCTTCCTCTGCTTTAGGTGCGGAGTGGGGCTGGGTGGCTTAGGTATCCCTTCCACTTAGTCAGTAGCCACTGAGCTGTACACTGAGTGCTCTGCAGGCTGAGGCTAGCAGGTCCTGAGCTGCTGGCTGCATGGCAAGGACTTCCCCCACAGAGAGACAAGAGCAAGATGGACTTGGGAGCTTTGTAGGCTGGGTACCTACGACAGCCTGGTGGCAGCTTTAGCCCAGCACCCTTCCAGGCTAGGGTTTACAGAATCTCAGAATATTCCTCCACCCTGCTCCGCTCCTCCTTTGGAGATCAGGTATTTTGCGCACGTGGGGCAGCGTGAGGAATATAGTGAGCCTAGAAACAAGTGTGCAGGACGGCCACATTAGCTCTTTTTACTGTTTCCAGTCTGGGCAGAATGGAAGCCTGTCATCCTCCAGGGACTGAGTTTTCTGCAACACTAGGAGAAGAAAAGGACATGAAACAGGCCTCCCACAAAGACACATGGCACCCCACTTATAGTTCTTTTGTCAGCACAAAGGAGCTAAAGCAATGCCCAGTCAGGAGCTGTACTTTAGTTGTAAGGTTTGATAGTTTTTTGTTTGTTTGTTTGTTTTGGTTATTGGTGGGGGGAGGACTAGTAAATTGCAGTCTGATCTAGTAGATTGCAGTCTGACCCTCCCTTGGGTGCCTCCTCCCTTGACTGGGCTGCAAGTGTCAGTTCTCAGTCAGCATTGTGGTTGTGGTGGCAAGACCTGGTACTGGGCTGTGTGCTCTGCTATTCCCTAGTATATGAGGTGGGTCCAAAGGAGTCTACTTGTTATGATGTGGATGTGAAGCATCCCTCACAGGCTCGTACGTTTGAACACTTGATTCCCAGCAGATGGCACTCTTTGGGGCCGTTGTGAAACCTTTAGGAGGTGGGGCGTGGATGGAGGAAGTAGGTGTCTGAGTGGACAGGCCTTGAGGATTATAGTCAGACCTTACTTTTACCCTACCTCTATCTGCATCAGGTTTGCTGAGAGCTGAAGAGTCCCTGATGTAGCTGTAGTCCACTCTGCC
Source organism: Cricetulus griseus (assembly GCF_003668045.3). Lineage (NCBI taxonomy): Eukaryota > Metazoa > Chordata > Mammalia > Rodentia > Cricetidae > Cricetulus > Cricetulus griseus. Next base: position 57,357,270 of record NC_048596.1, on the reverse strand, counting down.
TCGCCTTGCTTCTGTCAGGTACCTGATCACAGTAAAGGGGAAGTGACTAATATGATTTATTATTTAGTATTTACACTCATTTAGTGTGTGTGTGTGTGTGTGTGTGTGTGTGTGTGTGTGTGTGTGCGCGCGCGCGCCACAGTGGACATGTGGGATTCAGAGTACAACCTGCAAAAGTTGGTTCTCTCCTAACACATGAGTCTGGGGATTTAACTCAGGTCACTGGGCTTGGCAGCAAGCACCTTTACATACTGAGCCATCCCCAGGCCCTTTTATGCTATTTTTAAACTTAGGATGGCTTTTTAATGTTCCATCCCCATTGTAAGCTGAAGTGCACCTGTACCTGTGAGAAGAAGGAAAGAATGGCAGTGTCCTGCTTTGTCGTGATAGGAGCCTGCAGGATCCTGGGACTCCCCCAGGCCTCCCTTCTGAGCAGGAGTCTGGAGGAGAGAAGTTGGGTCTGGCTTTAGGACTTCAGTGTGTTTCACAGCTGCCTTCTTCTATGGGAGGCCTCATGCTAATGCTTGTTCTGCCCCCTTAAGTTCTCTGCAACATTCTAGAATAGTTTTAAATTCTTTTCTCCCCCCCCCCTTTCCATGTGCTTGCATGTATGCATGTTTAGCATGTGTGTGGGGATACATCTGTAGGTGTGGAGGCCTCTAGGGTTGATGTAATCTGTGATCGTCTTTCAGTCAAACCTAGAGTACACCATTATGGCTAGTTCTGCTAGCCATCTTGCACTGGGGATCCCCCCCCCCCCCGTCTCTGCCCTCTGAGGCTGGAATTACAGGAGGATCACCATACCTGCCCAGCATTTGCATGGGTTCTGGGGATTTGAACCCCAGTCTTTACATTTGTGAGGCAAGTGCTTTAACTGAGAGCCAGTCCCTTAGCCCAGTTTTCAGCTTTCTTTACATGGTCTTTGAGTGCAAAATCTCTCATCTACATTAGTCATTCAGGTGTGTATTTGTCCGGGATAAAAAGATTTGCTGGTTAGCATTCAATACCAATGTCAGCATTTGTAACATGAAAAATAAATGACCCAGAGACTGATATTGGGGTTCAAGCTTCAAGATGAATATCAGAAAAGTACTACAAGCAGATGTGGTGTATAAAACAAACTCACCTCCTGAGGGGTTCTGCAGTTAGCTTCACACCTAACTTTAGGCCTGAGCCTCCATGGGAGCACAGAACAGCGTCCCACAAGGAAGTGGCTAGATAGATGGTTCCACACAGTGTGACTGTCCATTTTAGCAGCTAGGGTCAACCATTGGCTAGTGTGTGTGGCCACCCCTCTGGAACCCCGGATTTGTCTACCTCAAGATCCTCACTCCATGTGGGGCTGCCACACTTGTCTTCTGATACCCAGTGGGCTGGGCCTTTCTGCCTATTGGCCTGGGGGCCCTACCTGGGGCCCATCTGTCTGGGGTCCATCTGTCACAGGGGCTGACATATTCTACTTGGTCGTATAGCTTGGTAGGAAGCTTGTGCCCAGTACATACTACCTGAGAGCTGCCTGTCCAGAGCCATTCTCAGATGTGGCTTTGGTGGCTACCACAAGTGCAAAGCTTGCCCCTCAGTTACCTGAGTCTGCCTTTTCACATTACCCTGGGGCTTCTGAGGACACACTGGACATTGGTAAGGCTTTGGGCCTCTCTATGTCCAGGTTCCCAGTGGAGCAGGTGTGATCTTGCTCTTGGCCCAACTGCACTGGGTGATGGCCTGTGAAGGCCTGAACTATGTCCCTCATGGTGCATACGGTGGCCATGTTTGCAGATTGACTCTTTAAAGATGTGACAGTATGAAGACATCAGTAGGCTGGATTCTAATACACAGGGACTGGATTATAGGAGGTGACTGGGACATGGACCTACACAGAGGGAGCCACGTAAGGATGGGGTGGGGGGATGGAGGGATGGGGGGGATGTTACCATGGCGGTATCATCCACCTGCTGTAGTGCTGAGTATCTGCTTTCTCTATGATGGACATGACCATGGGAGCAGTTGTGACCCACAGGAGACTCCTGGTGATTACACATGTTAACAGCCCCTAGTGGAACAGGGCAGGCTCCTGACATCCTCACTGGAGGTTCTCACCCTGGCCATCTCTGCATTCCAGACTCCTTTCTCTGGAAAGTGAGGTGATGCGTGGCTGTGTGGCTGTGTGGCTATGTGGTTGTGTTATTGCACCCTTGAGAAACCTGGCCAGAGATACCAGGCAGGGAGCAGTAGACTAGGAGATGGCCTGATGCCACTGCTTAGTTTCCTTGTTGGATTGGAATTGCATCTGGAGTCTCCTCTGTGTGGGTTGGAGAAGCACCAGTGCTGTGTTCACTTCTAGCCTGGAGGCCTCTAGCCAGTAACCATGTTCCTTTGACTTGGCATTGCTAGAGGCCATAGTGAGTGACTTGGGTCAGGATACAGATGCACAGAGGATGGCTGCATTGAGGACACTGGCAGAAGACACCACATGCAGGGCAAGGACAAAAGCCTTGGGGGAGCACTGCAACACATCCAACTTAGCTCTCTAGCCTTCAGGATGAGGGACAATGGATGTAAGTGACCACAGGCTATAGCTAGAGCTGTGAGTGGATCATCAGGGGCTCCCAGCCTGTTCCCTTAAGACTCAAGATTGCTCTAGGCCATCACCTAGAGGGATTTTTCAGCAGTTAAGAGCATTGGCTACTCTTGCAAAGGATCCAGTTTGGGTTCCCAGAACCCACATGCCTGCTCACAGCTATCTGTAACTCTAGTTCCAGGAGATTTGACATCCTCTTCTGGCCTCTGTAGACATTGCTCACACAAGGTATACAGATATGCCAGCAGGCACACACTCATAGACGAAATAAAAAATAACAACAACAAAAAAAGAGTTCAGGGTAGTAGCTGAGATAATGCCAACCACTCTGGGCTGTAGTTCCAGCACATCTAAAAGTTTATGTTTCTGGGCTGAAATTAATTCAGTCTATGTTGGCATGTGGGCAAGTGTGGTGTGGTTTATTTATTGTGGATTGACAGGTTGTTTTTTTTTAATATGCCATCTGTAGGTGTTTTATAGAAGTTTATATCTATTTTAGTAAGCAATTGAACTGTTTTGGTTTTGTGCATTTTAGTTTTTGTGTGTGTGTGTGTGTGTGTGTGTGTGTGTGTGTGTGAGAGAGAGAGAGAGAGAGAGAGAGAGAGAGAGAGAGAGAGAGAGACCTAGACTTCAACAGTGGACCTCTTGTCCACAGCATTGTTGGTGCTGGCAGAAGGAACTTTCTGCTTTGTTACTTTCCGTTTGTTCCCACCCTCATGAGAAGAAAAGCTATTTTAATTGTCCAGAGCACACTACCTCCTCCACAGCTTTCTGTGGGAATCGTGTTCTGTGTTCTCATTGCACCTACCCTGTCCCTATTGGTGCCGAATACTAGCAGGTAGAAGCTCATAAATAAAGACATGGGCTGTGTGCCCGTGGCTTGTTCTTATGAATACTAGTGTTGGTGAAACCTAGCGGCATAGTTACCACACATCTGGAGTAAGAAGAGCCAAAGTCACTGGCCACTGTTTTCTGCATGAACAACTAGAAATGACATCTGTCCCCAGAATAGTCAGTCGTTACTCTGTTATCCCCATGATGTAGTCAGGCCACAGTGGACTCTTGTCAACTCTCTGGAGAAAGTTCTAGGCTTGGTGGATTCCCTTATGGCAAGCAAGGGTTTGTGTGAACATGGGTTGTCATGAGTGTGTTGAGTCCCTAGAAGTCTTTCTGTCACCTGGTCCTCTGTAGGGACCTCCTCTAAGGAAGAGCAGACCTCATAAAAATTGCTTGCAGTTCATATTCAGCCACACACAGAAGTAGAGGAGGCATGAGAGCTGCCATCCACCTGCCTCCAGTAGACAGAAGGCCAGTGGCACCTGTGATGGCCAATGTTGGCTGTCAACTTGACAGGATCTAGAATCACCAAGGAGACAGAGCTCTGGGTGTGACTGTGAGGGACCATTTAAACTAGGTTAACTTAGGTGTGAAGACCCATCCTGAATGTGGTGGGCACCACCCATGGGCTGCTGTTCAGATTGAATTAAAAGGACAAATGGATCTGAGTGCCAATATTCCTGCCCTCTGCTTCCTGACTGGGGGATACAATGTAACTAGCCACCTCAGGCTCTTGTCTTCATGCCTTCCCCAGCTGTATCCTCTTGAACTGAGCCAAAATAGGCCCTTTTTTCCTTATGTGGCTTTTATTAGGGTGTTCTACCACAGCAATGAGAAAGTAACACAGCGCCTGGCTGTAGATGCTCCATGAATGTGGCTTAGGCTGATCCCCAACAGTGGTTGGATTGTTTTATGGACAATATATCATGGTTCTACACATGAGAAAATGATGACAGTGGAAAAGATGCTCCTACCTCTTGCTTAGCCAAACCTCTCTCGTGCAGGGCTTTGGAAGATGAGTGAAATCCACTTTCCAAGGCAGGATGGGCAGGGCCTCAGGTGGGACTGAGAACCTTCCAGCAGACAAAGTGCAAGGACATTTGAGAAGAGAGGTCTCTGGGCAAGGGTCTGACCGTTGTCTGATCAGGCTTTGTAGGGAGAAGTCGGAGCAGACTCAGGCTCGGTTTTGACTCCCCTCTTCAGGCTGTGGGCACTGAAGATGAAGGCTGTTGAGTGTGAAGGTTACCAGGCTGGGTCATGTCCTAGGGCCTGATACCAAGGACCCAGAACATGGCTGGCTACAGCTTGAGAGTTTTAAACTTTCCAGACATATTCTCTGAAGAAAACTAAAACATTGGCATTCAGATTGCAGAGGTTCCTGGTTCCCACAGCTGTCTCAAAAACAGGAATCAACGAAATCCACCCTGGCATAAATACTGTCATCAAGCATTGATGATGGCAGGTTGGGCAGGCCACAGCCCCACCTAAGGCACAACAGGGCTATTCTCAGGTAGGCCTGTGTCTGGCAGTCTGAGCTCGTGGGATTGTAGGCTTTCTTCAGTCCTGGCCAGAGTTGGCGTCCCCCAGAGTGTCATCCCACTCCATGCCAGGGCTGACTCTGGCTCTTGGAGGCATTAAGAACTCTGCACAGAACTGTGTGAGTCTGGACACTTGTTTAATATTGTAAGTGTTTTGGTAACACACAAGAACTGTGCACAGAGCTCACTTGTTTAATATTTTAAGTGTTTTGGTAACACACATATTTCAATCTTAAAATGCCAGTGGCATTTCTCTTCTCTGTCCTTTGTTGCTGATGTGTATGTTTTTTTCTCTCTCTCCCTCCATCCCTCTCCCTCTCTCAATCTCTCTCTCCCTCCCTCTGTCCCTCCCCCTCTCTCTCTGTGTATGAGTGTGTGGTCCAGAGATCTATGTTGGGTGTTTTCCTCTGTCTCTCTCAGCCATAGTTTTGGAGACACTGTCTCCTATTGAACCCAGAGCTCATCACTTTGTCTAGATCAGTGGTTCAACCTGTGGGTTATGACCCCTTTGGGGATCAAATGACCCTTTCACAGGGTCACCTAAGACCATCAGCAAGCACAGATATTTACACTATGATTCCTGACAGTAGCAAAATTACAGTTATGAAGTAGAAATGGAAATAATTTTATGGTCGTGGGAACTGTATTAAAGTGTCACATCATTAGGGAGGTTGAGAACACTGCTTTAGATCAACTGACCAGACAGCCCCAGGATCCTCTCATCTCTCTCCCACCCCCCAGTGCTGAGATCATCATGCCCAGTTTTATGTGGGAGCTGGGAATCTGAACTGAGATCCCTGTGCTTATGTGTCAAGCGCATTGCTAACTGAGCTGTCTCCCTAGCTTATAGCTCTATAAGTCTGTTGTGTAGTATACCTGGGACCAGAACTTGGGGACCTTACTCAGCGCTGGGCACTGTGGTTTAGAAGGTACATCAGCCTCAGGCCCCAGAGGCAATGACTATAGTATGGAGATGATTGTAGTAGAGGTTCCATGGGTGGCCCTTCTGCTTAGGGACTGAGCTAATGAGTCATACTGTACATACAGGTCTAACACCTGGGCCTAGAGTAGAGCCCAGCAAGGCTACCTTTTCCTCTATTGTATCCAAGGTCCCCAGTTAATGTTAGTGTACTTTAACCAGACCAGATATTGCAGAAATGCGACTGGGGTTCTTATTGTTCCAATGGTGGTTGGTCCAAGTGTTCAAACACAAGTCTGTGGGTACATGTCATACCCAAAACATGAATGGTGCTTTTAGTGACTCCTGGTGTTGGAGGGCTAGGTGGGTGTTTCTCTGTCATTCGTTATTTTTTATATGTTAATCTTGCACCTGGCTGACATGGTGACTTTTTTTTTCTAGTTCAGTTTATCTTTAGATTCTCTCAGGCTTTCAATGCAGAGCAGGTAATTATCTGGAAATTATGATTACTTCCATTAGTTTCAATCCTTGAACAGGATGTTCACTTTTCTGCCTGCTTGCATTAAGCTGGTGATGTCGTGTCTCAGTGGTTCTGTTCAAACTGAGAGAGGGATTGATTATGATGGAGGTGTCCCTTGTTCCTTGGTGTCCATGGAAGACGTCTGTGGCCTGGACTTCTTATGCTGGACACAGGGACTTGCTGGACACAGGACTGAGAACTTCAGACTAGGCAGCATTGCAGGAGGTGAACTCAATGGCCTGTGGCTCTTTACATCATTTACTATATCTCTTCCATGAAGCCTTTACCTTGCAGCCCCTTCCAAACCATGATGGTCAGCTCTGCAGAAATGTTATGTGATGGTCCAGGTGCATGATGAAGAAGGCAAGAGCAGAGTGCATTGTGGCTGTGGAACTCCTGAATTCTGCTGTAAAGAAGCTAATGTGCAAACCTGAACAAAACCTGGACATCACAGAGTCTGTTTGCAGTATGAGCCAGGGAAAAAGCTGGCTGGGACCTGAGGAGAAGCATAGTTTTCACTCTCCATTATATGGGGGGGGGGGACAGTGAAGCAACTGTCTGAGGCTGCCCCGATGCTGGCCAAGGAAGAATGGGAGCAACCACACAGGTTGCCCAATTACCGATATCAACCAGGAATGGCATTTGCTTCCAGGATAATGACAGCACCCTCTTACCATCCTTCTTTCCAACTGATGTAGAATCTTCCCGAGAAGCCAACTCTCCAAACCTTTAGTAGAACAAACCAGCCCAGCATGTTGCACCCCTTAGGCAGTTTAGTAGAAATAGTTTAATCTGGCAGCACATGTTTTCTGACTTAGACCATAGAGTCTAGCATGATGAAGATGTTTCAGAGCTAGAGACATGGCTCAGTGGCTATAGTGCCTGCGATGCAAGCTGAGGACCTGAGTTTGCATCTCCAGGACCCATGTAAAAAGCTAGGCATGGTGCCACATGTGTGTAGTTCCAGCACTGGAGGGGAAGACACAAAAGGATCCCTGAAGCTTGCTGGTCATTCTGTCTAGCAGAGAGACACTGACTCAAAAATAAGGTGGGGGGGGCTACTGACAAAGACACCCAACATTGATCCCTGGCTTACACACTAATTCCCATACATGGACACACACCCAACAACACATGTGCACATTCATGAAAACATGCACGCACACCCATGCATGTACACACACACACACACACACACACACACACACACACACACACAGAGAGAGAGAGAGAGAGAGAGAGAGAGAGAGAGAGAGAGAGAGAGAATTGTTGAATGGCTATTATGTCCCACCATCTCTTTCTTCTGGATAAAGAGCCATTTCAGATTTCCTGCCACCACAGTAATGTGAGCCCAGCTCCTGCCTTCAAAGATTCTGATTGCAGCCAAGCAGCTTCCCTTCCTGTTGGGCAGATTGTCTGTGGGCTCCAGGGAGAAGCAAGCCTAGCACAGGTATCCTTGGAAGAGGCTGTCGTACCTGTTCTCTGAGAAGCTACCTTCCAAAGCACTGAGGTGGATTTGGTCATAGAGGGAGCCAGACATGCACACTTATTCTAGGTGTGTTTCCCAGACCCACCTGACCCAAGAAGGACTAGAGAGCATGTGTGTATGTACTGGAGGCAGTTTTCTAATACTAGGTGGTCATGGAATCTTGAAATCAGCAGCTCAGCCATTGGGGGAGAGGGGCAGGCTAAAGGCAAGGGCAACAGAGAAGAGGGTGCTCATAGGACTTTTTACTTTGGTTCATGCAATGACACACATGGGGGCAGACTTGGGGTCTGTGCCTTAGAAAGCATTTAGGGAAATTTCCAAAATTCTCAGTGAACTGAGACAGCTGGAGAGTCTGTCCCTGAAAGTCCAAGGCACCCTCTCACTAAGCATTTTTCCAGTGTTTTGGCTGTGACAGTGTGGAGCAATATTCCAGAGCACCTTGGACAGGTGGTGTAGACAGAATCACTGTCTCACATCCTTGAGGATGAAGGTGAGAGATGGAGGTGTTACGAGTCTGGCTCCTCCTGAACCTCTTCTTTTCTTGCTAATGGAGTTTTCTAGCTGCCCCTCACACATCATCCCTCTACCTAGTATGTAAATGTTTCCAAATTTCAGCATCTATTAAAGACCCTGTGACAGTTTGACTATCAACTTGATGGGATTTAGGATCACCATAGAAACGTACTTCTGGGCATGTCTGTGTGGGGGCTTCCTAGATTAGGTTCATTGAGATAAGACCCTTAGTGCCCATGGCAGCATCTGTTGGTCTGGGATTCTGCAATGTATAAAAGGAAAAAGCAATTGTTCATCTCTCTGCTTTTGGAGGTGGATACAATGTAACCAGCTGTTTCACACCCCTTCTGCCACGCTTTCTCCACCATGATGCACCGTGCCCTCAAACTGCCAGCCGAAGTAAACCCTGCCTTCTTTAAGTTATTTTTGTCAGGTGTTTGTAATAGCAACAAGAAAAGAGATTCACCATTACTGAATCAGGACTGAGTGTACCAAATTTAATTTATTTCAGTTTTGTAGTGCTCAGGGAAGAACCTAGGCAGGTAACTCTGCCACCAAGCTCTGTCCAAAGCCTCTTAACCGGCCTTTGAAAGTTTTCCATCCAAGTCATATGACAAGGGATTCACACATATGAATTTGGGGAAGCACACAGTTCGTTTACTCAATCCACAGACCTCTGGACTTCAGCTTGTGGACCTCCAAAGTTTTTAGAGTTAGTCTCCAAAACTTGCAAGTGTTGCCTGGAGGTTTTTGTGTCTGCCAGGAAGGGCAGTCTTCATGCCATCAAAGTAAGCAAGAAGGAAAGTACACTCACTCACCTGGGCATCAGCAGGGCAGATGCCTCTCTAGAATCTCGCACAGTGGGGAACACATCCTGGGTTGATTATTTTACCTTTGCCTGACAAGAAGCATTTTAATGAAGGAAGTCTTTGCACCATAGCAGGGCAGGCATGTCAGCAGGAAAGGGAGGCAGCTGGTCACATGGCTTCTGCAGTTTAGAGCTTGAACTCACAGGATGCTGCTGCCTACAGTTAGGGTGTGCCTTCCTATCTCAAAACACATAATCTAGGATGTCCCTTGTAGACTCACCCAGAAGTTTGTTTGCGTAGTGATTCTAAGTCCCATGGAGTTGACACTCAAGATGAATCATCACACGGCCATAATATGGGTTTCATTCGGTTGTGCCCACAGTGCTCTGGTTGGGCAGGTGGAGCAAGCTGCCTCTCTGGAGAATTTGAGGGGCAGTAAGGTGGAGGAATATAGTTTTTCAACAAGTCTCCCCTGAGGAGCTGGTGCCTGATTCGATCTGGCCCCTGTGAGGCTGACCCTTGACTTCTCTAATCGGTTCGATCTCCGGGGTGCTAGTGCTCTTGGCAAATGTGACTTCTGTTCTCCAAGTTTTCCAGACTGCCCTCTATCCTGTACTGTGACCTTGACCTGGGTTTAAATACCTACACAAAGCCCTGGGGGCAGCTTGGGAAGGGAAGGTCTCCCTGCTTTAAGGGAGCACACATTTCATACATTTGAATGCACAAAACAAGCCACACAATAAAATCTCTCACCCTGTGGCTTTGAGATTCCCTTTGGAAGGAGACCTCTGTGCATTTTGAATGGGAAATTGGTTTGTGAACCCCTGAGATTTATGAATTGATCCCCAAAGGGTTTACAGCCATTGCCTGGAGAGTTTTGTCTGTATCTTCCATTGCAGGCTGGCTTTCATGCCCCGGGTACATGAATGAGTAGAAAACCATATGCACCTGCCAGTCAGGTGCTCTAGGTGACAAATAAGCCAGTTTTAGGTTTTAGATGTTCCTGGAGCACTAGTAGCAAAATGCATCCTCTTTGTGGAAATTGCTTCTCAGTGGTGATTTTTCTTTTTCTTTATTAATAGCTGCCCAGCATGGCTGATGCAAGAGTCCCACACTGAGTGTTGACCCTACTGACCTGGGAGCTTACAGCTCTGCATTTACTCTGGAGAGAATGGCTGCACTAAAAGCAACTGCTCAGGGTGGCACAAAGCCACCCTTCCTCTGCCTTGCCTTGCCTGCTTTCTGTTTCTGAGCAACCTCTTTTGTAGTCTGGCCCTGAGGGGATCCAAGGACCAAAGACAGACCCTGGTACTCAGAATGAAGCCAGAAAAAATGCAAGGCGCCCTATTTTGAGAGTGGGAATAAGTGATGAGTGCGTGTGTAGTGTAAGTGTGTCCTGTGTAGCCAGCAGGGTGTTCACAGAGCAGCCTCTGTTTCCTGCAACCTGAAAGTGAATGTGCTCAACTGCCCTCTGTCCTGCCTCACAGTTAATCATTAATGTTTGCCCAGGCCCGTCAGGTGGCCAGGTGTCTGCTGTCCCCATGGAGCTGTTCATCACATTCCTCATTAGGGTCATGAACACCCAGGGCAGGTCTCTGGCTTTGGGATCTCATGACCCTCCTGCAGAGAATATGGTGGTGGAGCTCAGCTGGTTCTTTCTGCAGACCCAGCCTAGGGCCTCTGTGGACCTGTCTGGTGGAGCCCTTCTTAGATACCTACTTGCTTATGCGTGTTTCCTCCAAGTCAGCAATGAGGGTATGTTATGGGATGTCTTTGTGGATGAAGAGGTTGTTGATAGTGGTTTGGACTGGGGAACCCCACCTCATTATTCTCCTGCTTTGGGCTGACAGCTCTGTTTTTGGAGTCAGGCTATGAATTTAGCCTGTCCTGAACATCCTTACCACCCTCCTTCATTATGGAAAAAAGACCTGGAGTTGAGCTCATCTCACAGTTCTGGCTTATGTACAGCTCTGCAGCCCATGAGTGGTGCAGCTACGTGTGATCTGGAAAATGAGCCTTATAATGCCCAGCAATGCCCAGCATTGCTACTTGTTGCATTCCTGCCCATCCCTACAGGTCTGGGACACTGGGCTCTGTTCGTCTGTTGCTGGTGGTAGCTGGAGTTGACACTCTACTGGGGGAAGATTCAGGGCCCATGCTCTGCCCATCTCTACCTCACTGCATTCCACCAGCTCCACAGCCTAGCCTCCTGCCTGGCATGTGTCCGCCGAATGCCCACTGCATCCCATCTGATGGATGGACAGCAGCAAATCAGATACACTGAAGTGCTGATGGACATGTGGGTTCATGGGGAAGCTGAGATGACACAGTCACTAAGTGAGCTTTAAAGAGAGCCAATCAGAGGCCAGGTTGGGGGAGGTAGTCAGAGTTGGGGTCAGGGGATGGAGAGGGCCACAGGTGTTTGCTTCAAGCTGTTGGATGCAGTCCCAGGCAGCCAGGAGTGGAATGCACTTGAGAGGGGCTTCCTGTGCTCCACCCCTACAGGGCTGGAGTTCTGGAGACTGAACTCTCATTTGCTCTCCAGGCTGGGACAGAGCTCACCTGACTATGCAAGCTCCAGTGGGCTCTCACATCTGTTTCCCAGGGCTGACAGGAGCTGTGTTCTGCACTGGGTCCTAGGAACAATGCTCCTTCATGGGAAGCCAATGGAGCACAGGCCCTTCTCACTCTTTAGTGTAAGCTCCTGCCTCAGACCTGTTCCTGGATGCCCAGAAACCCATTGCTCATCAGCCACATCTATCTATGCCAGGCCCATCTTCTTTCTCTCTGTCCCTGCTGGGGTTGAAAGCGGGGCAACCTCAGGAACTAGAACCACTGGGCCAGACTAACGCCTGCCAATACAAAAGGCTCCATGAGATGGAATAGGAAGGGCCTGACTTCCCCAGACATATTATTTATTTATTTTTGGTCTTTTACTCCAATACTGGTTGTTTCAGAGATAGCTTGCTTACTTGCTCAGCCTTAGAGAGGTACTAGGCATCTAGCCCAGCAGGTTGTGCAGCTATGGTGGGGAACCTTGATGGTAGTGGCTGAGCAGGCTGGCTGCGTGGTGGACCACTCAGCTGTGTAGCCCATGCAGGCTGGCAGAGCTTCATCAGGGCCATTCTGACCTCAGCCTACCCTGGTGCTGTGGCATCAGTGTGTGGGCTGTCAGCAGAGACCACCCTAGTTGCTACCGTTTCACCAGGGATCATTGACAGTGGTGTATGCCGTGGACCAACAATCCCATGCCCTATTGTCCACAAGCAGCTGGGCCACCCTGTTCTGTGTATGCCTCACTATCAAGCCTGGAGTGTTAGGAAGCCCCCACAGCTCCTGGTCCCAGCTGAGCTGTTGCTACTTCTGCCTCTGCCATGGCTGTGGTCACCACTATCCACTGTCACCACTACTGAGGCTGCTGTCGCTGCTGCTAGCACCTCTGCCAATATTCATCAGGCAGCAAATTTTTTTATGCCAGGGGATTTCTTTACAGTCCCCTCTACCATCTCTTGACAGCCCAGCACAGGGGAACCCAATTTGCATGAACATATCTGTGTTGAATGTAAGAGTAACAATAGATTGCCTATCTGCCAAGAGGTTATGTGCACAAGTCCAGTCATTAGACAATCACTTTGTGTATCTAAGCATTGCCCTGTGGATTATCAGGGAGCCGGGCTGGGAGCCCTGTGCTGTACACTGCTCCATTATGCTCCAAACAGGCTCTGTAAAGTCTGGCTGGGGCAGGTTTGCCCTTTCCTGCTTTCAAACAGAGCAGCAGAACCTAAGGATGAGCTGGAGACACTAAGAGCTGAAGCTGGAGGGCCCAGGTAGGCCACCCTGGTCCTTTTATGTTTACACAAATTAGCAAAAGATTCCCACACTTACTTTATTCAATGTGTAAGGAGTCTGTCTGCATGTATGTGGGTACACCAGGAGAGTGCCTGGTGCCCATGGAGGCCAGAAGTGGGCATTGGATCCCCTGCAACTAGAGTTAAATGGTCATGAGCTGCCATGTGGATCCTGAAAACTGAACCTGGGCCAGGGCTTTTCATCGGTGAGAACTTTGACAACTGCTTATTGATCCTTCCAATTACTGATAACAACAGCCCCTAAGCAGCAAACCCCATACCAGGGAGCTGTCCCATGCCCTCTTTCTGCTGTCCCAAACAGTGTGGATATGCCTCTCTCACTCTGAGGAGAAGCTACTCTGGGTTCATCTGGTCTGTGAAGCTGCAACTGTTTTGAAGTTAGAGTATAAGGTCGGTTCAAGGTTAATGAGGACCTGTGGCTCCAACCCGTGGCTGTCAACCTGCATGCTTGTTAGGCCACCTGAGAGCATTTAAAGTGCAATAGCCATGGTGAGGCGGTTAAATAAGAACTTCTGGCCTGGCCCTGGTGTGTTTGAAAAGGCTGCACAGCCAGGATGAGTGCATGAATAGTTTCCTCAGAACTGGAGGCCTGGGTAGAAATCATGACACAGAGCGCATCATTATCTCACAAACTGAGCACCTCTTAAACCTGCAAATCCAAAGCACTTTGATATCCAAATCTTCCTGAACAGAAACATTAAGACATGAGTGTGAAATCCCTCTCCTGACCTCACAGCATGGATTGTAGCTGACACAAGGGTGCAATTGGCAGTGGTGTGTAAAATCACCACCAGGCTACATACACATGGTACACAAATGAATTCATGCTCAGACCTGAGTCCCATCCATTATGTGCACAAATATTCTCCAACCCCAAATGGTCTGGCTTCCCAGGGAGTCAGAGATCCTTACTGTGTGATGATGTCAGGTCAGGTTTGAGTATAGAACCTTGCTAACTCACACAGGTGCTATATGAAAGGAGAGCTCACTCAGCACTTAAGAGCAAGCTCTTCCAGAAGACCAGAGTTCTGTCCCTGCAGCTCACGGGGGGGGGGGGGCTCTTCTGGTCTCCACGGACACCTGCACTCATGTGGCATCTGTACTCACACAGGCACACATAATAAAAATGAATGTAAAAAAAAAAGTATGGTGAGTGAATAAACAAGTGAATGCTGAAAGTTACTTTGAAGCCGGTTCCTGACCAAGATGCAGGGAGAGCTGGGTCCTTTCATCATGAACCTTGGGTACCTCTTTGGATCCTTGCTGGCTGAGAAGATATTGGCAAGAATCATGAACGTGTTCAGCTAGTGAGTACAGGAAGACTCGTTTGCCTTGAGATAGATAGATAGATAGATAGATAGATAGATAGATAGATAGATAGATATAGATAGATTTATTTTGAGATATGATCTTACTCTGTAGCCCAGATTGCCTGGAACTCACAGAAATCCTTCTGCCTCTGTTTCTCAAGTGCTGGAATTAAAAGCGTGCACCACCATGACCTAGCCTGCCCCCAGGTTTTAATTGAGTACTGCACAGGGTGAACTCTGGAGTTTTTCCTTATAATCCTTCTTGGCTGGTTGAGGGCGCTCACTGCTGAGGCCGTCCCTGCAAGTGAGCCGGGCAAGAGTGAGGCCCTAGAGAAACCCTGCCAGGTCCAGTGGGGAACATGGGCTCCTGCCTCAGTGGGAAGACCCTACTGAAAAACCACATGGGGAGGAGTGCAGGTGACCAGGTGACCTGGGATTTCTGAGGGTCTTGGAGGACCCTGGGGGTCTACTGTGCCCTGGGAAGAGTGGCCACTAGCTTTTATCCTTTGGTGTCACAGGTCAGGGTTGCATCCCTGATGACAGGAAAAATGCCAGGTAGCTTGTTTTTTTTTTTTGTTTGTTTGTTTTTTTTTGTTTTTGTTTTTTTTAATAACATCTCTGGATTGGCAGGCATCTCTTTTCTTTTACTTTTTAATTAAGTGTGTGTGTGTGTGTGTGTGTGTGTGTGCGTGCACACATGCTCCTAGGTATATGTATGTATAGGTGTGGTAGTTGAGTTTTAATTATCAACTTGATACAATCTAAAGTAACCTGGGAGGAGAGTCTCAAACTCTGGCCTAGCCCCACGGTTAATGTTGTCAGCAAGTTGGTGCAGGTGCCCCAGGGTGCCTGATGGTAAGGGTTAGTGGTTTTGCTGTGTGCAGAGGTGATGAGGGTGAGACTAGGTGCACCTTGTAGATTCTGCTGCAGCTATAGGGCAACTGCAGCCCAGTGCTGTTTGGAAGTGACCAAGTGGGTTAGGACTGGCCTAGGGTAGCTGTAGCCTGAGGCCTTGCAGAAGACTGACATCCTGGTGTGTCCATATGGAGACAACCATGTTTGGAAATTTTCTGAAACTCACTGTTAGCTGAAGGACTGGAAAGTGAGAAAGGAGCCTGGACACCCCTTAACCCTTCAGGTACAGTCTCGGCACATGGTGTAGTATTTGAATCAGACAGTGTGTGTTCTCCTGAGCCCTGTGGAGAGTGCAGAGAAGTGGTCATGCTAGATAAGAGGGCTCCCCTGGAGCACCCAGACTTGGAAGACTGGATAGGTATCTGTGCTGAAACCCACTGTGTCCCTATGAGTGACACTGCTATGTGTCAATATGTTATGAGGCCAGAGTTTGCACATGGTAGCCCTGGCACACAGGATGGGCAGAAGGTGCACCTGCTGGAGCCTGATGCTGCCACCCCATGCAGACAGGTAGTGCAACAATGGAGTGTGGAGAACATGTTTTCATTCATAGACAGACATGAAGTAGTACTGTGGACAGTTGGTTTGGATTCCCGTACACTGGCATTCCCACAGCCACCAGTGTGAATAACTGACAGTGGATTTACCTTGCATTATGAAGAGCTTTGTTAGGTATCTGTTGCTCACTACTCCCTCCTTCCTCCCCCTACTTTCCTGCTTTCTTCCATTTAGTCACTTATGTATCTACATACTCACTTACCCCAGCCATTCATATATTCATCCATGTATACAACAATCCACTTACCCACTCACCCACTATCTATCACTTATCATCCATCCATCCTCCCATCCTCCCATCATCCATCTACCCACCATCCATCCATCCATCCATTCATCCATCATCCATCCATCCATCCTCACATCTGTCCATCCATCCATCCACCCATCCACCCATTAACTCAATCCTCTCATCCATATTTACCTCTCATCTATGTACACATTGACTCAGGCAGCTATTCATGTCTCATCCATCCATCTCCCAATCCATCTACCTACCCCCATATCCCTCCATCTGTTATCCATTGATTACCCTCCTTCCTTCCTTCCTGTTCCCTCTCCTTCTATAGGGAGGGAAACCCCTTTACTACTATTTTGGTTCTTTGCTTTGTGGCTCTGCGAATTCAGTGACAAAAGACAGATCTGAGAAGAAAAGGCTGTTAACGCAGCAGCCCACACCTCCCCGTCCTGGGAGGAGTGACTCAAAGGCTTGTTTGGAGCTCTGGCTTGGGGTAGCATCTGTGCAAAAGAACAATGAAGGTGAGAGAAGGGACTTGATCTCAGGTGACAGTCTGTGGGATGGCCAACACAGGGTGAGGAGTGCTGGCGAGAGGCCGCTCGGAGCAGCCTATAATGTGGGTTCCCCTGGGCTGTGTGTCCTCTAGATGGTGAGTATCAACGTTGTTTCTAGAAGTGGACCTTTGTCCTCTCTGAGGAAAGAAAACTACAACACAAGGCACAGACACTTGTGTTTCCAGCTTTACCAGAGTTTGACACTTGTCGTCTTGGGCTGGGTCCTTCCAGCAAGCACATAGTCCTGTGGGGTTGGGCATTCCTAACTCCTCCCTCCTGAGAGGTGCCTTCTGAGATCCCAGACTTCCTTAATATTGATGCCTTCCTGCCACGATGCCCTGTGAGTCTGTTCATCTGTTTGTAGGACTGTTCCATGTCTTCCCGACCACAGGCATAAGAAGTTGCGTGAATCTTTCAACAAGTTTCTTCCCCTTTGCCCAGAGTTGTGTTTGTAGTCATCCATGCAAAGTTCAGATTTTATTTGTTCACAGCTGTAGAGCCCATAGACAGAGGGTACCACAGCTTGGCCAGGGAGTGCCTGAGTGATGAGGGTGACCATGCATCCCCACTGGCCCAGGGCATCCCAGTCCACACGGCCTTCACCTTCTTAATAGAATTTCCATACAGGTAGAATTGCTGGTATGGTATGGCACATTCCCTGCCAGGTCCTCAGAACCCCCCAGTTTAAGCATTTATCCTAGACACGTGTCACCTCTGCAGTCACCAAATACAATTTGACTTTTCCTGGGTTCTGTTGGTATTTTGCTTTTATTTCCTGATCTTGTAGCCCAGACTGACCTTAAACTCATTATCCTGAGTTTGGCTCTGAACTCATAACCCTCTTGTCTCTACCTCCTCAATGCTTGCATTACAGGTTTGTGCTACCACACCTGGCCATGTCAGTCTTCCTGGTGCTCACTTAAGGCCCTGCTCTGAGGTAGCTGGTTACAGCCTAGCTGGGGCTTTCGAATTGGAGCTGGCTTTAAGGAAGGGGCTTCCCCAGCTTCTGCCTCTGGGGACCCCCAACTCTCCTGGCTTCAGCCTGCTCAAGACTTGGGTCTCTGTTCTGCTCTCGGACCTGACAATGATCTTTCTGAGACTATCCTCGTCTTTTTGTGCTATTTTTACTCTATGCTGCTAGCCACTCTGCGTTTGAAGTAGGGGGTTATTACAGCATAGCTTGCTGCCTTCTGACCCGGGTGCCTGCGTTCCTTCCCCTCCTGCTGCCACTCTGGCCTCAAAGAAAAACCAGAGGTAGCTGTTCCTCCCATGTGGACTGCAGCTCTCCGGTAAATTCCCATAGTCGTGGCTGCTACTGCAGCTAGCTGGGACCTCTTCAGAGCAGCTTCAGCACAGTGTGAGGGACCTCCCTGGTTCTGGCCCTGACTGATGCCTCTGCCCAGGCTCAAGGGAGGAGGAGGGAGGTGCCCAGTTCTTTCCACCTTTAGGTATCTGACATACAAGCACATAGGTGCCATGGACTGGTGGTCACATTGGCAGACTCGGGAACTAATCTTCAGGGGCCACTGGGTTCTCTCTGATACTCATATTTATTTTCCTTTCTCTTCCCTTCACAGAGGTCCAGGCACCATGCCCCGCAGTCCCACATCCAGTGAGGACGAGATGGCCCAGAGCTTCTCTGACTATTCCATGGGTTCAGAGTCAGACAGTTCCAAAGAAGAGACCATCTATGACACAATCCGGGCCACCACAGAGAAGCCAAGTGGTGTGAAGATGGAGGAGATCCAGGGCAACACCCTGGTGATTCGGGTGCTCATCCAGGATCTGCAGCAGACGGTGAGCCCTTGTGTATGGCAGCATGAGCGTCATCGCTTTGCTTGGATGTCTGTGTCTAGCCAGGATCAACTGTGGTTTAAACGGTGTCTGTAGAAGGCTCTGGTTCACCCTGGGCCTGCAGGCTGGTGTTCCAGACCCGTACTCCAGTGTAGCTCTAAGAGGGTTCTCACCCCAGGACCCCTCCTTCCTTCCCACTGCAGCCTACAATAGTCATTGATCACCTTTCATTCATTCTACATTACTATAATGAAACCTTGTTGCAGTGAAATCTATAAAGAAAAGAGGTTTGTTTGGGTTCATTGTTTCTAGAGAGCCAAGGTCAAAGGCTATCTTTGGTGGTGGCTTTCTTTCTTAGCAGAGTCTCAAGGTGAGCCAGGATGTCATAGGCAAAAATTGGGGGATTGTGTGCATGCCTATGTCTGATTTTCTCCCTATTCTCCTGTAACTACCAGGATTTGAGAGTTGGATCCCCCCCGACTTGACTTCACCTCATTGTAATTGCTCCCCAAAGTCCAACCTCCAAGCATCATCATCGGATTTAGTTCCCTTAAAACTTTCCATACTTCAAGATTAAGATTAAATCTGAAGCCCAGAGCCCTAGGGGGATACCAAAGCCATGTCCAGGCTATAGTAAGTACCTTCTGCTAGGTCAAGCCTCCAAGCCCCAGGCTTGGTGCCATTGCTGCTCTTACAGATTAAGTTCGGTGGTGAGCACATAAGCCAGCCATGTTAATGATGCCTCAGCAGGGAAGGCAGTCTGCTGCCTCCTCTCACCTACTCATGTAGACAGGATGTGCTCTCCCACTCCTGGGGGCAGGGCGTCTGGTCTGAGTGTACCTCACTTCCCCATACTGCTCTGGTCACTGCCTGCTTGTCCCTCAGTCCTGGGCCCAGCATCATTTCCTGGGATGTCCCCGAAGTCCTCAGGCCTCAGCTTGCCCACGCTGATCACCCTGCTCTGTCTCTGGGGATGGGCTTCCTCCCTCTGGATGTTGGTGTCTGCTGCTTGGGTTGGGGAGCAGAGGCAAGCTGGATGTGATAGATGACCATGGATGTGTGTTGAGATGTGACTCCCCAGGAGATTCCAGGGCCTGGTGTTTTGTCATTTTTCTTTGCCTTTCTTCTTCCTTGTTCTTCAACTCCTTGGGGCTTTTCTGATGAAACTGGAAGCTCACAGCAGAGATAAGCTTCAGTCCCCAGGAGGGGCTGGATGTGAATTGTTGGTGCTTTGCTGTCTGGACTATCAGGCTCGGGCTCTGGGGCATTACACGGGGTCATACCAGGACCTTTCATGTCTGTGACAAGAGGGAAGGCCAGTTAATGACAGGCCAGGAGAAGTGGTGAGGAATGTGCTCTGGGATGACAGGATGAAGGAAGTGAAGTGGGGTAGTGGGGTGACAGGGTGGGAGGTGTGGTGTGGTGATGGGGTGATGGGGTGATGGGGTGATGGAGGCAGGGGATTGAGTGGTGAGATAATGGGGTGAATCAGATAGGAAATTGGTTGTTGGGGGATGGGATAGAGGGGTAATGGGATGGGAGGGAGCAGTAGAGTGGGGGTGAGGGAGGTAGGGGATAAGGTAGTGAGTTATAGGGTGAGTCAGGTGAGGTGGGGTGGCATCTCTCTAAGCTGCTATTACCCAGCTCTTGAAGACAGGCTGTGGGGAGGATTGCGTGGGTGCAGTCTCAGTCTCAGTCTCTCTCTCTCTCTCTCTCTCTCTCTCCTCTCTCTCTCTCTCTCTCTCTCTCTCTCTCTCTCTCTCTCTCTCTCTCTCTCTCTCTCTCTCTCACACACACACACACACACCCACACCCACCCACCCCCCAACACACACACACTATTCATTAATGAACATCTCTGACATTATTCATTTGAATTTAAATGGAGGAAAAGCTAGTGAGGAAACAATGAACATTCATCTTTTTTGTTGTCGTTGCTCCAAGAAAGATGGTGTCCAAGGACATCTAGAGGGAAGCATTATTAAACCCATGAAGAGGCATAGATTTTCTGTTTCCCGTTAGATTCTCCCCCCCTCTCGCTGTGCTTTTCCCGGGCTGCTACTGGGTGAATGAAGCAGACTGCTAAACTGAGCTTGCCCTCCAACTCCCAGGCTCTTGAAACAGTGCCCCCTTCCTCCTTTCTGTCAGGAAGATGAGATGGGAGGTTCTCATCTACACAGGATTCATGCTCCTTCACTTGGTAGTCAGGCTTTTCCCAGGGTCTGGAGTCCACCACATCTTCCTGTCTTGAAGGTGAGGGATGGAGAGGGTGAACTGGCAAGTGTCTCACTTCCCCACCTTCCCAAGCTTCTTTTGGAGGGTCACTTAATTGCAGACTGGGCCTTGGAGGGTTTGGTGAGCAGTAACTAGCTATTCATACTTCCCTCCCTCCACCCCACCACTTTTATTTTGAACCATGTGTGCACACGCACACATGTGTGCAAGTTCGAGGCCATGCATGCATGAGCATGTTCTGGAGGTGCCAGAAAAGGGCATCAGACTTTTAGGAGCTGGGCTGCCTGACATGGGTGTTGGGAACTGAATTCAGGTCCTCTGCAAGAACAGTACAATCCCTCCAGCCCTGAAAGTGATTGTTGGGCCTTCCTGGAAGTATGGATTTGCTTGTCCTTCCTTGCAAGACAGTTTCCTGGTGTTGAGTGTCATATTCTGTGTTGTTGGCCTGGTTCCTGTCTATGTCAGGGGAACCAGCTAGCCTCACTCTGGGAGTTTCTTCTCCATGTCTGCATCTCAGTGTCTCTCTGTTGGATTTTCTGGTGTCTTTGTGCCATGTATTTGGCTGGACTTGTCTGTCCCGAGGATTCTCTGATCTGGAGTAGCTCTGACTGGCTGACTCTCATCTGCTTTCATAGCTCCACAACGTTTCTGACAAGTATTCTCCAGGGCTGTTGTTTGGCACATGTTCTGATATCTGGTTATTTCTCTCCTGAGTATAATGTTTCTTAAGACGGCCATTCCTCTATGGGGTGAGTTTCCACTCAGCAGAAGATAGCTGGTGCTCTCTCCATTGTTCTCTTTTCTGCCTTCCTTATTTCCTAGACCAACCCTCCCCACCACACTCCAGCTGAGTGACCAAAGCTCTGTCCTGTGGATCTAAGAGTGCATGAGTGAACCCTCTCAGCTCTCTTGTGAAATTAGATGTATCAGTCTATCTGTCTTTGCACATGAAAGATGTAGGGAGTGAGTTGGGGAATCTTTCTAGAGGACTGGGGGCAGGTATTTTCCCTTTCCTTCTTCTCTAAAGATTATTTTAAATGCTTTTCCTTGGGAAGTCCCCTGACCAGAGACTAAGTCTCTTACTCACTGATGGACCCCCTCCACCCCATCTCTCAGTGAAGAGCCCTGCCTAAAGCGTCTCCCAACAGCTGGCTCCATAACCTTGTCTTCCACCCAAGGAAGGAAAAAAGTCTCAGTGAGAGGAAAGAGACACTTCTTCTACCACAGCCTTCTGCTTCTCTCCAGCTCATCGGATAGGTCCTGTAGTGCCCCAGTCCTCCTCCAGACACTTTTTAGGCTAGCATCTGGCCTACTAGGTTCCTAGAGACTGTGTCTCTCAATGTTGGCTTCCAAAGTAGAGAGCCCTTGACCCACCATCCATTTGAACCAATCTTCCATTA
Organism: Cricetulus griseus; assembly: GCF_003668045.3. Classification (NCBI taxonomy): domain Eukaryota; kingdom Metazoa; phylum Chordata; class Mammalia; order Rodentia; family Cricetidae; genus Cricetulus; species Cricetulus griseus. The sequence continues at coordinate 57,335,194 of NC_048596.1, read as the reverse complement.
TAGTGTTTAAACTGTCTAGTCTTTATTTCCCAGAATTGCTTGTTGATATAGGCATTCATGCTGGGAATGTAAGAGCTCTCCGGGGTGGCACACTTAGAACCTGAAGATCAAAGCTGGGAGGACAGAGGAGGTAGTGAGGGTTAGGCTGCTGGAGGCAGGGTACACACCATAGTACACCCCTTCCACGCTGGAGTCTGTCCCCAAGACAGGCACGCCACTCTACCCAGGCAGGATACATCCTTGCTTGAACTAATCCTGACACAACTTACCCCTTTGGTGTGTCCCATGCAAGGGGAAAGCCCAGTGTGCTAGAATTATACCAAAAGGTACTAAATGACTTCTTGAATGTTCACCTCATGACAAACACCATGTCTTGGATGTGTTCTGTGTAGTCTTGTAGCAACCTTGAGCTTGTAGTGTGTTTGAGAATCTTTGTTGATGGTAAACACATCTATGGTGAAGGCCAGCATCTTAGGTATTAAATGGAACCTTTATGATCCACAGCTGGAAGGAGACAGAACCATACAGCATGCTCCTTTTGGTCGCCAGGGAGGTTCAGGATGTGCTGAAGTTTTTAATTAGGTTTTTTGATAACACGTAAAGAAGTGGGCTTTCTTGTGACATTTTCCTATATACACGCCATTAAACTTTGTTCTTATTCATCTTCTCACCCACTGTCCTTCCCTGCCCCCTCCACCTCCCCACAGTGCCCCTCCCTGCCCCCTCCACCTCCCCCACTGTCCCTCCCTGCCCCCTCCACCACCCCACACTCCCTGCCCCTGCCCCTCCTGCCCCCTCCACCTCCCCCACTGTCCCTCCCTGCTCCCTCCACCTCCCCACACTGCCCCTCCCTGCCCCCTCTACCTTCTCTCATGATTCTTCCCTGTCTCACCTCTGCCTCCCCCACCTCTATCTTTGCCCCCTCACTGTCCCCCCACTGTCATTTCCTGCCCCTCTACCTCTTTGTTGGTCTCCTTCCTCCTCCCAAATAGCCTCCATTTTCTCCCCTCTCACAATACCAGTTCTCCTCACCACCCTGTCACATGTTTAAATCTAAATTGTTTATATGAGGGAAAGCATGAAATATTTGTCTTTTTAAGTCTGGCTTATTTTGCTTAACAAAACAATCTCCAGTTTCATCCATTTTTTTCCCCACAAATGTCGTGTTTTCATTCTTTATGACTGTATAAGATTCCATTGTATATATACACCGTATTTTCTTTATTCATGCATCTGACACCTATGTGTGCTGTTGTGAATAGCGTAGCAGCAAATATCCCAGTTTATAGAAGGAATATGGAGGATCAGAAGGGAGCCAGTGAGAGGCAGAGCTGATGGTCTGAGGTCTGAACAAAAGGCCCCTGATGTGCCCACTGACTGCCCGGTACTCAGACCTCATTTACACGTGTAACTGATACTCAGTTTGGGAAGGTGGCCAGTGAGCTGCCTGTTTAGAAAACAGTCCTGGTACCAACTCTTTCTTGTCATGCTGTTATCACTTTGAATGTGTCCTAACCCTGGGAGTTCCACTGAGTTACCCCCCCCCCCCCGTCCCCCACTGCCATAGTGTTTCTTAGCAGCCAGGATGGGCTAGGTGACTAGGGAAGGTTCACAGGACTCTCTGAGTGTAGGCATAGTGTGGTGTAGCTTGGGCAACCACAACGCTGACATCCGCAAGCCCTTGTTTCCTGCCTGCTTTGACCAGTTCTGGGCTGGTGACCTTCACTGTGGTGTAGACCCATTTCTTCCACAGTTCTTGGATCTGCTTGCACCCATTGGACTTACCAGGCGTCCTAGGAAGGGCTGCTCTGGACAGCTGTACTGAAGACCAGACTTGCAATAGCACTTTGTAACCAGAAGGCCTCTGAGGAACATAGTCAGTTCTGGAACTTTCTGAAGACCATTTCACTTCATTTTGTTCAAGACAAACAAAGCCCCTAGAGGCAGAGACAGGCACTCCCACGGGTATGAGTTGTCAGCAACAGAGAGGACATTGTTCCAGCATGCTGTCCCTTGCGGGCTAAGTCCTCTGTCTAGCTGGGGACATGACACAGTTCCTGGAATATTGCCCAGAGGAGCCGAGTAGAGCCGCCAGTCAGCTTGCCCTGGGGCCCCCCAGTGTCTACACAGTGGGCAGTAGTGCTTGGAGAAGCTGCGGTGCTGTCCTTCACTGCCCCATGAGGCTCAGCCTTGCTGCTTCCTGGTGCTTGCTGTTTCTGAGATCACAACTCTAGTGAGTCAGAAACTTTGGGCCAGGACATCATAGGGCAGTGCTTCCAAGGCACCTAGGAGCCCTGGCTGAGCAGGGCTTGGTGGTGGGTTTAGAGGACAGGCAGGGGTTGGTGAAGGGTGCCAGGCATATGTTGGAACATATCTCTGTTATTCCAAATGTGGTATACAGCTGGCACTGGCCATGCAACTTGGCCTTTTTAAAAAGTGGCTTGTGCCCAAACCAATACCAAGTGAAATGGGCTCTCCTGGAGAATGGTGACTGAGAAAGTGGGCACAGCGCTGGCTGTGGTCGAGCAGCATGGCAGCACTGATTTGAACCCACATTTGTCCTAGGGAGGTGGACCAAGAGCACTGTGGGAGTGGGGGAGGGTCCTCGAGGCTTCCCAGCAGCAGCTCCTCAGCCTCCAGCCAGGCTTGGCACCAGGAGCTCAGCCAAAGCTATCAGTCCAAGCCCCCATCTCCTCCATCCCGCCACCCTGGCCCATCTCCTGGCAGCCGCTGCAGGGAAACGAGGCTGGCCCCTTTTGCCTTAATTAGTTCTTCCATTTATGACATAGATATATCTTCCTATGGGGTATTTCATTTAGCAAAAAGCTTTTCAGTCACCACGCTGACCCCCTTAAAGACTATTTATTGCAGTTCGTCTGTCCTCTCTCTTTGCTTGACTCTCTCTGTCTCTATCTCACTCATGTATCTCCTCAAAGTCACTGCTGCAGATTTGGCACTCCTAGAAGTCTCTGCCTCTCCATCTCACTATCCCTGCCTCCCCACCCCCACCTCACGTCAGCCCCTATCAATTACCTGCTTCTGAATGGTCTATCCCATATGCCCGACTCAGAAACACCCTTGACCGTTGTGCTTCTCAGTGAGGTTGAACTGGAGCTCCAGGCACAGTACAGCCATCTCTCTCTTGTACTTTTGGTCACAGGCAGGTGACTGTCAGGCTGGCTTTGCATCTATGAAATTTCTCGTGCTTTTGAATACCAGGAAGACTCAGCTTGCTGTGAAGACACTTGAAGCCATGTCCCTGTCCAGTAGCTGAGAACAAAAGATGGGGTGGCCATTCATGGTGAGAGGGCACAGGAAGGCTGGACCCTAACTTAGACCTTGACCAGCCATTTGAATGTTGTTCTTGACTCCAGGAGAGGCGAGAATGTGGCACTTCTTCAGAGGCTCATAGTATCTGTGGTTTTGCAAAACAGCTGGTATGAGTGGCAAGGGCTGTTAGGCATGATGGGACCTTCCTTCCATGCCAGGAAGGTTTATTCTGTGTTCTTTAGGATGTACCACAGAAGATTCTGGCTCTGTATGGCTCACCTTCCCCCTTGTTCCCTACATTGTAGCACTAGTCACTACATTTTGGGCTAATCACTAAGTGTCTTAGCTAAGTCACTAATGGGAAGGCCCCCCAGTGGAGGGGCTGGGGCCACTGTGCCTGGCTCCCCAGCCAAAGCTCCCAGTCCCACCATCCAGCTTGGATCCGAACTTGCAGCTAGCTCATAGCTTGTAGCTCACAGCTCACAGCTCACCATTCCCAGCCTCTGATTCCTGCTAGAGGTTCCTGCCTACAGAATTCCTTCCTCTGAACATCCACATCTCCCCTTCCTGAGTCATTATCTTTCCTATGTTCCTCGGACACAGCTGGCTCCCTGCAGGTATCCCTAGCTTGCTTTCTCCTCTGAACCCTGGACCCACCACCACCACATCCCTAATATAACAACATTTCATCAAGGGAGAGCTCACTTCTCTTGAACACTTTGTGGAAAGTGCAGAGAGCCCCCAGCTGAGTCTTGGTACAGCCTGGGTCATGGCCCTTACCTTCCTCCACCCTGTACCCACACACCTGGCCCAACTCTGAACATCTCCCTCTCCAGGGTTACCTTTGAAAAAGACCGCCCCCAAACAGTCAGAACAGCTTTATTGATTTATAATTTTTACAGATCACAGTGTCTGTTTATTTTAAGCATTCAGGTCAAGAGTTTCTAGTAAATTTGGCAAGCTGGGTGCCCATTGCCTCCATCCAGGTCTGGGGCACTTCACCACCCCAGGAAGATCCCCCACACCACTTCCAGCCTAACAAACGCTTATCTACCCTCTATGTCTGTGGTTCTTCCTTTTCTGGACATTTCCACATAGATTAGGCCACACAGTGGCCTCAGTGACTGACGCCTCATCCAGCAGTGTGGTGATCACTCACTGCCTTTATTCAGATCCTCCAGGATTTCTTCCTGCCCCAGAGGGGGCTCTATCCAGGCAGACGCTCAACCTGACTTTCTCAGGTCTTTGGCCACCTTGGAGTTGTGATTTCTCTCACAGTGCCTGAAGGGCTGCCTGCTCAGTGTCTATCTCTCTTGGCTCCCATGTGTTTTGCTAGTGCAGCCACAGCTGAGACAGAGAAAGGACAAAAGTCTGGCTGGAGGGACTGGGCTCACTTAAGCCTCCTTTGTCAGTCAAGAAGGGACATTTGAGTTGAGCTCAGAACCTTTGTACCCAGAACTTCCTAAGCATAGTCAGCCATGAAATCTGTGTGTTAAAGCTGCAAAGGTGGCCACATGCTGTGGTGCAATATGTGTGGCTGAGAGAGGCAGACATTGGGCGGACTAAGACACGGCCAGCGCATGGTAGTTTGGGTGACCAAGTGAGTTCTGTTCAGAGTATGTGACTTCACTAAATTTGTACACATGGCCTTGGCTGCTGTGACTGGAGGAAGGCAAGAAGAAGAAGAAGAAGAAGAAGAAGAAGAAGAAGAAGAAGAAGAAGAAGAAGAAGAAGAAGAAGAAGAAGAAGAAGAAGAAGAAGAAGATTGGAGACTTCTGGGAAGAAGGAGAAATGGAGATGGGAGCCAGGTACAGAGCTGGCAGGGAAAGGAGTTGACTATGCAGACTCCAGAATGTCAGGGCCAAGATCAGGACTGAGATCAGAGCCACAGACTCTTACCAGAGAGTCCTAGGTGGAGGGGAGGAGTGTACAGGGCCCTTAACAGTGACCTGTACTGTTTCATCATTTTGAAATAGAATGTGAGTCATGGCAATTTCTGAGAATGGGGGGGACCCATTTTCTTTCTTTTTTTCCTCATTTTCTTTTGTGTAGGATACATGTGTGTATATGTATGTTTGCTTGTGTGTGTGAGTTGGTATGTTTGTGCTTGTGGAAGCTGGAGGTTAATGTAGGTTGTTGTAGGAATCATTCTTGATTGCTTCTCTCCCACCTTGTTAGTTGAAGTCAGATCCAGAGTTCGCCTATATGATATGTCTAGGCTTGCTAGGCAGCTTGCTCAGGGGATCCTTTCAGAGGATGGGATTACAAGGTTCTCGGGATCTGAACTCTGATCCTCATGCTAGCATGGCAAGTACTTTAACTGCTGATTGTCTCCTCAGCCTCCATCTTCTTTCTTTAAAAAAAAACTCATCATAATTCATAGAACTGCACCATTCATGGGTATTCACAGGTGGGGGGCATGACCCCCTCAGTCATAGTGTTTTCTCAACCCTGGAGGAATCCATGCACCAGCTAGCTGTCTGTTCTCTCATGGATATCTCTGTAGCTTTTCCTGTTCTGCACATGCAGGGTAAGTGGAGCCACAGGATGGATGGACTGAGAGGTGGAGTCTAGCTGTTTAGAGTCCCATCTCTCCTGTTGGAGATAAATCTGTTCCCTCACATCTGTACACATACCAACACTCACAAATCCACTGAGGCTTTTGTTTGTTTCTTGTTTTTAATTTTTTTCCAGACAAGATCTTTCTAGGTAGATCAGATTGTTCTTGAACTTCTGACAATTCCCCTGCCTCAGCCTCATCGGTGCTGGGACTACAGGGGTAAGGCACCATGCTGACTGACTTCTTCAACATCACAACATAGACTCCCTGACCAACTCAGACGTGCATAACTCCTGGGTTCAAAGTTTCAACTATACCAAGGGCTGCGCTTCACTTGGTACATCTTTCTCAGAACAGATTTTCAGTTTGTACAGTTTAAAAACATTTATTTATCTAATCTATTCATTCTATTTATTTATCTATGTATTTATTTTTGTCAGAGAACAACTTGTAGGAGTTAGTTCTCACTTCTACCATGTAGGTTACTGGGGTTGAACTCAGGGCATCAGGCTTAGTGACCTCAGTGCTCTCACTGGCCCAGCATGGACTCTGTTTTCTACTTGTGCAGTGCTCACCTCAAAGAGGTTTATTTGGGACTAAAGACTTGACTAGAGATTGCTTGCATGTGAGTTTGGTCGGACACATCTTCTGTTCTAAAAGAAAAGCCACCTAACAGGACTGACATGATGCTTCATCCCCATTGCCAATTTGACTGGGTTTAGAATCACCTGGGAGACACACTTCTCAATGTCTGCAAGGGAATTTCCAGAGAGGCATCCAAGTAGCATCATTCCTTAGGCTGGGGTCCTGAATCAAATAGAAAGAAGAAAGTGAACTGAGCACCAGTGTTCATCTCTCTCTGCTTTCTGACTGTAGATGCAATATGACACTCCTGTGCCAGGCCTTCCCTACTAGGATGGAATATGCCTTCAAACTGTGAGCCAGATAAACCCTCCCTTCCTTAAGTTGCTTTTATCTCAACAATGAAGAAAGTCACAAAACAACTGGATAGTAGATGACACTGATGATGGTCCCCATTTAGAGGCTTGGAGTTCAAGGACAGTGGCCATAGCTGAAGCCCAATCATCCAGCCAGGTCCAGGAGGTTGAGGATGCCTGAGGGTTTCAGAAGTATTTTTATTCTTCATTTAGAGAATGTCGAGAATAATAAATATCACAGGCTCCAGGGTGTCTATTATACAGATCTGTGACCACAGGTAATCACTCTTCACTTTTTAGTGATAAGATTAAGCTTTACTTTGTTGTTCTCATTCCAGTCTCCTCCACTCAGGGGCAAAGCAAACACTGTCATGAATTCAGAGTCAAACTCATATTCTCAGAGCCAAATTCATATTCATTCTCTCTCTCTCCCTCTCCACCTCCCTCTCTCTTGCTCTCGCTCTTGCTGTCTTAGCAGTTTTGATATGTAGCCCAGGCTGGCCATAAACTCATGATCCTGTTCCTCCTCCCCAAAGTGCTGAGATCATAGGAATATGTCACCATGTGCATCCCCTTACCCATCCATCTACCCACATACCTATCCACCCACCAACGCAATCATCCACCCCTTCTCTGCCCATCTATCCATTCTTCTACCCATCCCCCCATTCTTACAAACATCCAAGTGTCCGTCTGTCTATCTATCCTTTTGCAGTATAGAAACTTGTGCTTCAGATTTTGTTTCTACTTAGAGTGACTACCCAGTGTGCTTTGTAGTGGATACCTGGATCACTGTTGAGAGAGAGAGAAGGCACAGAGTCTGATTTTCTTGGTAGTTTCATTATCTCATCACTAAAACCAAAGGAAACCCCCAGCCCCATCTACTCTGCAATACTACCAGGACAACCCGTTTCCCTGTGCTTCCGCTGAGCAGTTCCACTTCACAGCTTTCATCAGGAATCTGGTGTATCATAAGTTGTTTGAAAGAGAGCAGAGGCCCTGGGGCCCCCGCCATGCAGGGAACGGAAGAAAGGCAACCTCGATCCTGTGGCTACTGTTCCTCTCATGACTTGATTGCCACAGGTGGGGAGGGACTCGATTTTCATATCTAACGTTTTCAAACCATTAAAACCGGCTGAACCACGTTTCTTCTCTGTGTTGTCTGGATCCTGCGCTGCCCCTTCCTCTGCTGGATGCCAGGTTGGAGTTTTATATGCAAGGTCAGGTGACCTAGCTTGCAGGGGTCTCAGAGCCCAGACATAATCAGCCAGCATGGTATGCTTTTCTGCTTAAGTTCATGGCTAATTCCCACTTAATTCTCTTTGAGAAAATAACTTCTGGGAATGGAATCTTTGTCCTGGCATTACCCAAATTCTGTACAAAAACCCAGCGAATCCCACATGGGGGTGGAATGCTGGGGCTCAGAGGCTGGGTTAAACGAAGAGCATGTAGCACTTTCTCTGCTGCTGTCTCATGATGAGTCACCAGGAAGGTGATCCAGTCATCCATGTGAAAGCTGAGGGCAGGGCTGTCTTCTAAGGTCTATGCTGTGGTTGTGTTTGTGTGGGAGGGGGCACAGTCAAGACATAGCACTCCATTAGGGGAAAGGTTGTTATTGTGAATAAGAGAGAGAAAATATCCAGAGGCATTTGGAAGAGTCCAGCTCAGAGAGCAAAAGGAACAGACTGGACATGGCCAGGACTAGGGGAGTGGGAGAGAATAGTGGAGATAGCAAGAGATAGGGGATAGCAAGGATGCAAGAGAATACCAAGAAATAGAGCATTAGAGATAGCAAGAAGGCAGGGAGATAGCAAGAGAGAGAATAGCGAGAATAGCTGGGTTATAAGGAGGATGGGTAGCTGCAGGGAGGAAAGCCTATGAGCCTAGGGAGCTTAGGGTGGAGGGGGAGGTGAGAATGGCTAATGTGGGGCTTTGAAATGTATAGCAAATACTTGTGGGTGGGGACTGAGGAGCCTGGCAGCCAGCATGGGCTTTCATGTGCTACCACAAGTGCATGTCAATGTCCTTCCTGCTGCCAGGGGTGAGGGAAATGACTGCTTTGGGGACAAAAAACATATGTCACAACTTCCCCAGGTTTGCTGGTTTTAATCTAGCTGCCAGAAATCCTTCTATAGTCCAGCTTGAGCTGGTTTCTGGATATACGGAGGGGCTGAGGCCTAACAGTCTTATCATAAATTTGGGGTTGTCACATGTGACTGGGAAAGTTGGGGGTTCCCTCAGGGGCCTTAGTAATGTTAGTAAAAGTTTAAGAACAGACACAGAAAAAAGCTGGAGGTCCACCTTACTAGTATTTAAAAGAAAAATCCTGAGGCAGGCAAGCTGTAAATCTAGGTACTTGCTCAGTGGATAGAGACAGAGAAGACAACTGTGCTGTGAATAAACAGACACATGTAGGAAAAGCAGTTATGTGGTGACAAGGACAGTATCAGAAGAAGGGTAAAAGGTCCCAGGATGCTGAAGAAAGCTTTCTGGCCAGAGTCCAAAAGGAAGAGACAGAGGGAAGAAAAAGGAAAGTTACACATTTCTGAGTCAGAGCTTTAGTGAGCAGACCTAATGGAACCTAGGAACTGCACAAGTATTCTGGGAGGGAAAATACATTATCTCATTAAAGGGATAATACTCCTCCCGTATCCTTATCATGACAAATGAGCTTTCCTGAGAGGTGTTCCCTTGGCCAGGTGACTGACTGCTTCTACTGGATTAACCGTTAGGGGAAGAACAATGTGTGTCTCTACCCGGAGATGGGTATTCTATATTTATGACCAGAAAGAAACAGCTTCCCTTTAATGGGCCCTGGGCCCCCAGTGCCACTCCAAGAGTTGGATTTTCAGGATCCTCTCATCTTGTCTCTGATGTTGCTTCCCAGCTTGGTTGTTCCCACTTTGTCTCTACTCTGGTGGGTGAACTCCCTCCTCACCACCGTCCCCAACTCCTTCTACCATTTCCTCCCTGTCTTCCTCCACTTGCCACCTGGCTTGCCTCTCTCCTCCTGATTAGCTTTGATTAATCTCCCTCCTTCACTCTGGGATGGACTTGCAGCTCATGAGGAAAGCCTCAGGGTATCCCCCTCCCCGAGTTTCAGCTCCTGGCAACTGTGTGGCTCTGGAGTGTTCCACCTGGGATGCAGGGGTGTTGATTAAGGTGGTAACCGCTTTGTCATGCACCTGACTCTCACTCTCACTCAGGGCAGTCTCTCCACTTCAGCTCATTGCTTTTACACTGACTACTGTGGCCAGAGTCTGTCTACTTTTTGACATCTCTGCCTGAGAGTGTGGCTAAGGAGGAAAATTAACTCATCTTTAAGGAGCACACGAGCCCTGGTGGGTCTGAGCAGCACTTCTCAGTTCAGTCTCGCCTTGACAATAGGAGAGGCTTTGCCACAGCATCAGATGGCTGCAGTTAAGCTCCTGCAATTGGAAATGTTCTAATTGGTAAAGGGAATCCACAGCCACGGTCTCCTTCATCAAATTCTCAGAAGCATAAGCCTGGCCCTTGGACTTCAGCATTGTGGTTTTAGCCTGCCTTTCTAGGTCAAGGTCAACACTTCCTTTTAAAGCCATTGTGTTAAGCTTCAGGTGTTGGCCCCAGTCATGTTCGGGCACCGACTGCCACAAGTCCCAGTATGATTGATGGGCCTTTGCTCAAGACAAAAACAATTTCATTTGGACAGCTGCATTTGTGAGCCAGTCACAACATGGGTTGACCTTGGAATGCTGTTTTTCAGAGGTGCAGATAATACAGATTGCAGACAGACAGCCATGCAGGGCAAAATCTTCCCCAGTGCACCTTGCCTCAGCTTCCACCAAGCCAGTGTTCAACATGGGTCATCCAAATACATTCCAAGAGCTGGGGAAATGGCTGTTGGGAAAATGCTTGCTTTGAAAGCTCAGGGATCTGAGTTCAATCCCCGTCATCCACATTAAAAAGCCAAGCATAGTGGTACACTCTTGTGGTCCCAGCTCTTGGGCGGCAGTCAGAGGTAGATCCCTGGGGCTCACTGGCCAGCCAGCATTGCCAATCGGTGAGTTTCAGGCTGGTGAGAGGAATGGGTCTTGTACCAGCACATGCACGCATGTGCACCTGCACACACATGAACACACACACAGCATAATGAAGAAGTCAGTGATGACGTGGATGCTCAGTGCAGAGTGGTTCTCAGTGTGAAATGCACTTCCCTGTCAGGAGTATGTTAGCACACATCAGTGCTCTGCCTACACTCATGCCATGGTGTGGTCTGTGAGGGACCATGTTTCCAGCTTTTGTGATAGCCCTAACTACCTTAGAACCCCTTCCTTGAATGCTTGTTCTCAAGTTCTTTTGTTTCTGCTGAGCTCTTCGGTATAAGTGGGTGATTTAAGTCTCACTCAAGGAACCAGAGTTAAGAGAGGTGGAGGAGTCAGGGACCTTAGAGTATGTGTGTAATTCCAGCCTAGGGTTGTTTATCTTCCTGTCCAGGCTGCCCACTGTAATGAAACATAGTTACACAGTGTAGTATTTACTGCTTTTCATTGCTTTGTCTAGACGCTCCCAGCTCCGAGTTCACTGAAGTCTCATGGAACAGTTCTTATACTCTCTAGTCTCAGGCCCCAGATGGACATGGGCACACTAGCTGCTTTCGTCCACAGTGTTGCTGTGACTCAGAACACTCATCTATAGAAAACTAAGGGCAGATGACCTTCTGCAGTGGTGGGCATGCAGCCCCAGCATTGTGTTTTGTACCCCACTAATGTTCATTCACATGGGCTGGCAGTCGGTGCAAACGTGCCCCTCAACCCTCACTGTGGGCATATGCCCTCTGTGGGTTATAGATATCTGCTCTTAGTCATCTAGTCATACAAGTTATAGGACCTCTTCTGTTCTTATGTTGGAGCCCTGACCCTAGGAGCTAGGAGGGCTTTCAAGAGGCAATTAGGGTAAAATAAGGTCAATTAGGGGTGACTCTGATCCACATGACTGGGGTTCTGATGAGAAGTGGAGACCAGACACAGGGTGACCCTGGGAAGCCAGGGAGAAGACGCCACCTGCAAGCCAAGGTGTCTCAGGAGGAGCCCGTGCTGAGACACCTGCATGTGGGATTTTCAGTTCCCAGGATGGGGACACTGTATGTGTGCCATGCAGCCTGTGGCTCTGCTGCTGCGGGAACAAACTGATGAACACTGAGACTGAAACACAGAGGCTTGGGACTTTCTGGTTGGACTTGCCAAAGATCAAGACCCTAAGAACCTTACCCCTGCAGATTGGGTTGGCAGGCTATGGCCATCAAGCATGGTGTGGGAGAATTGTTTTGGTGGCATCTGGAGCCCCTGCCCTGTGCTGAGTGGCAGATCCAGCCTGGCTGTTTTCTCACCTGTCTGCATGCATGTTACCTTCTTGCTGCCTGTGCCGGAATATTTCAGTTTCTGGCTCACGTCTTGCAGAACACTTTTGAATGCATCATCACCAAACCCAAGAGCAGGTATTTGGGTGCCATCAAAGAGGTCTGGGACTCGGAGGGAAGGGTTCTGACTTTTTTTATTGCAACACTTCATCTTGGGTTGGACTTTCATAATGAACTTCATGGATGGAAGCATCCGTGTCTCACACTGTTAGCATCATGACCTGTCCCAGCTCACACTTGTAGCTTATAGATTTTGGGGGGGGGTGTTAGTTACTTTCCTATTGCTGTGATAAAGCACCTGACCCGACCAAAACAACTTATAGAAGAAAAAGTTTATTTGTGTTTATGGTTCCAGAGGGATATGAATCCATGATAGCAGAGTAGAGGCATAGCAGCTGGAAGCTCAGAGCTCACATCTTGAATTTCAAGCAAGAAGCAGAGAGAGCAAACTGTTAATGGTGTGAATCTTCGAACTCTCAAAGCCCCCCGCCCCCAGTGACATACTTCCTCCAGCAAGGCCATACTTCCTAAATTGTCCAAACTGCACCATCAACTGGGGACCAAGTATTCAAATGAGGGACATCACATCCAAACCACCACAGTGTTGTTGTCTCCCCACTCAGGAGCATTTCCATAGCTAAGTCAGATAAGGTATTAATAATCACTTCACTGGACACAGGTCAATTCCAGCAGCATTTGAAAGCTTCCATGAGGTGACACAGAAAAGTCAGAGCCCCTCAGTCTTCCCTCATCCCCATTCATCTCCAGACAGCTCAGGAGGAGTTGGGGACACCAGGATTCGTTGAATGCCGTGTTTTTCTGAGATAGAGAGGAAAACAGGATTGTGTCTTGACAGATGGTTTTGGTGACTTGGTGAGGAAGGACAGCCATCTGTTTGTAGAAGAGGGACATGTGGGGACTCCAGCTCTTAGACCACAGGTACGTGCTGGGTGACAGAAGACATAAGAGGGAGGTAGGACAGGCTGGGGAATCTCATGTCAAAGAGTTCATCCTAATTCTGTTGTTGATATTAGGAGTAAAGTTGAGGATGGATGGGGGGCAGGGGATAGAGATGGTGTGAGTGCAGGGTGCACTGGTGTGGAGTTGGGGTACATCAGTGATGGTTGACTTAGGGATGTTACAGTTTAGATATGAAACATCCTCCACAAGTTAATTGGTCCCTAGTTAGTCATGCTGACTTAGAGCTTAGCTGGACTAAATGTGCTACTTGGTGGGTGGGTCTTGAGGTTCGTAGCCTGGTTCCACCCACTTCCTGTCTTGACTCTTCTTTCCAATCTGCTCATACACAAGGAAGCTCCTACTGCCTCAGCCACAAGCCACTCCTGCCATCATGCTTTCATCACCATGAGGGACCAAATCCCCTTAAACTATGATCCCCCACTTCAGTTGCTTCTGTGGAATATTCCATCACAAAGATGAAGACAATAACTAATACTTTGGGCTACTTAGTTGGGGGCTGCTGTCCATGCAGTCCTCCTGTGGTGACATGGTCTGGGTACATCAAGTAAGTATATGTGACATTGCCTGATGGAATCACCAGCCCATCACTGCCAGAGCTGGGGGCTCCTTTCAAGTGTTTTTATTTCTGGGAATTTATGTTGAGGTAGATTTCTTTATTCTGCTGTTTTGTTGTCCTTCTGAGGGTTCTTCTCTATTTCTGCATCCTGAATCCCTGTGCCCAGCTGGGGGACCCAGCCTAGAGGGCTCTCCTGTGTTCCTGTGCTTGCCAGAGGTACACAGCACAGGTAACAGCCACAGCAGAGTTCTAGCTGGGTCCCCAGAACCAGTGTACAGACTTCTGTTACTTTATGTTTTGAAAAAGATGTTTGCTCTTCCAAACTTTGTCCTTCTTTATAGGAACTAAACTGTGTCCTTCCTCTGGGTGTATAAATGTTTAACATTGAGCAAGTTTACTAGAAATTGGAAAATCCGAGCAGAAAATAGTATTTCCCTGATGTAGGCATGCCCTGAATATCAGTCTTCTTGGGCAACATAATGATTATTGGCACTTTCTGTTTTGCTTGCTCTGTAGTTGGTGTGATTGAATATGAAGGAATATAAGGTGTCAGTGCTTGATGGGAGAGTCTTGGTAACTGGGCAGACTTGACATGGTTGAGATTAAAGCCTCTCTACTCCCTAGGTATGTGTCTTTTGGGCACTTGCTTATGTATCTGAGGTTCAGCTTCCTTGTTTGGAAAATGAGATTAGCATGATTAATGTGGTAAAGATAATGTCCACTTATAGTTGTGGTGAATGTGGATAGAGATAGCACAGTTCTGATGTGTTAGGATCCTGGATGTTAACAGGAACTGTTGTGATTGTCGTCATCATTACTGTCTGTAACATGAAAAACAAAAACCCAGAGATAGATATTGGGGTTCAAGCTGATGGTCAGATAAGCAAAGCAGCCAGCCTCTAGCTCTTACCTGTACTTCAGACTGAAAGGGTGATCCTGGCTCCACGAATCCCCAGAGTGCAATTCTCTCCCCACAAATCCTCAGAGACAATAGCTCTCCCTGTCTGGAAACTAAATCAGTACATGAGACCCTTTGCTTCTTCCTTTTAACCTTCCCTAGTGCTGGGATTAAAGGGGTGTGATCCCACGTGCTGAGATCACCTTTGTGTGAGCCGTTTCTCCTTAGGACTGGATCAATTTCATGTAGCTCATGTGGCCTTGAACTAACAGAGATCCATTTGCCTGTCTTCCCAGTCCTTGGATGAAAGGTGTGTGCCACGACTGCCTAGCTCTATGGGTAGCTAGTATGGCTGCTGGGATTAAAGGTGTGTGTATCACCACTGCCTGACCTCTATAGCTTGTGGCTAGCTTTGCATTCTGAACCCTCAGGCAAGCTTTAATAAATCATAAATAATATGTCACCACAACCGTCACCATCACCACTATCATCACATCACTATTCTCTTTAATACTATCATTACCATCACCATCATTACCAGCAGGATCATAAATATCATCACCACCAATATTGTCACCATCATCATCATCCCTATCACCATCATTGCCAATTCTTGGTTACTTTTCTATTGCTGTGATAAAACAACACAATCAAGGTGACTTATAAAAGAAAGTGTTTAATTCAGATTATGGTTTGAGAGGGTTAGAGTCCATGAGGCAGAGTGAAGGACAGCTGAGAGCTCCCATCTAGATCTACAACCGTGAGTGTGGTGATTTAAATAAGAATGGCTCCCATCGTCTCATCTATTTGAATGCTTAGGGAGTGGCGCGAGGAGGTGTGGCCTTGTTGGAAAAGGTGTGACCTTGTTTGAGTAAATGCATCACTGGGGGTGGGCTTTGGTGTTTCAAATGCCCAAGCTAGGCCCAGGGTCTCTCTTTCTAGAACTCTCAGCTACCTTTCCAACACCATGTCTGCTTGTGTGCCACCATGCTTCCTGCCATGATGATAATGGACTAAACCTCTGAAAATGTAAGCCACCCCAATTAAATGCTTTTTCTTTATGAGAGTTGCTGTGATCATGGTATTGCAGTAATAGAAACCCTAACTAAGACAATGAGGCAGAGCGAGAGCAAGAGACAGCACAAGAGAGCATGAGAGAGGTAGTGTGTGTGTGTGTGTGTGTGTGTGTGTGTGTGTGTGCACGCGCGCGCGCAAGGGCTCACCATAGTGACACAGCTCCTTCAGTAAGTCCACATCTCTTCATACTTCCCAAACAGTTCTACCAACTGGGAACTAAGCATTCAAACACATGAGCCTGTTAGGGGTCATTCTCACCCAAACCACTACAGCTATCAATCACCATCTGCCTCACTGTCACCATTACCACTGCCATCATCACCATTACTGCCACCACCTGTTAAGCCTCTTCAGAAACACTCTAATTGACATGCCCGGATGTGTGCCTCCTCGGTGATTCAAATCCAGTCAAGTTGACAATCAATATTAAAGGTCAGCAGCAGGTGATTTACACCTTTGTTACTTCCTGAGGCTCTTGTAACTGACACCAGGTTAGGCAGCCAGGCCAACAGATGGGCTCGGGAGTCCAAGATCAAGGTGCCATCAGGGATTCCCCAGGATGCCCCAAGGAAGCCTCTGTCCCACTCTCCAGTTCTGGGGCTTTGCTGGAGACCTTCAGATTTTTTTTTCTTCTAGGAACATCACCCTGATAATCTTCCTATGCACCTTCTGTGACATCCACATTTACCATCTCTACAGTGTCACGCTATTGAGTCAGGCACACCCTCCTCCAGTGCAGCCTCATCTTAATTGACCATACCTTCAAAAGCCCCATTTCTAAATAGATCACTGTCTTCTTTCGGGGGCATAGCCCTTTACAGGTATGTGGCTTATGGCCACATGTATTTCTGGCTGCCATGTGGTTGGAGTGAGGCCCAGACTTTGACTGAGGAATCAACACGGTGGCAGCTTAGTATGTCTTGCCCAGCTGGTGGGTGACCAATCCAGGGGTTGCTGACCTCTGACCTTCTGCTGTTTCCAGAAGGGTTTCCATGTAGCAGCAGCTCTAGTCCTTTCCAAAGCTGCTTCTCTGTTTCTCAGGCTTGGTCCTTGCACTAGGGAGGTACTGCCCACAAAATGGCAGTGAGTACCAGTCTTTGTGTAGCTTACAATGGCAAACAAATCCTCTGGGAGGTGGCGTACAGCCCTGGGCCCCTCTAGGCACTTGCCAGTTGGCAGGTTCTTGTTGGCTGTGGGGAGGGCTGGTGAAGTGCTCTGTAATATGCTGTGAGGGAACCTGACTTGGGGCGTCCCATCTGTGTACTGTAATTCGAGTCCTGAAATGATTCCTGAACTGGGAGTGGTGGGTTACCAGCAGCCCCAGGAGGCCATATCTCTTATCATGCTTTTGTTGTGTCAAAATCTCAGAGGGTTCTCACCTAGCCAGGATTGGGGTGGGGTGGGGGAGTGTGGCTCCTCCCTGGAAGGAGCAACTGGTCCCACCAGGTCTTGTAACCCAGGAAGGTCAGAGGGTCACCCTGAACTCAGCCAGTGACACCTGAGAGGGGCCAATAGGAATGTTCATTCATGTGTGGGGTGTCAGCTTTCCTGGCTGGGTTGTGGCTACTAGACCAGTGTTCAGGACTGATAGCAGCTGAGCCATTCTGCAACTGTATGAACCTATTAGGGCTCAGTGACTGGATCCTGAAGGCAGCAGGGCCTTCTGTACCCTGAAGCAGGGCCACATAGAATCCCCCTGCAAAACACTAATTCCAGCCTCTTTCAGTTAGCCCTCAGCTCTTCCTAGCTGTCTTTGCAGTACGAAAACACCCTGCACCCCTGCTATGGCTGTACAGTAGAAACCTATTTTAATCCAACACACATGAGAAGTCTTGGTTAGACATAGACCTGGTCTGGCTTTGTCTTTCCTTGGCTTCCAAGGAGTGTCATAAAAGGCCACTGGGAACACAACCAAGCTGTCACTATTCCAGTTCTCAGAGGGGGAAATGCATCTTTTTGGGTGATGTGGGTAATGGATTTGGAAGCCCTGTTGATTCTGTTTAACCATGTAAGAAATTACCACTTGCAGTAATTGGTCTGACCACCCCCCACCCTGATCAAATAGTTTCTTGTAATGCTACCCCTCATTCTTCAAGTGGTATATATAGGTTGGGTTTTGGTTTTTCCATTCTCCTCTCTCATTCTCTCTCTCTCATCTCTCTCTCTCTCTCTCTCTCTCTCTCTCTCTCTCTCTCTCTCTCTCTTTAGACAGGGTTTTTCTATATAACAGCCCTGGCTGTCCTGGAACTCACTTTGTAGACCAGGCTGGCCTCAAACTCATAGAGATCCTCCTGCCTATGCTTCCTGAGTGCTGGGATTAAAGTCATGTGCTACCACCACCTAGCTCGGTTTTCCATTTTCATGTATGTGTATGTGGTGTGCATGTAAATATTCATGTTTGCATATGTATGAGCACATGAGTGCCCATGGTTGATGTCTAGACTCATCCTTGATTGCTCTTTCACCTTATTACTGAGGCAGGGTCCAAGGGTATATCAATCAAACCCAGAGCTTACCCATATACCTAGTGTCACTAGCCAGCTTGCTCTGGTGGGTGCACTGTCTCTGATTTCTGAGGCTGGAATTATGCCACACCCACCTGGCATTTATATGAGTTATAGGGATTTGAACTCCAGTCTTCACAGTTTAATCACAGAGCCATCTCACCAGCTGTATAGTGCATACAGTTGTGATTTTCTGTTTGGAGACAGTGTTGGTGAGGTGAAGGCTCTCATCCCTCAGGCCTTCCATTGGGAACACCCGAGACAAGATGTCCTCTGTATCCAAGTTGCCAGAGAGCAAACCATGCATACCTCAAGTGGCACTGTCATTCAGTCGGCCCCTGAGCCAGGGGTTTCATGTAGATTGAGAAATGTGCACCAGATTTATTTTATCTTCATCGGGATGGAGTGTGACTTTTACACAGATGTACAGTGTGTCTATTAGGTGTTAAAAACAAATAGGGAATCATGCAGTGTGTCCAACCTGTGTCCTAATGGCCGTGTGTGTCCTGGGACACCTGTGAAAGCGTGAAACAAAAGTGAGTTGTTTTTTTTTATCGCTAACTCGATTGTAGTTCTCAAACATGAACTTCATAGATGACAGTGTTGTGTTCCAATACAAAGTGCATTTGGGAGGATGTGTGAAATTTACAAACATGTCATCATGAGGAACCTGAGTGTCTGAAGGTCTGGAGATTCAGAGGGGGGTCCTCTCACTCCCAGGATATCTTAGGGACACCTGTACTTAGCTGACATTCTCAGTGCATGTCCCTCCCGCCACAGTGCACTCATGTGTGCTGGTACGTATGTACGTGCATATGATAATTTTGACATTTGTCCGAGAGGCAAAGGTAAACTTTATTTTGGGGCAGAGTGAACCTGAGCAAAAGGAGCAGGATTCCTTTGATCCTGAGCCCAGGTTGGTGGTTCTGATGACCTTTGGCATCCCTGACCCATGACTCTGTTTTCCCCACAGAAGTGCATTCGATTTAACCCAGATGCCACCGTGTGGGTGGCGAAGCAGCGGATCCTGTGCACCCTGAACCAAGGCCTGAAGGATGTACTCAACTATGGGCTCTTCCAACCTGCCAGCAATGGGCGGGATGGCAAGTTCCTGGATGAGGAACGGCTACTGCGAGAATACCCACAGCCCATGGGCCAGGGTGTGCCTTCCCTGGAGGTAAATAGCCATGTGTGACTGTGTGGGGGCTGGTGCTATGCAGCCTGGGTGCAACTGAGGACTCCTTCACCAGGCTCCTGTTTGTTTTAGAGTAGAAAATTAGCTACCCTTTAGTTAAAGTCTGGCTCCTTTGGACCTTACCTGTTAGGTATGTGTGTGACAGGTACCTGATAGTCCTTCTTGATGGCTTGGGAATGTGATTAGCTAAAGACAAAAGTGAGAGCTGAGTTTATGGTGGCATTTGGATGTGGGCAGGGGCAGGCTGAAGAGCTGCAGCATTGCAGTCCAGCAGCAAGCCTGGGCATCCTCCAGCCTGGTACTGCTCCATCCAATTCCATCCAGAAGCTGCACAGACTCTGCTTAGGAGACACAAGCTCTCCAGGCAGCCCTGACAACCTCGTTCTTCAGGACTGACTTGTTTTCACACTTGATAATCAGAAAGTTCCCATCTGAGCCTTGGGTGCACCTTGCCTCCTGTGGACTGGCCATCTTGTGTAGGGCAGAGGGAGAGCAAGACACAGTTGCCTCCTGTGGGTAGTACGGCCAGGGGAGGGGCCTGGAGAAATGGCTCAGTGGTTAAGAGCAGCTGCTGCTCTTCCAAAGGACTCAAGTTTAGATTCCAGCATCCAGACTCTCTCTCTCTCTCTCTCTCTCTCTCTCTCTCTCTCTCTCTCTCTCTCTCTCTCTCTCTCTCTCTCTGGTTGCTTGGTGATTTTTAGCACTTGTTGCTCTTGCAGAGGACCCAGGTTCAACTTCCAGCACTCAGTTGGTAGCTCACAATCATCTTTAACTCCAGTTTCAGATCTAAGGCATGTGGTACACAGATATACCTGCAGTCAAAACACCATAGATAAAAAATAATAAAATAAGATTAACAGTGTAGATTTTTCTTACTTTTATGAACATCAGTGTTTTACCTGCATGTATGTATATGCACCAAATATGTGAAGAACTCACGATTCCCTGCAGCTGGAATACAGATGGTTGTGAGCCACTATGTAGGATCTAGGAACTAAACCCAGGTCCTCTAGAAGAGCAACTGGCTCCCAACCATCGAGCCATCTATCCAGCTTCCTAAATAAAATTTTCAGAATCTAAAAACAGGAAAATAATTCAAGGTCATATTTCAGTGTAGGAAATAACTTTTGCCTCCTCCTGGCGCCTTCCTACCTGTGTTCTCAGGCACTTGTACCCACCCTTAATATGAGCTCCTTGGAGTGTGATAGACTTAGAGGAGGTCAGGTAGGAGGCACAGTGACCTGAGTTCAGGAAGGTCGTTATACTCTAAGGCCCTTGGATGGTGGTGTTATTGTTCGGCAGATAAGGAAACTGAGGCTGATGTGGGGGAAGTAACCAGTTCAGAGTCACTTAGCAAATAGAGGACCTCATGTTTCCTCTCAAAGTCTTAGTCATGCCTTGCCCTCAGTGGTCTTCCGGAGCCTTCTGCAGTGTCTCTTTAATAGTTAGCTCACAAAGGTTCTAGGTGTCTGGGAGGAGAGGGGATATGATAAAGCTGACTGCTGGGATACAACTTGCCTGGAAGCATTGTCACTAACCCCAGTCCACTTCTCCACTCTGCAATGAAATTTCCAATCCAAAGCAGGCAGCACTGTCCTGAGGGGCCAAAGGGAGTCCCTGAGTTCTGAGCAGAAGGGTGCATGGGATTTCCCATGAAGTCTAACAGAGATGAGTGACAGGGAAGAAAAATGTATACAAGGTGCACCCCAGACAAGCTAAGGGCAGGTGGACTCCCACAGACTGATCCAGCAGGATGAGGCTACGTTAGTGGTGTGTCAGACCACCTCACCCTCTGTATCAGCTGGGGACTTACTGGCTTACACAGCTGAGAGCTTGCCTGTGTCCTCATGGCTGCTGAATGGGACTCTTGGGGGGTGGACTCTGCATCACGGACACCAGTGTCTTGATTAAGACTGGGGTGCCTCGTCCTTGGCCAGGTCACTTTTCCTCTGAGCATCCATGTCTAACATTTAATCACCTGCAATCTTTTTCTTGTTTCCATGGCAGTTTCGCTATAAGAAGCGTGTGTACAAGCAGTCCAACCTGGATGAGAAGCAGCTGGCCAGGCTCCACACAAAGGTATGTGGGGGTGGGTAATACTTCCTCCACCCCACCAGGTCACAAGGAAGAGAGGCATCTCTAATTAAGGCTGAGAGGAGTATTTTTTGTGCCATGGTTCTTAACCTTTCTAATTTTATGTCCGTTAATACAATTCCTCATGTTTTGGTGACCCCCCCCATCGTAAAATTATTTCATTGCTACTTCATAACTGTAATTTTGCTGTTGTTACGATTCATAATGTACATATCTTGGTTTTCCGATGGTCTTAGGTAACCCCTGCAAAGGGTCATTTGACTCTCAAAATGTCTCGACTCACAGGTTGAAAACACTAGTTTATGGGACTAAACAGATATTTAACAAGCAACTTGATGCTATGTCAATTTAGTAAAACAACAGTGTTTCCTCCTTAGGGCTGGGGACTTCCCCTACCATGTGTTTTTGATGTAGTTTACAGCACCAGGCTTGGATTCCTACAGTGGAGGGGGCCTCAGAGCCAACCAGGGAGTGGTTGGTTACTCCCGTAACTACTATGGTACTATGGTACTGTTGCCCAGAAGGTTGAGATCATAGTTCATAGGATTTACAGCTGGGTAAGACCGTTGGTGCCTTATCTCCCCCTAGATAAGACTGTTTCATAACCCCTCAGAATTATAAAAGCTAGCTGCCTAGGGTGAGGTGTCCAGCTCACGTCCAGCCTGTATCATGCCACAAGCTGTGCCATCTCTTCAGCCCTAGGGTCCCATAATCTAGTTCTGATGGACAGCCAAGACAAATAGCAGCAGCCTGTATTGTATAAGGGGCCTCTATGGCCTCTCTGACCAACATTGCTTTCATTTTTTGGGCCTACCTTATCCAGTGGTGGCTGGCAGAAACCCATCACTTAGTTCCCTGCCCTTTGGTATTTCCCCCACTCGGTCCTTGATCTCTCAGCCATGCTCTGGCCACGTATGGTCCAGGCTCTTGTGTATTTTCTGCCTTGATCCTGGAATCCACATGGATGTGGTTGACCCCAGCATCTGAGGATTTCTTTAATTATTTTCACTATTGCTGTTGCTGTTATTTAATGTGTACATACAAATCTTTGTGAATTTAAAGAAAGGTGTCAATGAGCAAATAGCCGCAATTTAAATGGCACTCCAGGTTTAGGACTTTTGTTCTAATCCCTGACTGTAAGGTATCCAGATGGGAATCCAGCCCATGGCAGGTGCCTGGAAGGCCCAGGCACATCATCAGATGAAAAGTCACAGGTGCTCCTGTTCTGTGTTGTGAAAACTGTAGATCAGGATGAGGGTGCGGCCTAAGAGACATGATGGGCTCTCCCTGATCTGTGCCCAGAGCAGAAACAGTGAAGGACACCTAGTCCACTCCTTGGGAGATCACACAGGACAGCCACAGAACCTCAGCCTCCCTAAGCCTCCCTGCTTCTACCCTCAGCAGGAAGCCTGGTCTCAGATCAGCTAAGACCTGGGCGTCAGCTTCCTTTCTGGGAATGAAGTGGAGGGTCTGAATGGGTCTTGGAGACTGACTATCAGTTTGTCACCCTACCCCATGTGATCTTCTCTATCTCCATAGGAGAGCATCTCTTGCTCACAATATGGTAGAACCCTCTCCTGCTGTTATCACAACTTAAAAACCACAGACAGACTGGCATTCTTACAATTCCAGATCCCTTGCCCGTCTGACATCATAGCCAAAATTTGGATTCCTTGGTGCCCAGGATATGGCCGACAGTGGTGGTAGAATGAGCTCTCTGGGGCCTCTTTAGATGTCTATGAACCCCACTCATCAGGGTTCCACCCTAATTACCCAGAGATCCCTAGTGTCATTATACAGGTATTGCAGTTTACTGTGTGAATTATGGAGGGACAGACATTGAGACCTTGGCATAGAGATGGCAAACAGCTAGGGTTCTGAGACATTCATCCAGGGCAGGCCTATGGTATTAGCTGTGTGTTGACCCCACTCTCGGCCCTATGTGAGCCTTGGGGTCAGCAATGTCCTGCATAGAGGAGGCCAGCGTCTCCTAGAGGACAGTCTTTTCTTAGTCTGTAAAGATCCTTCCTTCCTTCCTGCATGAGCACAGGCAGTCCAGTCTGATTTGAAATCACTAGGTAGCCAAGGATGACCTTGAACCTCTGATCCTCCTGCCCCCACCTTCTGAGTGCTGGAACTAAAGGTATGCACCAACATACCAAGTTATGCAGTTCTGCGCTTGGGCCCAGGGCCTCATGCATGCCAGGGAAGTTCTCTGCCCATTGAACCCCCGTCTCCTGCCTCTGTAAATGCATTTTTTCATAAAGTCTTTTCTGTTTCATTCTTTCCTCTCCAGACCAATCTGAAGAAGTTTATGGACCACACTCAGCATCGCTCAGTGGAGAAGCTTGTCAAGTTGCTAGACAGAGGCCTGGATCCCAATTTCCATGACCTGGAGACTGGAGGTTGGTGGCCATGAGGGAGGCCTTCACCATACTCTGGGGAAGCATGCATCTATTCCCGAGTTCATGTTACCATGAATCATTCATCTCTCACTCTGCCTGGGTTTTATCTGGTCTTTGAGGTGGTGCTTCACTCATGTAACCTCTGGTCTGAAGGCCCGTGTTCCTCTCCTTGCTGTCTGAGTCTCCAGCATACATAAGTGTTAAGGAAGGGAGAGAGGGAATGGATTCCATATATGTGTAGGGCTGTTGCCTGCTGACCTTAGGCCTCCAGCAGAGTCCCCAAGCTGGAAGTGCTAGCCAGTCAGCACTGCAGCATGCGTGGGGTTTTCCCTTTGCCTGGGTGCAGGCTTCTTCACAGACAGGCAAGTGCTCAGACACATCTTGTGCTCCCTGCCGGATGCTGAGTTCCTTGAGCTTGAAATCTCCTTGGGAGAAAGTTGCACAGGCAGGGGCAAGGTCTCTCAGCTCTGCACTGCTAACACCTGCTCTGGCTGTTCTTTGCTGTAGGGTAGACCTTGACTTTGTGGGGTGCTGCCCAGCCCCCACTAGAGATGTCAGTGGTTTCCCCAATTAGGACAACCCAAAGTGCCTTCCTATGTTGCTAGTGTTTCCTGGTTTTACTGGAAGGGAGCTCAGCCACAGCCAGGGTGAACACTGGCCATGGGATGATATGGCTGAGGGTGGCAGGCAGAGGTCAAGGGACTCTTCACAGCAACTTGGATCTATTTGGCCTGGTGTGACATCTGGGGATGGGAGATGCTTGACCTCAGCAGCAGGGTCCTTTTACCTCCTGTCCCTCCCTCTCACCCTCCCTTTCCTAACAGGACACCCCGAGTCCTTTCTGGCTCCCACATGGCCTCTCGTCACACCTCAAAATTACTATGTGCACAAGATATGGAAGTGCCTTATAAAGTATGGATCTTGTTTGTCATTTGGGGCAGCCTGGCTGACCCTTTAATTTGAGGTGGCCCCACTGGGTTTTAATCTAGCTAGCATGGCTCCATCTTAGCCCTGATGGGGGCTGGATTGCCTCTTTGCTCCCGAGTTTCTTTGGGGGTGTCTGTGAGCAGCATGAAAGCTGGGAGAGGGCTCATTTCTGAGGACGGAGGTGCATTTAAGATATCAGGAGAGAAACTAATGAGGGAACCGAGAGGAGGTCCTGACTGGAAGAGCAGGCACAAGCCCAAGGTAGATGCTCCCAAGAGAAGAATGTGGTATTTATTACATTGTGGTGACATGATGCCTCCTATGACCTCAGGGGTCCTGACCTTATACTGTCTGGTACCAGCCTTTCTCATGGCTGTGTGTCAGCTACTCTCAACCTATGTTTTCTTCCTGATGGGAGCCATGGCTCCTTTGCCCCCATCCCCTTGTACATCAGTGTCTCTGGTTCTGAGTTTTGAAGCAGCTATCATCTCAGGCCAGACCTTGACTTAACTCCCCAGCTGACAGTGTTTTGAAGCAGAGGTGTGCACATGGTGCCTTCTCTGAGACCCACGTGAAGCTAGAATAGAGGTAGCAATGATGGGCAAGGAGCTGGTACTTAGGGAAATTCCTAGAAATTCTATCCCCTTAGCATTGAGTATGAGAGACCGGGGAGTGCAGAGCACGGAGCCCACAAGTGGTTATTATTCTGTGTTCTCTGAAATGCAGTCAGCCTTGTAACTGTGGGTCTCATATTCAGTGAGACCCCTGATCAAACCAAGCAGGGATTGGCAAGGAAAAACAAAAAGTGTCTGTCCTGAATGTGTTCAGACTTTTCTTTTCTCTCTGCTGTCATTGTCCTCTAAGAAACACTATGAAACCAACTCACTACTTAATTGAATCCATTGGTCTTAGAATGATCTAGAGATGATTAAAAGTACCCCTTTAATCCCAGCACTTGGGAGGCAGAGGTCAACCTTGTGTCTCTTTGAAGCTGTCCGTGCCCTCTTTCTTTGAGACAAGAGTCTCTCACTGTCTTGCTGGTCTGGTGCTCCCAAGCGAGGCTAGCCTAGCTGGCTGGTGCACCCCAGGGGTCCACCTGTCTCTGCCTCTCCTGCACTGGAGAGCCCCCAAACCTCACGCTTTTGTCCCAGATGGGTGCTTGCCTCCTCTGGCTCTTACAGACTTTGCTTATTCCCTCCACATTTTGCAAACTCCAAGTTGGGTTTGGTGACTTTCTGAGTCACTCCCCGAACAGCAGACTGGCTACATACCAGACAATTTTGCTCCCTATGAAGAGTCAAATTCAGTTTCCTTCTGAAGACAAAGACAAGCTCCCAGCCCGGCCTCAACTCTGCATCCTAAAGTCAGCTGCAATTGGGGAACCATAGTTGGGGCAGCAGTCATTCTGGATGGAATGGCATGCATGTGAGCTCAGAATCCTGGAGGGGTGACACGCCACTTAAAACCACAGTCTGTTAACACTAGCGGATGTCTATAACTGCTGGAAACACAAATTTCATCAAGTAACATGAAGAGAAGCTGAAGACTTCTTCCCAGTAGTGTGGTTTTTGGGTCCCTTTTTGCCATGGTGGGACATCTGGGATCAGATGGATGACAGCTTCGTGCCCTGGAAAGGCAGCCACACTGACAGCCCTAGGGGACTTAGTCCATCACTTTCCTAGCACACCATGGGTTTCTGAGCTTGAGGGGTGCTCAGGTGAGGGAAAGACAGCTGTTTAATGACACTGGAAACTACTGTGTCTCCAAAGCCTCCATGAAAGGCTCAGAATAGCATGGAATAGCACGGTCCCCTGCCATGCTGTGCCAGCAGAGCCACCAGGCTCATCAGTACTCACTTTTAAGACCTGGTTACCACCCGCCAGGCCTAGTCTGCTTTCTGTTGCTGTAACAAACTCTGTGACCAAAAGCAGCTTGGGAGAAAAGGTTTCAGCCTACAGTTGTAGTCCCTTGTGAAGGGAGGTCAGGGCAGGAACCTGGAGGTAGGAACTGAAGCAGAAGTCATGGAGGAGTGCTGCTTACTGTCTAGCTCCCCATGGATTGCCCAGCCTGCCTTCTCATAGCATCTAGGACCACCAGCACTTACCATAGTGCCACTTCCCATAGTGGTCCGGGTCCTCCCACATCAATAATTAATCAAAGAAATGTACCACAGGCTTGTCCATAGGCCAGTCTGATGGAGGCATTTTCTCAATTGAAGTTTCCTCTTCCTAGATGATTCTAGCTTGTGTCTAGTTGAAAAAAAAAAAAAAAAAACCCAACCAGCACAGCAAGGGAGAGGTCCCAGGCAGTGATGCTCCAGGGCTGTCAGGTGGGGGTAGGGGTGGCCTCTAGCTAAGTTCTTTATCATCCTTGAGAGGCACTGTTTCCACTCACATGACTGTGGTGGACTCCTAGGGAGCCCCATCCAGCTCCCACATGGCCCAATTAGAAGCTTTTGTGGACATTCTGTTTCCCTTTACATGGAGCTCTGTGGCTTGGGGAATGGAGGGAGCCTAGCCTGTCTGATGACTTATGGTCGGTATCTGACTGTCACACAGTGAATCACAGCACGTGATCGATACCCCAGGAACTGCTGTGTCTGGAGGGAGTGGGGTTCTGAGACCTTGTAAACAGGAGTCTGCAGACATTGAGAGGTGCGCAAATGAAGGCAGCCCGCCACTGGCTCATAAATACCCGCCTCCAGCAAGTTGGGTGCATCTGGTTAGTCCTTGGAGTTCTAATAAAGAGGCCTGTTGTTAGGCGAGAGCTCAGATACGGTACCATTATTTTGCAATCTGTCTTCTTTATGCGCCTGCTTCCGAGGGGGTGTGGAAAGCTCACAAAGTGCACAAGCTAGAAGATGAGGTTCATCAAATGTGGAAGGTGGACCAGGGAAGGCAACCTGGGATGGAAATGAGTCTGGGACTAAGTCTAGGATCCATAAAGAATCAGTTTTAGGCTCACAGAAAAATCACACTGGGCAGTGGGGTGTAGCTCAGAGGCAGAGCATACAGAGCATACAGGCAGAGCCTGTCTGCCTGAGCTCTTGGGTTCCAGCCCAACTTTACTGCCTAAACAACAAGCAGATAAGACAGGTGTGGTGGCACATACCTTCAATCCCAACACTCAGGAGGCGAAGGCAAGAGGGTCAAGAGTTCAAGGCCATCCTCAGCTACATAGCAAGTTGGAAGCTAGCTTGGGATACATGATATGTATGTCTCAAAATAATCAATTAAGCAACTCTAGGCCTGCATGTGGCTCATTTCTACATGCCTTTATGCCAGCCTCCTTCTCACTAACAGCCGGCACTAGTGTGATGTGTTAGTTACAGCCGAGGCCTAGGGTTTACTCTAGGGCTACTCTT
This sequence comes from Cricetulus griseus, assembly GCF_003668045.3. NCBI lineage: Eukaryota > Metazoa > Chordata > Mammalia > Rodentia > Cricetidae > Cricetulus > Cricetulus griseus. The sequence goes on along the minus strand of NC_048596.1, from coordinate 57,307,027 downwards.
GGGTCCCACACATTCTGTGGGGTTTGCCAAGTATGTGATTCCCGTACCCACCATCAAGAATCAACTGGGGTCCCATCCCTATCTAAACACCCCTTGTGCTTGGCCATCATCTCCCCTCAGGCATAGCTACCTATGTCTCTGTGTATCTCTTCCTTTCCTAGAATGACAGTGTGGGAACCGGGCAGTGTGTTGCTGTCAGACTGGCTTCATTCACTCAGCAGCCTGTGCTAAAGTTTCCTCTGTGTCTATTTGTGTCTCTTTATTTATCTAATGGTGTGTTTGGGGGGAAGTGTGGTACCATGTACATTTGTGGAGGTGAGAGGACAGCTCTGGAGTCTTTTTTCACCTTCTACTTTTATGTGGGTTCAATTGAACTCAGATTGTCAGGTTTTCTCTGCAAGCACTTTATCTGCTGAGCCATTTCACTGGCCCAGCTCAATTCTTCATAGTTCTGAATAATATGCTTCCTATTTAGTAGTTTTTTTTTTAACTTAGGATGGAGAGAAGATTCTATGCAATTTTTAACAATTGTGAACATGTGTTTTCCTTAATTCTTTTCTTTTGATTTTATTCTTTTGTATTTTTTTTTTTTGAGACAAAGTCTTACTCAATAGTTCGCTGACTTTAGACTCAAAGCATTCCTGCTGCCTCAGCTTCTCAGAGTGCTGAGAAACGCGCATGTGCGCAACCATACCCAGCTTGGACATCAAAGGAAGTCAGGGCAGGAACTCAAAGAGGGCAGGAACCCGGAGGCAGAAGCAGATGCAGAGGCCACGGAGGGGTGCTGCTCACTGGCTTGCTCACCATTGTTTGCTCAGCCTGCTTCCTAATAGAAGGAACCCAGGGCCACCAGCCCAGGGACAGCACCAGCCACAATGGGCTGGTCTCTCCTTCACCAATCACTAATTAAGAAAATGCCCTACAAGTTTGCCTGATCTTATGGAGGGATTTTCTTAATTGAGGTTCCCTCTTCTCAAATGATTTTAGCTTGTGTCAAGTTAACATAAAACTAGCCAGCACAATGCAGTTCCTGGGAATTGAACCCATGCCCTCTGGAAGAGCAGTCAATGCTCTCAACTGCTGACTCATCTCTCCAGCCCCCTTATGCTTTGTTTTGTAAGACTATGCTGAGCTGTCCTGAGATGCTCTACATGGCTGCACTCTGTCTCTTCTGAGCCAGCGATGAGAGAGCAGGGCTGTCTGTTGTCTATGGTTCAAGGGCTCAGTGTTTTGTGTTTGGCCTTTTGGAGTGCCTGCTGCATGACCCTGCGGCGTCCCCTTGAGATGTGAGGTCAGGCAGGACCTGTGGCACAGCACATCTTTCACATGTCATTCGCCACTTCTCAGTTCTCTCTGTTGAGGTTTTTGTTCATGTATCTCACCCACTTTGTTGATAACTTATTGAGTTTATAAGTTTTCTGGGCATATTGGATAGCCACAGCTCATACAGTTGTGTTTGTTTTGGGAAATGTTTTCTCTAAGTCTGTAACAGTGATTTTACAGAGTGATTAAGTCCCTCACTCTAAGTAAGAGCCTTGATGTTTTTTAACTTTAAATTTTTTATTTACGCGCATGTGTTAGTATGTGTATAGGGGAGGGGTGCCCATAGAAGCCACTAGAATGCATGGGATCCTCTGGAGCAGAGTTACAGGCAGTGGTGAGCTGTCTGAAGTGTGTGCTAGGAACCAGATTCAGGACTTCTGCAAGAACACCCAGTGCTCTAATTGCAGAGCCATTTCTCTGGCCCTAAGGTGTTGGTTATTGTTCATTCTAAATAAACCTTTCTTAGAACAGATTTGGCTTAAGGCATTTCTGCAGACTGCTCACCCATTGCTGGCATCTGATATCAGTGTGGCTTATTGTGCCACCATTGAATGCATATCCACATGGGAGTGTTACAAAGCCCATGCATCACTCTGACTTCCTCAGTTTCCCCCAAATGTTTCTTCCTGTCTGGGGACTTCAGAGAGCCTGCGCCATCTTTACTGGTCATGTCTCTGTAGGCCTTGTGGCTCTGATGGTTGCCTGGGCTTGTTCTCTTGGTGATGAACTTGACAGCTTTGAGAACTGTCCTGGCATTTATTCAGATGCCCCTCCATCAACATTTGCTGAGTGTTTTCTTCTCGACTGCACCCAGATCTTGTAAACATGAGTAAGTGTGGGGCTGGGGAGGAAGCTAAAGAGGGGAAGCACCCCTTTTACCTTGTGTGGAGGCCTCCTGTCATCAGACTGATTGACTTCTGGGGTGCTAACCTAGACTTCCTAGCATGGCCCTGTCTGCAGCCTTTCTTCCCTGAGAGTCACCTGCTGTCCCATTCAGTGCCTTATGGAAGGGGCTCAGTTGGCACAGCCCACTGTTAAGGAGTGGGAAGTTATGTCCTGTTTCCTAAAGGGCACAGTGGAGACTCATATCTGTCTGTGAAATTGTTCCTCCTGCTGCCGTTTATTGGTTATTCAATCTCTATGTATGTTTTACTGTATGCAGGTGTCCTTCCGTGATCCCTCAGGTCTGAGCTCCAGGAATGCTCAAGTCACACAGAACCTGTGCACATCCCCTGGCAGCCTGTGTCATCTCTATATTGTTTCTAAAACCTGATTCATGGATGCTGTGAAACCCACTCTTACACTGTTTTATTTCTTGGTTGTATTTTATTGTTGTTATTTTCAATCTGTGCATTGCATTAACTTTCCCTGGGAAGATGTGGATGAACTTCTGTTTACCCTGCACAGAACAGAACAAAGAAACAACTCCAAGACAAGCCCAGACCAATGATTTAGTCAGGCTTAGTTTCAGGAGCATAATGAGGAGTCACTCACAGGAGCCTAGGTGAGGGGACACTTAACGGAGTCTAGGTGATGGGTCACTCACAGGAGCTTTGGTGAAGAGTTACTTACAGGACTGTGAATGACCCTACAACAGCTGCATCACTGCAGCTGCAAAGCCCCACCCCAACATGGGTTATATCCCCTTATCTGCATAGACGGAGACCCCTTCATTAACCTTCAGTTTGTGTCCTCTAGCACAGTGGTTCTCAACCTTCCTAATGATGCAACCCTTTAATACATTTCCTCATGTTGTGGTCACACACACACATACACACACACACACACACACCACAAAATTATTCTCATTACTACTTTGTAACTAATTTTGCTACTGCTATGAATCATAATATAAATATTTGTGTTTTCCAACGGTCTTAGGTGACCCCTGTGAAAGGGGTCCTGACCCACAGGTTGAGAACTGATGCTTTAGCACCTTGGAAGAGACCAACATGTAGCTGGGTTAGAATTACATACACCTGGAAGGGAAGGCCAGGTGGAAACAGCTGGATCTCACATCTGGGTCTGATGATCCTCCCTTCCCCCTCATCCAATGAGACAGTGTCCACCAGCCTGACCTTGGGGGTCTCTTGTGGGCATCAGCTGCTTTGATGAAGATGGTGACAGCTGATATCGACAGGAAAGTGTTTCCTGACTCTGGGGTTGCCTGAGTTCACAGGCGAGCAGCTGGCTGACACTGTGGCCTCTGAACTGCAGCAGAAAAGTGGTTCCCCATGGCTTATTTATTCTGCATCTTGCATTTCACATTTAGAGTAGCTCAGGTCGGCCTGTGTGCCTCACGTCCAGTTGCCACATCTGTGATACACTCATCATTCCTCCCTGTGTTAAATTTCCCATCCTGGGACCCCCCAGCCTCCTACATCAGTGTTTGAAGCATCCTGCTAGTGGCCATCTAGCCCTTCAGAGAAGCACTGGTTTTCACTACCATAGTTGTGGCCTGACGTGGGAGAAGTCACCCCTCCAGATGCTTGATTTCTGAGACCCCTTCCATGGAACACATACGGGAGCGAGTGCGTGCGCACGCGCACACACACACACACACACACACACACACACACACGGGCACCCTCCAGCTACCACTCTGTGTCCTGCACTCCCAGCAGCTGCTCTGAGCCCTTACATCTCCACCTTGCCCTCCCTGGTGTACTGTAACCCTGCAGCCAGGCTGGAGCTCTCAACTGGCCTGCCAAGGTCCTGCCTCTCTCCCTTCTCCTGGTGCCTCCTGAAATACATCCTATCCTGGTTATTTCCTGGCTACAACACTCCTGGGGTATTTCTAGGGTGGTGGTATATATAATTTTAAGGTCAAATGGTCCAAGTTTGGGGTACCAGCTCTCTGCTTAGGTGCACTTGCTGAATTTCTAAAGTTTTAAAAATCAAGGAAATCTCAACACATGAGAAATGAGGAACATTTTCAAGACATTGTGTTGCAAATACCTGAGTAGGCCCAGCTTTCACATAACCCAAGGCTCACTGCTTTGGTTGGACTGACTGGCTGATGAGCCCATGGGATCCACTCTGATGGGGTGTCAGGCATGTACACCTACCTGCACCCTCCTTTTATTTGGGTTCTGGAGATTCGAGCTCAGGTCCTCGAGTGCTTGTGTAGCAAGTACTCTTCCCACTGAGCCGCCTCCCTGCCTTGAGATGGAAACTTAACAATGGTGGGTTTTCAACCTGTGGGTTGTGACCCCTTTGGGGTCACATATCAGATATCCTGCATATCAAATATCTACATTATGGTTCATAACAGTAGCAAAATTACAGCTATGAAGCAGCAACAAAATAATTTTATGGTTGGGGGTCACCACTGTCCCGCGCGCTCTCTGTATTCCTCGCCAGCAAGAAATACACGCAGGACACTCGGATCCTTCTGCAGACAAGCTTTAATGCATTAGACTGAACAGAGACTGAGCAGAGACTGAGCAGAGACTGAGCAGAGACATTGAACCAAGAAAACCATCCCTATATAAAAGGCTGACCAGCCGCCTGGGACGTATTACCCTATGAATGGCTTCAGCTCCTCAGGCTAAAATGAGCCACGGGATAGGCAGAGATCAAAGGAATGGAGATTACCCAGCGCCTGTGAAGTAATTTACACCTTGGTGTCTTCAGGCAGCATTATAATGCAGGAACCGGCTTCCTACATATCACCCTTTTTTTATTAATTAATGAAAAGGCTTTATATTATTACAAGCAAATAGGTCACCCATATGTTGAGGGATAGAGGCAGGGGTTGACCTTCCCAAAATCAAACATTAAGACTGTGTACGGGAGTCACCATCAGGCTGTTAGCTTGACCCGAAGTACTCCCGACCTGTCCTCTGTCGTTTTTCTGGGAAAGGGAAACTGGGGCAGGTAACCCTTATGTAGGTCAACGTACCTCCCAGAGAAGCCTGTATAATAGGCAACTCTGTGCGATGCCTATGCTCAGCATCCCTCTTTGGGGCTGTACAAACCAGACACTCTACCCTGTGCAGTGAGCCTAGGCTCCGGGTGTGCAAGAGCTGTCTGGCCGGCGGCCTATTGCTAGTAGCCAAAAATATAAGCGCTTGGGCGGATCTCTTGGTTTGAGCCCTGGAGCTTACATGCCAGTCAAAAGTAACAGCAATCCGTAAGCGGCTGCATCAAACAATTACATCCACCCCTTTTCTCACAGACCAGCCAAAAATAACAGCAATCTGTAAACGGCTGTATCAAACAATTACCCCCACCCCTTAATCAGTTGCCATCTCTCCGCCAAGGACAGGAGTTAATCTGGATAACAATAGCGGCTCTCAACTCCCGGGGGTAGAGGGTGGAGTTTCGACTTTTGAAGGTCTGTAGAGGCTCTTTAGGTTGAATCTTTTTGGGATCCACAGGGGATTCTCTTTATCCTGTGAGAAAACACAATATCGCTCCCCTGGATCTTATGAGAATAGGATCCGGGCCTTTCCAAAAATCAGTTAAGATATCTTTTTATTTTACCATTTCCTTTTGGCCTTTTAGTTTTTGAGGTGAGACGCTTGGCCTCGGTATGGCCCCCAGCGTTAATGTAAATGAGGCTTTAAAGCCCCAGGCATTCCAGGCCTTTAAGAAGTGTTGAATAGCAGGCATGGCCTTTTCCCCTATCAAAGACTGGGAAAGCCATCTGTAATTTTCTCCGCTCCTCTGATGGTAAGAAGGAGTCGGTTCCAAATAGTGGGTGTGCTGATAGAAGTACACCCGCTGAATTAACAGGCGATGGCCTCATATTTGTTTTTACTTTTGGCAGCTCCTCCTCTAGCTCTGCTTCCTTGTTAGAGTCTAAAATCTCAGAGTCTGAGCTGCTCAGCTCCAAGGCTTCCAGTTTCGTTGCAGGGCAGAGGCTAGGTTCCTCATCTCTCCTAAATTTACCGGGGTGTGACCGGCCATTCCCCATTCTTTCTCTCTTCTTCTCTGTCTCTCCCTCATCCAGCTGAGCTGTTCCTTTTAAAACTTTATCTCTTGAGCTTTTTGTTGTAGTTTCTCTTCTTATATACACTCCCTTGTCACTAGACACCCCGGGAGGTCCTTTTTTCTTATACGTTGTAGTTTCTCTTCTTACACACACTCCCATGTCATTAGACATCCGGGAGGTCCTTTTTTCTTATATTTTATTGTTAGGCGCGCCCCATCTCTCACCATATTCGGTTTCTGATATGTAATTCTGGACTTCTTTAAGATTGCTACAACAGTGAGAAAAGTCAAAATAGCTCCTAGTAAAAGCATAGAAGCCTCTATATTAACCTCCCACAATAGCAACATTCCCAAGCCAAAGTCTAGAAAAATCATACCTCTCCGAATTTCTCTCATTACATTTGGTTTCTGATATGTAATTCTGGACTTCTTTAAGATTGTCCCAAGCCAAAGTTCAGAAAAATCATACCTCTCCGAATTTACCATCCTGCAGTTCTGAATCCGCCCTGTAGCCAAGGGGTCTCTGCGGTGCTGGAGATGTTCATATGTTCCCGGGTTTCGGCACCATATGTCCCGCGCGCTCTCTGTATTCCTCGCCAGCAAGAAATACACGCAGGACACTCGGATCCTTCTGCAGACAAGCTTTAATGCATTAGACTGAACAGAGACTGAGCAGAGACTGAGCAGAGACTGAGCAGAGACATTGAACCAAGAAAACCATCCCTATATAAAAGGCTGACCAGCCGCCTGGGACGTATTACCCTATGAATGGCTTCAGCTCCTCAGGCTAAAATGAGCCACGGGATAGGCAGAGATCAAAGGAATGGAGATTACCCAGCGCCTGTGAAGTAATTTACACCTTGGTGTCTTCAGGCAGCATTACCGGCTTCCTACACACCACAACTTGAGGAACCATATTAAAGCATTAGGAAGGTTGAGGACCACTGCTCTAGAGTGTTGTCAGTCTGGGTCACAATAACTTGTATGTTGTCCTCATGCCCTGTGGTCACTGAATGTGGCACCCAGAAGACTCCAGTATTGACTATGCAGAAACCTTGTAGCCTAGTTCCTGACAGCCACAAGGTTCTCTGTGTGTTATGAATTGGAAGGAGAAAGGTGCTGGCCTTTCCAGTGTCTAAGTTCCTGTGAGGAACATGTGAAGATGGTACCCAGGCTTCTGTCCTCAGTGAGCATGGTAAGACTCTCCAGGATTCATGGTACCAAAGCCTGCACTACGGAAACCTTGCTGCTATTGATTTGCATGTGACCCCATGTGTCTCTGTCATTGTCATGAGATTGTCTGAATCACCCTGACTGTGTGGACTCTCAGGGGCCATAGGCTCACAGAAGGAGCTGCTCAGTTTCAAGTACTCTAGTGTGGCTGAGCACACAGTGGGGCTCCGCATCCTTCTCTAGCACACAGTGGGGCTCAGCATTCTTCTCTGGGTATTTGTTTAATGCCTTTGTGTTTGGTTCCTTCAGAGACGCCCCTGACCCTGGCTGCTCAACTCGATGACTCCATGGAGATCATCAAAGTTCTCAGAAATGGGGGTGCACATTTGGACTTTCGTGCCAGGGATGGGATGACCGCCCTTCACAAGGCTGCCCGGATGAGGAACCAGGTTGCCCTAAAGGTATGTTCTGAGCCTGCCTTGTGTGGGCAACAGAGTTCTTTATCTGGTCACCTGAGCTGGCCTCACAATGGCTCCTCCCCAGGGAACCACTGGAGTGCAGAAGGGCAGTTGAGCATCAGGCTCTCCTGACCGCTCTGTGGTATGGATGCTTCTAGAACTCAGTGTCTTAAGCCACCTTGTCCCCTCTACTCCACAGGAAGGCTCATGTTTCCAACAAATGAATTGGTGCTAAACTTTGTTGCTGCCCCTCAGAGGAGGCCTCAAATCCATTAGTAGTACTGACAGCCTTGGTACCCCCTGCATTGCATTTCTGGGAGCCAGGCAGCCGTGGCCACACTTCATCTTTTCCTGAACTTTCATGTGGCATACACTCTATACCCATATTCTCCATGGCTACCTCCCCACCCCACTTCCCATGCCTACCTTTCCAGGCCCATTCCCCACCGTGCCTATCTTCCCCACTGCCATCTTCCCAACCCTTTCTTCCCAGACCCATCTTCCCAGGCCCGTCTTCCCAGGCCCGTCTTCCCAGGCCCGTCTTCCCAGGCCTGTCTTCCCAGGCCCTCTTCCTGTGATCATCAACCCTTGTCTTCCCCACACCCATTTTCCCAGCACCCATCTTTTCCCCACTGCCAGGCAGCATTCCTTTTTCCATGTTCCTTTTTTCTTTCCTTCCCCACCTTCCCCCCCCCCCACATCTTTGCTCCTTGCCCTCTCTGGCAGTGTATACAGTGTTGTCCAGAGAGAATGTGGCTCCCAGCCTGCTCTCCATCAGCCCAATGAGGAGTCCAGGTCCTCTGGCTGCAGGTTGATCTGAGATGGGGGCTTTCCTCTCTTTTCTGCCATCCCCACTTCACCTCAGCTACACCTTCCTACAGGCTTCCAGGAAGTCCGCATGTTCCTGACCCTGCTCCAGAGGCTCACTACTCCTTGACTCACCGGGGTCCCGCTGTCCTGTGTGTTACTTCAAATGCTGTCGCTCTCTTTAGCACGTGGAACCTTGATGGCTCTGCACAGCCGTCTTCTGGGATACAGGGTTCTAATCACCAGCAGGAACCTGTCAAGGGGCGGCAGCTGCAGACTGTCTTTCATCTGGGCGCAGGCCATTCCTGCATTCCTGAACATCATTTGTCACTTCCAGTTGGCAGTTAGGACCCTCCAGTTTTGTGTGTCAGGGGGAAACATCAGGTATCCAGGCATGACTCAGCTTGGCCTGTGGGAAAGCCATTTATATGTGTCTTCCATTCACTCCATGTATGAGACCAGTGACAACTTTAAATTCTTTCCCTAGACTCTCCTGGAGCTTGGTGCCTCCCCAGATTACAAGGACAGCTATGGGCTCACACCATTGTATCACACGGCCATTGTGGGGGGTGACCCTTACTGCTGTGAGCTCCTTCTCCATGAACATGCTTCCGTGTGCTGCAAGGATGAGAATGGCTGGCACGAGATTCACCAGGTATGGCTGTGCCTCTGCTTGCCACACCCACTGCTAAACTCCCCGCTCCCTATGATGCCAGACCCAGCCCACAGAGCGACTGAGTGTCAGGCCCCTTCTGCTATCTTGGATGATCTACCCCAAGGTCCTGAAAGGTTTATATTAGTCATCAGCATTTATATGCTGACACATTTACCTAGAGATGGCCATTTCCCATGCTGCAGGAGAAACTAGGTGATCATGAGAGGCTGTTGTGTGTCTACAAGAAGTCTTCTGGAGTGGGGAGGGGTTGAGGATATACAGCCTTCCCCATGATCTATGAGCTCTTCAGGCCCTGACATCCTAGGAACATGGCAAAGAAGGTACCAGTGACCAGGACGAGGTCTGATTTCCTTGCACAAGGCGTGAGATTTTCAAATATCACCTTGTAGCCATGAAATTGGGAGGTGTGACTCCCATGATCCTAACATGAAACAGAATCTACCTGATGGTTCTACAAGGGCAGCCTCTCATGAGCCAGGAGCAGGAAGAAAGGGTCCAAGTTCAAGGCTGAAACCTGCATATAAGCCAAACAGCAGAGGGGAGTGGTTACTAGTCCCAGACTGGGAGGGCCTGTTTCCAGGAATGGCAGAGCTGGCTGGGTGGAGCTGTGCCAACATGATGATTACACCCAGAAGGCTATTGGAAAGAATGTTAGTCTTCCAAATCTGGAGTTTATAACCTGGAAGTCAAGGCCTTTGATCTGGTTGGAGAAAGGGTCTGGGTGTGTGGGCAGGCAGGAAGGTCAGGGGAAGAGAGCCCACAATAGGCTCTCACTTGATGTTGATATGGTGATTGTCATGATTATCATGATTCTTAGTTTCTCCATCAGTCTCTCAATGACTATGACACCTTTTACATATACCCCTCCTGGAAGGAGAGGTTAGATGCCCACCTAGAGTGGTTCAGGGCCTAGGACTACAGCCTATAACAAGAGGAAAGTGGTCTCTGCAGGTTCTGCCCTCATCTGGCCTGCCTCTTGCGGAGTCAGTTCTGGATTGTGGAGCCTCAGAGCCTGGAGAAGGCTCCATTCCTGCATGGGGTGAATGGGACTTTTTGATACTGCTGCTGGAACCTCAAGCCCACACTGGGTGGGGACCTCAGAGCAAAAACTATAATGGCTATCTTGTCCATGTGCCTGATGTGAGACCAGATGCCTTTCCTGTGCTTGCTTTATGAAGGGCAGACTTTCTCCATGACAGACTGCTGGGACATGGTACCAGGGGCTGATCCGAATCCCTTGAGGTGCTGCTCCGACAGTGTTCTATAAGTTGGGGTGGGGGCTCAACCAGTAGCCTTTAAGGAAAGAGGTGGCCCTCCACATGAGCTGGAGACTGTCCAGTCAGCAGAGGCTCTTTGTGGGAAGTCTGTCTAGCTCTACCCTAGATACCGCTCAGGCTCCAGCTGCAGCACCAGCCCCCCCACCAAGCTTCCACCCTCCCTGCAGACCTCACCCTGCCTGCCCTGTTACTATGGAAACCAACTCTTTAAAACATGATTTCAGGTATTTAAATTCTCTCTCTGTGCCTCCATATATACATTTTTAAGTATAGTTATCTCTCAGGATCCTCAGAGGTCCTCAGTCCAGCACTTCTGAGATGTCCCCAAACCCTTCTGTAACACAGTGTGGCATTTACACGTAACACACAAATCTACCAAAACGTGATCAGCCATCTCAGGGTAACTCTTAATGTTTTGTTTTTGTCTGTTTTTCCGAGAGAAGGTCTCAATCCATGGCCTAGGGTTTCCTGGAACTCACTACGTCATCCAAGCTAGCCTTGAACTTTAGGCAATCCTCCTGCTGCAGCTTCCCGGGGATAGGATTACAGGCATGATTTATAATAACCTGGAGGATATGAATTCTCTGAGAACAATGGTTCCACCATGTTTAGGAACAAGAAGAAAAGGAAGTCCATGTGTATTTAGTAAAGATGCTAATTTTTCCCAAGTGTTTCTATCCATGGCCGTAGAATCCATGGGTGACAGAGCTCACAGCCATGGACAACAGGCTGTGTATATACACATGCACCCTAGCAATTCTGTCTCTTTGGAGAACCCTAACTTTTATAGCCTGAGAAATAGTGTAGGCCCTTGCCTGTCTGCTTCCCTCTTCCTCTCAATTCTTACTGCTTCTCCTCCACTCCCTGGGCCAGGGTGATGTCCAGCCTTCAGCTCAGCCTGGCTCTCTTGAGCCCTTCCAAGTGTTGGGAAGGGCTGATAGTATCGTCCTGCTCGGCTGTCTCCACGGACCGGCCCCCACCCATGCACATTACCGACCTGCTTGTATCTGCAGTTCTGCAGAAGCCTCATGAGGCTCCTGGCCTGTACTCCTTCGCCATCTCTACTGCATTGACTGGGGACCTGCCCACCTATTGCTCACACAGCATGAATGTTTCTGACAGAGCATCAGTGACACCTGCCACCCACTCAGTGTCCTGACACCAGGATGCAGTTGTGGACAGGCTCCCCGATACATGAGGGAAGCTAAACTGGAGACAAACAGATATTTTAAAAATCATGTAACTAAGTGCATGCACACATGCCCGCTCACACTCACACACACACTCTCTCACATTCACACATACATACTCACACACATACACACACTCACATATGCACACATAACTGCACAACACACTCACACACACTCACACACATATACTCACACTCACATATGCACACATGCCTGCACGCACACACTCTCACACTCACACAACTCACATATGCACACATGCCCTCACACTCACACACACTCACACACACTCACACACTCACACACACACTCACATATGCACACATGTCTGCACACACACACTCACACACTCACACTCACACACACACACTCACATATGCACACATACCTGCACAACACACTCACACACACTCACACACATATACACACACTGACACATGCACACATGCCCGCACACACACTCTCTCACACTCACACACTCACTCACACTCACACACACTCATATATGCACACATACCCACACACATTCTTTCTCACACTCACACACATACACACACTCACACATGCACACATGCCTGCACACACACACTCACACACACTCACAAATGCACACATGCCTGCTCACACTCACTCACACACATACTCACACACACACAACTCACATATGCACACATGCTCACACACACACAAACACACACACACACACACACACACACACACACACACACACACGCACGCACGAGAGCGCACACATGGACATGTAGGGAGCAGGTATGTGTGTTCCGTGTCCCCATGTGATAGTACTTCCTGAGCTTATACAATGACCAGCAGGCACTTATGTCCTGGAGCAGGGGATGGGTAACTGTGGGACCTCTGCCCGGCACACTTGCAGGTTCGTTAGTGTCTCCCTCTACCTGCTTCCTGCACACCTTGGCCAGCCTTCTTGCCCCTCCCTCCACCAGAGAAACCCCTCTTCACAGTCCAGTAACATCACACTTACATGTCTGGCCTTCTCACCTAAACCATGTGACTCTGGTCTTTATCCCTGACTGTCTTTGGCTGTGGGACCCTGGCTGTCGCTGGTTTCTGGGCCCCACAAATGCCAAATTCCATCCTGGGTCTGGATTGGGAACTTTGTCATTTCATTGTCACTCAGACTCTTCAGTACCCCAGCCCCTCATCCACCAGACCCTGGTGCTCTGGAGACCTTGGAAGACTAAAACTCTTGAATCCTGAATCCTACTGCCTTTATTCAGCTCAGCTCCAGGGTTTAGACTGCCCTCTAGTGGTCATGTCCCATGGACGAGCCTGGGAAAGGTATGTTCTACTGAAGAACCAGGGTCTTTCCTGACTGGCTTTTATGCCCCTTTTAGCTGCAGGCTGCTGTGCCTGTTAAACAGGATAACAACTGAGATGCTGCACAGACCTGGCTGGAGTAGGAGACAGAGCCAACACCTCCTAGCTTATGCTCCTAGCCACAGTTCACACTTACCCAGCCGAACACTACCCCATTTACCCTTTTTATATATCCTCAAGGCAGCTCCCGCAGAGTGCTAACTGTTCCTGTCAACAAGTGAATTAGCAGGCTCAGAGAGAGTAAGTAATTTGGCTTAAGTCACAGAGCGAGCAGTTGTTTGAACTAAGTGCATTTCTGCTTTGTCTTATTCCACTGGCTTCTCTTTCATCTCACCTTCATGCAGACCTCTCAAGCAGAAACCATTCTTAATACAACAGTGTTTGAGGTGAAAAAAAAAATGCACGGGGTGGGTGGGTTTTGTCTGGATATCCACCTGGAATAGCCCCTTGGAGAAGTCCCAGAGCCCCAGGTTTCTGGGCTCACCACTTAAGTTGGTTCCTCTGTGGGTAACACCACCGTCCATTGTAGCATCCTGGTGTGGAGACATCTGTTTTCTCCTCCTGGCCTCTGGAGCCACCTCCTGGTAGCACACATGGCAAGTGTCTGGCCAGCTCCCTGGGGGTCTCAGAGCTGTCCCTTGGCTGTCCATTCCAAAGCCAGGTGCCTTGTGCTTGAAATGGCTAGAGCTTTTGTTTGAATTCATATCTGCAAACTCAAATCTTAAAAAAGACATATATATATATGTGTGTGTGTGTGTGTGTGTGTGTGTGTGTGTGTGTGTGTGTGTGTGAGCATGTGCTTGTTTGTGGGTGTAGGCACCCATGGGAGCCAAAAGAGGGCATCGGATTCCCTGAACCTGGATTACAGGCAATTTTGAGCCTCCCAGCATGGGTGCTAGGAACTGAACTTGGGCTCTCTGGAAGAGAAGGAAGCATTCTTAATTTTGTTTTGATTGTTAGTTATTTTTGTTTTATGTGTGTATGTGTTTCATCTGCATGTATGTGTGCCAAGTGTTTGCAGTGCCCATGGAGACCAGAAGAGGGCACTGGGCCCTTTGGGATTGGAGTTACAGATGATTGTGAGCTGATGTATCAGTGCTGGGAACTAAACCTGGGTCCTGTGGAAGAAGACAGAGTATTCTCTTTTTTTTTCTCTCCATTTTTTATTTAAATTAGAAACATGATTGTTTTACATGTCAATCCCAGTTCCCTCCCTTCCTCCTCTGCCCCCCCACTAACACCCTACCTATCCCATTCCATTTTTGCTCCCCAGGAGAGTGAGGCCTTCCATGGAGGGTCTTCAGAGTCTGTCATATCCTTTGGGATAGGCCCTTCCCCGTGTGTCTAGGCTGAGGGAGTATACCTCTATGTGAAATGGGCTCCCAAAGTCCATTCTTATGCTAGGGCTAAGTACTGATCTACTACAAGAGGCCCCATAGATTTCCGAGGCCTCCTCACTGACACCCACATTCATGGGTCTGTATCAGTTGCATGCTGGTTTCCCAGTGATCAGTCTGGGGCCAAGAGCTCCCCCTTGTTCAGGTCAGCTGTTTCAACACAGAGTATTCTTAACTGCAGAGCCACCTTTCCAGGCCCAAATGTGTATCTTTAAAATTTGTTGTTTAAATGCACTTAATTCTTTTCTTGTTCCCCAAATAAATACATGTTCATCATAGACACCTGGGAAAGTACACACACACACACACACACACACACACACACACACACACACCCCACATATAAGCACACCACATAGGTACACACACACAACACATACCATACACACACCACACACACCATACACACACACACGCCACATACACTATACATACACACCACACCATACTACCCCCCCCACACAAACACACCTCATTAAAGTGCATTCCTACTGCTCATGGGCTTCAGGAGGTACCTGGGTTTTTCAGTTCTTTTTTTCTCACACCCTACCACACATACAGCCACAGTGTAGCCTGCAGTATTCTGGGTACAATACAAGCAAGATCCTCAGGGAGAAGACAGTTACCCGGCCAAGAGGCCAGCTCATAATGGCCCTCGCCAACTCCCGCTTACTCCCGTACTCTACGATTCTGTCTGCATCATTAGTATGGGATGAGTTTTGCCTAATGTGGACAGCCTGGGATGGAAACTCCCTCATGCTTCTTAGGTGGCATGGGCAAGGCCTCTGCCTCCTCAGACAATTCACAGAGCTCTTGAGACAGCTAAATGCAAGAATATTCATGAGACACTTTTCTGCAGTTAGTCTACCCGTACATGTCACCCTCCCCACATGGTCATCATTTTGCCATGTCCCATGCTGTGAACTCAGATGGTTGTTCTCTTGTGTCTGTGTCTTGGCCAAATCTCCCCCTTTTAGATTTATTTATTGTATTTTATGTGTATAAGTGTCTTGCCTGTATACATGCATGCATGCATGCGTGTATGTATGTATGCATGCATGTATCTATGTATGTATGCATGTATGTATCTATGTATGTATGTATGTGTGTGTATGTATGTATGTGTGTATGTATGTATGCATGTATGTATCTATGTATGCATGTATGTATGTATGTATGTATGTATGTATGTATGTATGTGCATCATGTATGTGCACTGCCTGAGGAGGCCAGAAGATGGTGTTTTTGCAGGGTCCCCTGGAACTAGAGTTACAGATGGTTGTGAGCCACTATGTTGGTGCTGGGAATTGAACCCTAGTCCTCTGGAGGAGCAGCCAGTGTTCTTAATCACTGAGGCATGTAGCCCTATTGACTAGCCTTCTAGAGATGCCCAGTTGTGACATAGGGTCCACACTAGTGGCCTCATTCTCCATTACTATGTTCCTTAGAGAACTATTTCCAAATAGTGACACTGTGACACCTTGATTAGGACTCTCCCAGTGTCCAAGTCACCTCTGTTCAGCCCCTGCTGCTGTCAGTGTGGAGATTTACCACACATGTCCAGCAGGTGGCAGTGCCATGCTTGGAGGAAGCCGCACAGTTTCCTTATTCATACCAAATCTTCTGGTTGGCAAGTGGCAGGGTGAGTTCCTGGGCACAGCTGGGGTGAACCAGTGCTCTGAGGGGACTTTATTCTAAATACTCATGCCCACTCCTCCCCAGGGGTGTCTGAAGCAGTAGATTTGGGTGAGCCCCCAAGAATACTTTTTTCTGAAAGTCGGGAAGTGGGAAGACAGGAAAGTCTGAGGCAGTGTTATGTCCTAGTTTTGGTTTGCTCTCTGACCCCCATCCACCTTGGAAGCTGTGTCGAGTGGACCCTGCACAGGACAGAGTCTGGCTTCCACCCTTTGGTAACATTCAGTTTCTTTGCATCAAGGGAACACCTACCTACATTGTTTTAGAACCATCTACAGGGCGTTTGCAAACTTGGATATTCACACAGCTGCAGACAGATACCTCTAGGCATGCTTTACTCCAGACCACATTTTGTTCTTACCAGCTGTCCCAGCTGTCCAATTGCTGTCCCAGCAATGTTCTTGATGACCAGAGGGTACCTCCTAAGTCTGCCCTGGACCCTTTTTGTATGAGAACCTGTGTGTCCTTTGGTCCCTCTGCCATCCCAGGGTTCCCTCAGACTCTGGGCCAGTTGATTTCTAGATTGCATTTCTGTCTGTGTTCTTCTGCTGTGTCCTGAGGACACCCAGGTGTGCATTTAGCAGGATTGTCACCAAGCTGCTGCCTCTGTGCTCTTGGCATTGTGTCCTGTGAGATGGTCTGTGGTGACCACTAGCCATGACTAGTGGCACCCTGGTGAGTACTAGGCGTCCTACGTTGCTACTCCTTGTAATGAACTAGCGTTTGGGACCACCAATCCACACACGATCTCACCTGCAGCTTTGACTTTGACATTGCTTGTCAATATTGATTATTGCCCTTGCCCTCTGGAGACTCTCCTCCATTTTTCCTCTAGCTGGGTACACATCAGGCAGGAAAGCTACGGTTGTTTACTTTTTTATTTATAGCAAGGTAGATTCAGGTTTGTCTTTCCTGACAGATATGACTGGATAACACCTGATGTTAGTATATGTCTGGACTCATGGCTGCCCCTTTGGAATGGATCTGAATGTTGTTTAGTTTTTATTATTGCTGTGAAAAACACTCGAGAGAGAAGTTTAAGGACAGGAACTTTTATTTGGCTCACAGTTCGAGTGCACGCACAGTCTATCATGGCAGGGAAGGCATGGCGGCAGGTACGTGAGGAAGCTGGTCACATTGCAGCCACTGTGGGGAAATACAGAGATGAACACCAGTGCTCAGCTCACTTTTCTTCTTTTTATTCACTCTGGGACCACACACCATGGGATGGTGTCACTCACATTTATGCTTCAATGAACCTAATGTAGAAACTCCCTCACAGGCATGCCTAGAAGGTTGTTTCTATGGTGATAATAAATACCAGCAAGTCAACAGTTACTATTAACTGTCTCAGACATGTCCCAATCCTTCTTTTATGATACACAATTATCTCAGGCTGTTGTGTGATATTTTCCTTGGAAGTCACATCACAAACATCTATTCACCCAGACTGATAGGGTCAGTGACAGACGAAAATAAGGATTCCACTGAAGTCTAACTTAGTGAATCAGTAGTTTATTGAAGTTCCTTGTAGGAATATGGGTGTGAGATTAACTACATGAGCAGGGGTGATTCAAAGGCAGCTATGTCATCAAAGCCCACCCAAACCTGGGCAATGGCTCATGAAAGCTGGACCCCTGAAGCTCCCTGCACAGCTTGCAAGCATCTTGACAGATCAGAGAGTCTCTTCCAGGCAGCTCTGCTGGTTTAAGAGCCTCTCAGCAGTCCTGCCTGTTTATATGACTTTAGAGAGGGAAGGGCCTGTGCATCTGCTCAGTTTCAGGGACATCCTGAGAACTATGAATTGTTTACTTCCTCTCTCTTAATGAACCTCCCTTTAGAATCTTCTGAGTCTTAAGGAGTTTCACCTCCAGTAATGGAATGTCTTAACTCAGGAAACTGCTGCACAACACAGGCTCTTCTCTCCTTTTCCTGCCTCAGATCATTTCTCTAAGACTTTAGCTCTTTCTAGTGTAGCATGTTTCCTGGGCTACTGCTGATAACACGACCCCCTTAGCCAAAGTTAGAGATGCATACATAACTTGTGTTTGTGTGTACACACTCTATCTATCTCTATCTCTGGGACCCCAAGGGTATCACAATATATGATGCTTAAATGTCTCACCAAAAACTGACAAGCTATAGTCAGGTATGGAGATTCACAACTATGATCCTAATATCTAGGAAACAGAAACCAGGGGTTGGCTTTGAGTTCCAAGTCACCCTGGACTGCAGAGTTAGGCTGTCTGTTCTACTTACTTTTCTATTTCTGTGACAAAACATCATGACTTATAAACAACTTCGGAAGAAAATATTCAATTGGGCTTACTGTTTCAGAGGGTTAGAGTCCATGATGGCAGAGTGAAAGCATGGCAGCAGTAACAGCTGAGAGTTCACATCTGGATCTATAACCAGGTGTTAGAAGGGGGTGGGGAGAGACTTGGAATGTCACAAATCTTTTGAAAACTCAAAGCCTGTCTTCAGTGACACACCTCCACCAACAAGGCCACACCTCCCAATCCTTCCCAAATACTTCTAGCAACCAGGGATCAATGGTCAAACATACTTGCCTATGGGGCGGGAGTTTGGGGGAGGGAGAGCATTCTCATTCAAATCACCACACTGTCTTAAAATAAAATAATATAAAGACACATTTGGACCCCCTTCCCAAAACTCTGAATCACCATGTCATTTGTGACCCTACACTGTGGACATGTTGTACAAATAGTTGTTCTGCTCTTTTATTTGATGGCAATGACAAGAAAAAGAAGTTGTGCATATTCAGTACAAATGTTTATCCTGAACATTTTTTATCTGTGGCGGGGATAGTCTCCACAGGTTCAGAGGGCCAGCTGTCCCCACTTCATCTTTATTTCTCTATAAGTCAAGAACAGTGTATTCATCCAGGCATGATGCTTTCATCCAGGCATGATGGATTATATCTCTAATCCCAGCACTTGGAAGGCAAAGTCAAGAGAGTCACCACAAGTTTAAGACCAGCCTGGTCTACTTACAATGAATTCCAGGCCAGCTAGAGTGAGACTCTGGTGCCAGTCAGGCAAAAGAGAATTGTGCGTTTATGTTAATACCCCATACCAGGCTCAAGTTAAGAGCACTGGCTGCTCTTCCAGAGGACCTGGGTTCAATTCCTAGTATCTACACGGTGCCTCACAACTGTCTGTAACTCCAGTCCTAGGAGATCAGGTACCCTCTGCTGGCCTTCTGAGGTACTGTATGGGATGTGGTGCACAGATGTGAAAACACATAAAGTTAATTAAATAATTAATCCCCATACCAAGCCAGTACTACAAGGCTCTAGCTTTTTTTCTGGGTTGTATTTTAGCTTCTCTCTTCAGCACAGTTTCTCACTTGGGCACCTGTTTGCTAAGCTCTGGCTGCAGATGGTCTGCTGAGCCATCCAGTGTCCTATTCCTGGGCCCTCCCCAACCACATTCCTGCATCTTCACCAGTGGGCTCTACCTTAGCAACCCGGAATTACGAAGGGAAAAGGCTAGCAAAGGTGACTCTTTAGCAAGGGGCCTGGCAGAATGACCACCCTGTGGTTATAGGTATCTGTTTTATGTTTTTCCCCCTGCAATTTCTGATTTGTTTGTTTGTTTGTTTCTAAACAGTAAGCATGCAAATGGAAGAAACACACCAAGGGGGTCCTTGGGGACACTCTCCCCAGGCTGCCCATACTCATTGCCTCTGTTTCTTCTTTTAGTGTCCATCATATTTTGATCCTTGGTTTAAAAAAAATGGTGACAGGATCCTGAGGATGCAACTTCAACCTTCTGAATTCAAATTACCTGGGGGAGGGGGTAATGAGTCTGGATTAATTGCTCAGCGAGTCTGTAGTAACCGAGTCCTCTTTACTGACTAGAGAGCAATTAAATTAAGCTGCTACAAAATGCTGTCTTCGCAAAGCCTTCGAGGAGAGCTGATTAGCCAAATTGTGTCTTCAGTTTAAGGAGCAAAATTCTCAGCTCAAACTGGTTGAAGAAAGCAGGGGAACAAAAAAAGGACCTACTTTAATGTCTCTGAAAAATCCCAGGGGTAGTATAGGGGTGGTATAGTATAGAGGAGTCCCAGAAGGGCCCTGTGTACTCCTCAGACCTCCCTGGCTCCTTGTCCCTCCCTCAGGTTCTTGTAGCTGTTCTCTTCCCTGCTCCCATAGCAGTAAGTGCTAGCCCCAGCAGCTGTAAGTGCTAGTCCTAGCAGCTGTAAATAAGTGCTAGCTCCAGCAGCTATAAGTACAAGCTCCAGCATCTGTAAGTGCTAGCTCCAGCAGCTGAAAGTACAAGCTCCAGCATCTGTAAGTGCTAGCTCCAGCAGCTGTAAATAAGTGCTAGCTCCAGCAGATATAAGTGCCTGCTCCAGCTGCTATAAGTGCCTGCTCCAGCAGCTGTGAAGTGCTAGCTCTAGCAGCTGTAAGTTCTAGCCCCAGCAGCTGTGAAGAATGTTACTTTTCCAGAAGTCTTGAAGTTGTCCTGGCCTTGAGGCTCCCTGCACCTGCTTGGGCTAGGAGGTTCCTCCCCAAGCCTTAACTTGCAATGATAGAGATGCCAGCTACATAGCCATGGCCTGTCCTTCTGTAGGATCAGGTGCAACTGGACTATCTGAACCAACAAGAGCTGGGCAGGCAACTCCAGATTCAAGGCAGGTGCTTGAGTGAAGTGAGGCCACCAGGCAGGCAGGCAGAGCAGCAGTATCTCCTTTAGGATCCATCTAGTCAACAGTGAGAGTGTCACAGGGGACATGGCACTATAAATGGATGTTTTTCGAGTGCTTTTAACAACCACTGTCTACTTCTCCCTATCCTCTTTGCAGAGTGGCTCTTGTTCTCATTGACACTGCTGAGGTAAAGTGTACTCTGTACACTGATCAGAGACATAGTCTGTTGATCCAGGGCCAATGTCATCATCCACAATGGCTTTGTCCTTGGTGTGGCAGACCTTCCTCCTTCTGTGAGGTCACTGCCTGGTAGAGGTGTCCAGTCACCTGTGCAGGGATCTCCCTGCCCCTTTGAACTGGGATGGGGTGCTGTATCTATTTTCGGGGCCTAGTGTCATGTGCTCTTTGATGTCCTTGTTCTCTGTGACTCATACAAACCTGTGAGAGGGACACTAGTCCCACTTAATGGCAAGGACATCCATAAGCTTGAAGGTGAAGGCCAAGCTAATGGAAGGCCTGGGACCTAGTCCAAGTGTGTTTGGCCTTATAGCTACTTGGACTATAATTGCTGTGTCAACCCCTAGAAGGACTTGGAAGGAATGGATCACGTGATGGGGCTTCCCTACCTATGGAAGATTGTATTGAATTTAAATACAGTAAGAAGCTATGCTTGCATATGGAAAGACAAGCGCAGGCCTCCTTGCACACAACTCAGGGATAGGGCTCTGAACATCTCCATAGCCATGCACAATTGCTTCCTTCCTGGGCACATGGACTATTTATGCAGGGTTGGACATCCTGACCTCTGTTTCACAGAGCTCAGCCCCCACATCACCAAAAGACCTATTTGTCTTTTGGACAACATGTCTCTCTGGATCTGGTGGAAAGAAACTTGAGGCCTCTTCCAGACCTCTCGCCAAAGAGTAGAGCATAGGTTCCCAACTGGTCAGGGATTCTCTCTCTACCCTTAGCTGAGAGCCTGGGACCTTCCCAATCCTTGGTGTGCAGGGGTGTGATGTCTATGGGCCTCAGTTTACAAGGCAGGGTAGGTTGTGGCCTGGGCAACCTTGGGTGCCAAGCCTCACTCAACATCTGTGTCTCAGCCCTAGACAACAGGGGGTGCTGGGATCTCATGCAGCCTCTGTGTCTCAGGCCCAGCCCACAGAGGATGCTGGGGTGTCTGTCTCAAGACTGGCCACTGAGGTCTCACTCATCTCTTGTCTCAGGCCTGCAGGTACGGCCATGTCCAGCATCTGGAACATCTGCTCTTCTATGGCGCAGACATGAGTGCACAGAACGCCTCAGGGAACACAGCCCTGCATATCTGTGCTCTCTACAATCAGGTCAGTGGCATGCACATCCCTCATCCTAACCCTGGGGTGCACTGGGCAAGGGATGGAGGGGCTAGCCTGGGTGTTTCTGTAACCCTTACCTACTGCCTTAGTGTGAACCAGAGAAGCTGTGAGCAGCCCCAGGTCACATTCCAGATCTATAGTCAGCCCTTCCTGTGCAGTGCCAATGACCCAGGCTGCTTGTTGTCTAGAAGACACAGGAGGAGCTGGGACCACCTGTTCCCTTGGCTGAGTGTCAGCTTCGCTTGGTCCAGGACCTTGGCACCTGGGTAACCCCGTCCTCTCTCATTTTCACTTGTAGTTAAATACATGTGTATAACATGTAACTCTCAAACATTGTAGGCACACAACTCTTTGCCATTCAGTGTATTCATGGTGCTGTACAGCCATTCCCACTACCCACCACCAGAGTTTCTCATCTTTCCAGACTGAATCTCTGTCCCCAGGAACCCTCCCCAACTCCCAGTACCCCATTCTGCTTTCTGCTGGATTTGAGGACTCTGGGGACCTCTGAAGACTAGAATCCTGCAGAAGCTGGCCTTCCATGCCCAGCTTCTTCCACTCAGCATCATTATTTTCATGGTCCAACTGTGATAATGAGTGACAGGTGCTCTTCTTTCTGAAGCTTGTTCCCACACCACTGAGGGATGGGCACCTTTGCTCACCCCTTCTCCCATGGGTGGACGTGTGCGTGGCTTGTTCTGCCTTTGGCTGTTGTGGTTTGTGTTGTCATGAACCTAGGTTGGCAGACTCATGCTCTAGCCTCAGCTTTCTTCTGGCCTGCTTGGGAACAAACTCAGAGGTAGAACTCAAGGTAAATGACACACTGATGTATGCCCCCCTCCCCCCAGCTCCTGTGTCTGATCCTGATGGTGTGCTCTAGAAGCCCCAGAGGCTGGGGGACATGGTCCCTACTCTCTGGGAGAGAGACAACTTAGTGGCTGGGACTTGGATCCTGGACCATGAGCACCCTGAGCTGGATGTGGAGGAGAAGTGAGAGGCTCATGTCCCATGGGAGGGCTGAGGGTAGTGCTGCTGAAACAGTGGGGTGAACTGCAGGGTCAGCTTCAGTGAACAGAGAAGGGACCAATATCCTGGGTGCTCAGGGTCAGACTGACCTAGGACAACACCACTGAAGAACACTACTTTCTTTTTGCTCTTCTCTGACGTCACAAAACCTCAAGCCTGGGACTGGTGACCCAGGTAGTCCAGCAGAAGGACTGGGGAAAGACTCCCTGCCTCTTGGAGGTTGGAGGGATCTCAGTGGTGAGGCTCTGTTCAAAAATTCTGGGATCTAGCCTCGGTGAACACTGACATCACTTCCAATCTTAAAGCCGTAATCCTATCCCACTGCTGACAGTACCACAAGGTGACAATTCAAGCCTAAGCCCACACCCAAGTTTGTTCCAAGCCCCTAATGGCTGGTCCCAAGTCCACTCTATTTCCAGCCAGTAACTTTCCTAGATCCTTTACCCTTGAAAACTACAAACCTTTCAAGACCACATTAACATGGTCCACACCTGAGCAAACCTTTTGACCTTGTAGACTTTGTGGGTGCCTTGCTCTGCAAACCACTGTCATGATTAGGCAGATGGTATTGGTGTTTCAGCTGGAGTGTCTTGCAGTGGTCCTGGTTTGCATGCATGCATGCAGAGTGTATTCCCTGTGACAGTGGCCCCCAGGTCTACTGTGAAGCTCAGCTTGGGGAGCCCTTGTTAAGTGTGGGAATACTCCACTGCCTTAGAAAACACAACATGAGGCTTGGCTGGGTCTAGGAAAACATCTGCACCAGCATCTGCTTTGTAATGATTGCTTGTGATGGGAAAACATGGCTTAATTTCACTCAGTATGTTTCAAGCATATTTTAATCACAAAAAATACAAGAAATCACAGTTTTTGTCACTTAAAGTAATTGTGGGCATGAGGGTCTCTGAAAGGGAGGCTACAGGATTTTATTAGGCAGCCTGTATTCTCAGCTGTATAGGAGATTAGTCCTGCTGGGGTTCACTCCACATACCTCAGAGCTGTTTCCACTCCTAGGAGAGTCCCCAGATGGACAGGGCTCCCAGAAAAACCTTCTCCTCACATATACTGTCAGAATAGAGGTAGTTGATTTTTCAGGACCCATTGGTAAACAGTTTATGGTTTGGTCACTGCCTGGACTCTCTGATCACATGTCAGCCCAGCAGCCACGATAGAGCTGTCAGAAGCAACCAGTCATGGAGAATGGCCACACTACAAAAAAGCTATTTGTTCAATAGGTAGTGGGGTGATCTGGTCCATGAACTGTTGGCCAAGCTATGGAGTAGAAGGCTACATTGTCTTTCTCTCCCTTATCACTTATAGATTTGCCCCTCCTCAGGACTGGGTGACTTCCATCTTTAGGTCAGTGAGCCTGAGAAAGAGTGGGGAGAGCTGTACCCTCCCTAAAGCTATCCCCTCATGAGGGCAGCCTGTTACCACCCAGCTTCAGATGGTATGCCTGTTCTCTACATCCTGGGACAGATTCATCCAAGGTGACTAAGCTGGAAATTGGCTGCCTGCCCTATGTCACCTCCAGGGATGCTGTGTTGGGTCATAGGCTCTGGAGTTACTGGCCACACAGCCCCTGACACCATGACAAGCTGGAATGTCAGCAAGTGTACCAGAATCTACCCTCCCTAGGATGGTAAGGGTTCTTCACTCTCTGCCCTCACCCCTTCCCCAGTCTGTTGCTCGCTGTGTCTGAATTGTGAGAGTGAAGCTCTGAGAGTCACAGTCTTGCATAGCTTCCCTGAGCTCATGGAACTGTTCCAGGAGTGAAGGATAACCTAGGCTTTGGCACTGAACACAGATAATCTTCAGTCTGCCCCATTTGTATCATCACCTTGCTTGCATCTGTTCCCATGGCTCCTGTCTACAGACATGTGAGCTATGTGGATACATAGGCTTGGTTGTGGATGACAGAGACCACACCAGCAGCACTCCATAGAAAGTGGGGTCAGACTGTGATGTTGAGGATATTCCCCAGGGAGGGACAGAATTCAGAAGGGCAGGGTTTGGAGCAAGGAGAGAAGCGGTTTCAGGGACATAGTGTAGTGACAAGGTGGCCTGGCACACTGGGCTCTGTTGAGTGTAAACTGGTACATGGCTGTGTAGTTGGGCAGCCCTGTATCTCTCTTGGGTCCAGAACTGCTAAGAAGCTGAAGTAAAAGCCAAATATCTGTGATACTTGTCATGGATGGAGGGCTCAGCTACTCAAGGTTGTTGTGGTGATATTGAAGGTCGTGATGGTGGTGGCAGTGATGGTGATCATGGTGTTGAAGATGACGTTCATGGAGGTGATGCTGTTGCTATTGATAATGAGGTGATGGTGGTGATGGTGATGGAGATGCTGTTATGGCAAAGATAGCGGGAATGATGATGAGGATGGTGATGATGATAGTGATGATTGTGATGATACTTAAGGTGAAGGTGGTGATGATAATGGTAATAGTATAGGTGGTGGTGATGGTGATGATGATGGTAAAGTTTTGTGATGACAGTGGTGATGATGATGGTGATGGAGTGATGATGGTGGCAGTAATGATGGTGATATTGAACTCGGTGATGAAGATGGTGGTGGTGGTGATGCCACTACCGATAATGATTGTTCTTAATGAGCCACTCCTTAGATCTGGAAGCCGCAGGTGTGTAGAATGCTATGCATGCTTTATCAATTTCATCAGGACACTGCTAATAAAACACACTGTGATCAGAATATTCTCTTTCCTTTCATGCAATCAACTAATTAGGGCTTTGATTGTAAGCAGCAA
Organism: Cricetulus griseus; assembly: GCF_003668045.3. NCBI lineage: Eukaryota > Metazoa > Chordata > Mammalia > Rodentia > Cricetidae > Cricetulus > Cricetulus griseus. The sequence goes on along the minus strand of NC_048596.1, from coordinate 57,280,914 downwards.
ATTGATTCTAATCTTTGGACTCTCTCGCCTCATGCTGGCTTCCCAAGAGCTCCAGAGGGAGAAAGCAACACCCTGGATAATGAGTGATCAGAGGAGGCTTAAATATCAAAGGTTACTAGAGCAGCCTAGTTTGCCTAGAAGATAAAGACAAGTGCGCACGCGCGCACACACACACACACAAGCACACATGCACACACTCATGCACATACACACACAAGCACATACACACAAACATGCACTCTGTCTCTTGGTAGTAGGCCTTTGCATGTGTGTGGAGGGGAGTGTTTTCAATGAGTATCTCTGTGGCTTGCTGGGGACACGTGTCTGTCCATTCTATGGCTACTTCCCTGGGTCAAGTTGACAGGTAAATCTGTCTGAAATGAAAGCCTTGTGGATATCATTAACTGTGTTTCCTTCATACTGGCCAGCAGATCCTGGTTGGGAAGTGGTAATGCTAGGCTTCCATTCCACTCCCTCCAGCCTTTGGGGGCTAGATGGAGCTCAGGGGGACAGGTTATAAGCATGTGAAGTAGGTGGTCTCAACTAGCCTGGTCCCTTTTGGGAGGTATGTAGGGGACACTGTAGCCATGCCTGCTAGGGGCTGGCTACAGTGCACTACTGAAGGTTGCAGACTCACCTTGGTGATGCTTCTATCTTAACCCTTCGCATGCTAGCCTTTTCCTGAGTGAGTGCATCTTTGATCTGTGGCTGCCTTCACAGGCTTATGTTCAAGGACAATGTAACCTGGAAATGAGGTCCTGCCTCATGGCTGAACATACACTCGTGTCTATGACATTCTTGTGATGGTCCCTCATGTGCTGTGCTAGGACATGAAGTCCTGGGTTGGCCTTGGTGGCAGTGCTGGCCATTCTGGACAAGCATGGACTGCAACTCTGGTTTTATCCTTCTCTACACTGTCAGGGCTAATAGAAACATACCTGGTGGCACATGGCCCAGCTCATGCAAGCTGCTTTGGCGGTCATATGCCTCCCTGACATGGTCCAACAGACCTCTATCATTCCTTCCAGATAGTCCCCGTCCATGTAGCATTTCCAACTCCCCGTCCCAATGGCACCTTTTGGCATCCATGCCTCTTACTTCTGGTACCCAGATTCTATCCTTTAGGGACATCAGCTTTGCCTACCCACAGACTTTGGTGCCTCCTAGTAGACTACTCTCTGTCAGTATTCCCCAGTATCTCACAGTGGTGACCCCTGCTCACTTGATGTCCCCACCAGGTGGCTTCTTAGAAGACATAATCCCTATGGTCCTCTCTGCTTTGTAACTGATGTCCTTTTCTCTGGAACTCGAGGCTGAGCTCCAAATGGCCCCTATCCTGCTTGTCCAGATCTGTCCCCTGTTGATCCATCCTCACCTGTTCCGTCACCCATCCCTGCTAAGGGCTCTGATATCCTTCCCAGGACCATGGTATTCACTGTCTAAGCATACCTGTCACTGTAAATTGGCTCCTTCTGCAAATCCTGAGACCTCCTCCACAGTGCCATCCCATGTTTCCCTTGCACCTAGCTGCTTCTGCAGTGTCTTTGCATTGGTCTGTCTGCAGGGATCCTGACACCTGTGACCACAGCTTCTCTTCTTGTCACACTCAGGCTCAGCCTATTGACCATCACCTGCTTCACCTCCATCAGACATGTCTTCCTTTGAAGGCCACACAAGGACCTTCAGAACAGCCCACCCTTAGTTGGCTGCTTCTCACCCCCCATTCCCACCCCTGCCTGTGCCAAGCTCACATGAACCATGGCCCTTTGCTTTGATTCTGTGTCCCCAGGGTCTGGCATGGCCATGGCTTGTCCACTTCCCACATGCATGGATGACCATGACTTCTCAGTCTGTCCTTTACCTGCAAATTGGACAGGACAGTGGGTCCCCACAGCTCATGGAGCCTGAGGCACAGGGCCGATGGCTAAGTGCAGGGAGGCTCAGAAAGACTTCCCTCAGGGAAGCTACATATTTTTAAGTGTCTCTGAAAATTCGCATGAAGAGAAAAACTGGCGGCGAAATGGTCCTTAGAAGATGAACATAAATTGCTTATGTATTCATACTTCATTGATTTTTTTTTAAAGGATGGAAACCTGCCAGATAAAACTCAAGCTATCCAAGAGTGTGCAGGGGGAATGGTTAAGCTCTGCATCAATGCCTTAGGGCTGCCTTCCTCACCCTCCTGAAGCTCCAGCTTGCCCTGTTTTATCACCTAACCCTTCATTTCCATTCTTCCTATACAAAGGCATTCCCACATACTTCTACTTCCTTCTTGTGACATGGGCCTCTTGTTACCCCAGTGGAGTGCCGGGCCAGGCAAGTGAGGTAGAGCAATGAGGCATAGAACACATGCTTGCACAGGCATGTGCACACATGCACATTCGCAGACACACACACACACACACACACACACACACACACACACACACTCACACACATACTCATACACACACATATGCACACTTGTGTTGAAGTATAGCTGTTAGTAAGCTACAGAAACCTCTGACCCTTTAGTTTTGAAGTAGCTGACTGACTGGAACTGTTAACTAAGTATTTAGGGTAGTCCTGCTAGGACTGCCCTATGATATCAGAGAAATCGGGACCCCCTCTTGGGGTTCTTAGTTTCATTAATAAAAGAATGTAACAACCCACTCAAATGGAAGCTTTTATTAGAGTTTTGAAGAAAGTCCCCAGGGCAGGAGAGCTGTAAATCTCCATCACTGCCTGAGGGAGGATGGAGAGATGGGAAACACCGTGCATGGAGGTCAGACATGGGGGACAGGCAGCTGCATGATAGGGAACGGGCTTGAGAAAGAGAAAGAAAGCATACTCAGGCTGTGGCCAGCATCCAAAAGAAAGAGACAGAAAGGAAGAAAAGGGGAAAGCTGTGTCTTTTGAGGCCCAAATGTGAAACGGGAGCAGACGCAACAGAATCATGTGGAGGATCTTAGGGACTCCATTAGGTAGAGGGAATTCTGGGAAGGAAAAGTACAGTATCTTATTAAAGGGATAATTATTCCTTCTATTTTTTTAACATGGCTTAAAGTAAACCTTCATTCTTAGGGGTTATCTCTCCTTCCTAGGGGTCATCCCTCCTTCCTAGGAGTTATCTCTCCTTCCTAGGGGTCATCCCTCCTTCCTAGGAGTTATCATCTCTCCTTCCTAGGAGTTATCTCTCCTTCCTAGGGGTTATTTCTCCTTCCTAGGGGCGGTTCCTTAGCCAGACCATTGACCTGCCCAACTGGAATGTTAGGTCTCTACTCAAGCCAGAGCTGCTGTGGCAGAATGAATTCTGCCTTTGCAGCCTGATCATCATTGAAAGGATGGGTCAGCATTCTGGGGTTAGTTCATATGGGCTTTGGAAACAGCCCCTGTGTGGGTGAAAGGTTTTCTGGGCTTCTTGCTTTGTCCCACCTGGGTGGGCGTGGATGACAGGGCTGGGGGAGAGTTTATTCCTAGTCTTTTGTAGGAATGTTTATGAGAATTTAGGCACTTTTGAAAGAACTGCAGGAGCCAGGAAGGGGTTGCCCAAGTGCTGTAGGTGTTTGTAAGCAGCCACATGGGTTCTGGGAACCAGTCATTAGTCCTCTGCAAGAGCAGCACCCACTATTAACCTCTGAGCCGTCATCTCTCCAGTTCCAGCACCTGACATTTTTACACGGGTTCTGGGGCTCAAACTCAGGTCCTCATGCTTGCATGGCAATCCCTTTACTGACTTCCCCACTGCCAACCCACACCCTTTTAACTCTGCAGGCACAGGCCCCAGGCTTCCTGTGAACCTGAACTTGGCAACCGTGTATCCCTGGATAAAGTCCATGCCACCAGCTCACAAGTGTTTTTCCACTTTTCCATTTGCAGGACAGCTGTGCCAGAGTGCTGCTGTTTCGGGGTGGAAACAAGGAGTTGAAAAACTACAACAGCCAGACGCCATTCCAGGTAAAGAGAGCTCCTGACTCCACTGTGGCAGGCTACAGCTCCGAGGCTGTGAGGCTGCCTAAGGTCAGTGACTGTGGCCATAGTCCTGCCGGGAGGCTGCACTGCACTGTTGCTGCATAACACCCGAAGTGGTTCTATTTGCCTGTCCATGCAGCCTGCTTCCTTTAGACCAAAAAGTGGGAATAATGCAGACACTCATCTCTGTAGAAGGTTCTAGAGAGGCAATGAAGTAAGGCCATTTTCAATTCTGCAGCTGTTGAAAAGTGCTGACTAAATAAATAGTCTGTCTCAAAGAGTGGGAAGTTGATGGGCAGGGTCTTGTTGCTTTCTGTGTTCTTCTCCTCTACCATCCTAGCATGAAGAGAGAACAAGCCCCACTAGGCCTTTCTGGGAACATACAACTCAGTTCACATTTGTTAATAAATTAGGGAAAATTCGTAGAACACAAAAGTTAACATCTTAACCATTTAAAAAGACTTGACAAAGCCAATTTGGTGTCATTAAAAGTATTCAGGATGTTGCTTAGCTTAGCCATGACTATCATCCGGCTAAAAACTCTGCCATCACCCCCAAAGGAGGTCCTGTCCCCACATAAGTGCCACTTCCAGCCCCTTTCCCATCCCCTAGACAGCCACTCATCCAGTTCCTGCCTCAATGGAGAGTTCATGCAAAGCGAACACATGGGGCTGACTCTGTGGGCTTGACTTTTTCAGTTGAGGGTGACATCTGATGTTCAGCTGGACAAGCCACATTTCCTAACACATCCCACTGTAGAGGGGCAGGTTTCCCATGAAGCTTCTGTCGGGGTTCCTATGTTGAGCGATGCAGGAAGAGAGAGATTCTATATGATTCATACAGAATCAGAGCGTAAAATCCTTTGCTGGTGACCAGGAACCCTGTAATCCTTGTACTCATCATATTTTAAAGCAACTGCTCAGCCTAGGAACTGGCCAGTGATGGCAATCACTTGGCACTGGGGTGATATCAAGGTCCTAGAGACTGTGGTTTGCTGGAAAATGAATAAAGTCTTCTAGGCTATTATTCTAGGCCCTTTCTACAGGGGTTTGGAATGTCTTTCCTTGTTGAGGGTTCAGGAATACCCCCGTGCCATTGGTATCATGTATATTTGTTTTAAGATTAAGGTCACTTCCTTTTTTTCTAGGGACTTTCCTCCTTGTGAAGTTATAAACAGTGTCCCAAGACACCCACTGTAGTGTTCCTGGCTGTCTCACACATGGTATGAGCTGGCTTTAGCAAAGTCCACAAGGGACTGAACCTGGACACATGTGTGCCCATGCATGGCTGTTCTTGGGGAGTTTCTGTGTAAATCTAGCTAGGACTTTGTTTAGCCTGTCCCCACTAGGAGTTGTGGCCCAGTGTCCTCCTTCCTGTCATCTTAGTGGCAGCCGTGGTATAGCTGACTATATATCACTGGTTAGTGTGATCAGTCAAGCCTCCAGTCCTGAGGGGGAAGGCTGAAAACCCCAGCCCTGATCTGCTGATGTCCCTGCATCAGCCTCAGCCCAAGGGAGACTGAACTAAGTCAATCCTGTCTCATTTTCATGTTTATGCCTAGAGAATCCCAAGGGGTGTTAAGAGCTCTGCTCTATAAGTGGAGGTAAAGGTCAAATATGTGATGTGGGGTGTGTGTGTGTGTGTGTGTGTGTGTGTGTGTGTGTGTGTGTGTGCCTGTGTGCCTGTGTGCCTGTGTGCCTATGTGTGTTTCTCTCTCTCTGTCTCTGTGTGTGTGTGTCTGTGTGTCTGTGTGTGTCTGTGTGTATATCTGTGTGTATGTGTGCCCATGTGTGTTTCTCTCTGTCTGTCTGTCTGTCTGTCTGTCTGTCTGTCTGTCTGTCTGTGTGTCTGTGTCTCTGTGTGTATGCATATTCACTTTCGGGTTAATGCGTGCATGGATGAACACGCACATGTGTGTTTGGGTGAACACGCACATGTGTGTCATTCCTCAGTACATACTGTCTGCCCTGTATTTTGAAACCAGGTCTCTCACTTGATCTTGAATCTGTAAGTTAGGCTGGGCTTGCAGGTCACAGAACCCCAGGGACCTACCTGGTGTGCACCCATCAGTACTGGGCTTCCCAGCACATGCCACCACACCTCCCATCTTTTACAAAGTGAGATCTGGAGATCAAACTCGGATCCTCACGTGGAAGCCATCATCTTCCAAGTCCTGAAATATGTATCTCTTGTCCATCACAGCAGCACAGGGCCTGGAGTCAGGCAAGAATGTGGCAGTCTGAGGGAAAGTATTGTTGGCTATGCTGGCTGGCAGCCTGCTGTTCCCGCCAAGGGCATGTGGCTGGGGAAGCCACTCATTTCTGTCTCTGCTCTCTAAAATTCTGCAAGTCTTATTTGGGATTCAGGCTCTGTGTTCCCATAGAAACAGGGGAGTTGAAGTTGTATTTCTAGAAGAGGGACAGGAGCCCGAACTACCCAAAATGTGACTGGCAGACGATACATATTTATGATGAAAAGTAATCGGAGTTGAAGCCGCCATCTCAGCCAGGCCAATTCACACTACACTTCGAGTAACAGCCACTTGCAGGTGATGGTGCTTACAGGTGCTGGGGGAGATGAGGCCAGCCAGGCTTCACCCTGCTTCCACCAAGAGTACATCAGGCAGACAGGTAGCCAGCAAGTAAACAGACATGTACTGTATTGTGTCAGGTCTGCTAAACAGTAAGGGAAGCAAAGCATGGTGGGACAGCAGAGTGAAATGGAGGCTGGGACCCCAGATGGCCTTTGTGACACCAGAGCAGAGTCCTGGAGAAAGGGAGGGGAGAAGGGAGGGTTCCTTTGGGTCTCTGACAGAAGGAGGGCTGGAGCTGGTGGCTTGTGCAAAGGCCCTGGGGTCAGTCAGCATGTGCCTGATTTTGGCGCAGTAAGGCTGGCCAGCTGAGGAGGGTGCAAAGGTTGGCACCTGCGGTTGGAAATGAGCAGGGGCATAGGCTGGGCAAGGGCTTTGGATCTGATTCTATGTGCATGGCCAGCAGAGCAGAAGAAGGATGGAAACCAATCATTCATTGTGAGAGTCAGTCACCACGCCACGATTGGCGGTGTGGATGAGCTCTTAGACCGTGGATGAATTGTCTGAGCTCTGAGACAGGTCGTAGAGCCCATTGTCAGTGTATGGAACACAAAACAATGGAATTGGAATTTTAAGAAGTGAGAATTCAGACCTGAGTTCCATTACCTTGTATCCCAAGTGCTGGGTGGACCTGGGTGTCATTCATGAAGTTCATTCCCATGCTGCTTAATAGTGATGGGCAACTTGATAGAATCTAGACTCACATAGAAGACAAGCCCCTGGGCATGGCTGAAGGGAAGTCTAGCCTGGGTTAACTGTGGAGGGGAGACCCATCCTGAATGTGGGGGGCACCATCCCATCATCTGTGGTTCCAAACTGTAAAGGAGAGAGTGAGTTGAGTACCCTTGCTCATCTCTCTCTGCTTCCTGACTGCAGACACAATGTGTCCAGACACACCACGCTCCTGCTGCTGTTGCGGTGCCTTCCCCACCATGCTGCCGGTACCCTCAAAATGCAAGCCAGAATCAAGCCTCGCTTCCCTTTTGACACAAAGTTGCTACATTTGTACTCTCTCAGATGACCCCCTCCCGACTCACTCTCTTCCCTTCCCCCTCACTCCAGCTACTCAAGCTTCTGACCTTTTCTCATGCACACCAAGCACACCCGTGCTTCAGGACCTATGTGTGAGCTGGGCACCTTTGTAAATAGAACCCTCCTGCAAGTGCCCCACCCCAGCAGGAGCACATAAAGAAGTTCCATGTTAAGAGATACCCCACACCACACACACAGTTTCCTCTATGCCTGTAAACACTTCACACTGAAAATGGGGGCAGATAGCTGAGGATAGTTCACCATTAAAGGGAGGGCAGCCCAGGTGAAAGGGAGATTGGACAGCACAAGTGAAGATGATGGGTGGGAGCAGGGACAACTTGGGGCCTGGAAGGGACATTCCAAATTGTCCTGACCTGACATCCTCAATGTGGCAGGAATGGCTACCTGCCTCCATGAGAAGTGGTATTCAAGGCTCTCCAGAGGAGTGCTAGCAAAGAGACAACAGCAGCTGAGGCAGAGGGTGGGGGGGGGAGGCCAAGGTCAGGACAAAGCTGACTGAGGATCTGAGCATGGATTTCGAGAGGAAGAAGAAACACACAGAGACCCCTCAGGACAGTACCTGAGAGGAAGGAAGGGCACAAGGCCCACAGCTGGACGGGTCTCAGGGCACAGTATAATATCTGAGAGATGTCCTAGCAGAGACAAGTGTTCCAAGGGTCCAGAGTTCTGGGAATAGAAGTAAAGATGACATCCTAAAGACTTGCTGGGAAACTTCAGTTTCGGAGGAAGGCCAGGGACCAAGCACTTTGGAGGCAGCAGGGAAAACTCTTTGCCGAGAGCCATGGTCGTTCATCCCACTCCTGCAGGGGTGGGAGTGTCCAGTCATGTGATTAGCACACATTCTCACAAGGACTGCTCCTGGGGCTGCTGCAGGCCAATGCCCATAATGAAGGACTAGCTTGTCGCACAGGGAAACCCAAAGTCAGAGGGAGACCCAGCACTGTGGGGAACCAGATGGACTCAGGAGAGGTGAGCTGTCGGGAGGCTATCTGGACAGAAGGAGCTTGTCTTTGGGTTTGTGCTGGAGGAGCTTGTAGTCTACAATCAACACCTGTCAGAACCCAACAGGAACTGCAGGCAAGCAGGCAGATGTTAAAATATGGCCATTGCTTCCTGGAGGGTTGTCTACTCAGTCTACTTACAGGGAACATCTGCCTGGCTGTGGCAGATGCAGGTTACACTGTAGCATGGACACTACCAGGTGATTAACTAAAGCCCCACACACGTGTTCAGGACTGTGACAAATGAGCAGAGTCTGTATCTTTCTGGGATGTGACAAATGAGCAGAGTCTGTATCTTTCTGGGATGTGACAAATGAGCAGAGTCTGTATCTTTCTAAGTCATGTTTAACCAGAAGGGGCCAAGGAGGACCACCAGCCACTTTTTCTGTCCACTTGGGCAAGAGCCATGAGTGAAAACATGGCCAGCACAGGTGTGGTGTGTGGCTTGGGAATGGGTGACTTAACACTAGTGTGAAGGATTTCTTTTAGCCAGCTACCTGAATGTGTGACATAAATGAACCAAAATTTGATTTGGGGTTTTGAAAGAATCTCACATTTCCTCTTCCCACCCTTCCAAGATCTCCCAGGTGTTGCTGAAGAGCAGATAGTTTTGGGGATCTCTGGGGGCTGGGTGGGGCAATGGGTTTGCCATCCCTCTAGCCCAGTCATCTATCTCTGTTGCTCCTCAACCCTCAACAGCTTCCTAGATGGTCTGGGTACCTACTCAATCTGCGTACATCTCTGGCATCCCTAGAGGAACACCTCAGCGTCTCCAGGTTTCTGGAGACTACAGCCCAGCCCAAATTCAGATGCCAAGCCAAGCCTGGCCCCTAGCCACTTTCTCCCTGGACCTGGATACAAGTGGGACACCAGCTTCTCATGAGTCTCCTGGGCCTGGCTCTGACATCATCAAAGATAAGCCCCTGTTTATCAGAGTGTCTGCGTCACTCTCTGTCACCACTGTCTCTAGGGGCAGGATCTCTTAGAAGCAGGTGACTCCTTGAGTGCTCAGCAAGGCAGGAGTTCTGCAGCCAAGTGAGAGAGACCCCATGCTCTACTACCAAGTGGAAACCCATGTTCCACTTGCACCTAGCCAGGGAAATTCCTGTCTCTCTTCAGACTTACCTTCACAGGAGCCTACTGTTTGCAAAGCACATTTTGCTCTCTGTGTTGTGGATTATGAATAGTCCATGACTCAGTCTCTGCAGCTGAGGCACAGCTGCATCTTCTGTCTCTGTGATCTTGGTGTCTAGCCTCAGACCTGGACCCTCAGAAAAGGAAACCCGGTAGACAGCTACTGGGCAAGGGGCTGCCTGCTCTCAGCTTCATGTAGTTTCTCATGCCTACCACTAGGGGGTGGTGCGAGCACGAAACACCTCAGTGCCAGGTGTATAAGAGGAGGGGGCTTGTAAAATGCAAATGATGAGAGTGTGGTTGGTCTAGAGTCTTAATGGGATTTAGGATCAGCTAGGGAATGCCTCTGGGTGTGTCTATGAGGCACTTCAAGAGTATTTTGTTTGTTTGTTTGTTTGTTTGTTTGGGGGGTGGGCCTGCGCACGAGTGTGTTGTATATGGGTGTATACACTGCACCATACACGAGAGGGTAGAAAGCAGAGTCAGTTCTCGATTTGTATTCTCTCCACCTTGTTTCTTGACACAAGTTCTCACTGAATCTGGAGCTTACAGATCTGGCTAGCCTGGCTGGCTAGGGAGCTCCAGGGATCATCGTGTCCACTGTCATTAAATGTGTGCACCCCTGTGCCTGGCTTTTTACATGGGTGGTGGGGAACTAAACTCTGTTCCTCGGACATGCACATAGGTTCTCTGCCCTCTGAGCCATCTCCTCGGCCCCTCTAGAGACATTTAACTAAGGAGGGAAGATACTGGATGTGGGCATCACCATCTCACAGACTGGTAGCCAGGACTGGATAAAGAAGAGACTTGAGTACCAGCATCATCTCTCTGCTGCCCCCTATGGGTGTGATGTGACCAGCAGCCCCACGCTCCTGGCATCATGCCTTCCCCACCATGATGAAGGGTACCCTTGAACTGTGATCCAAAACTAACCCTTCCCTCACATTATTTTTTATATTTCTTTACTTATTTATTTGTGTGCGTATATGTGGGTGTGAGTGTGGAGGTCGAAGGAAAACTCACAAGAATCAGTTCTCTCCTCCCACTGTGTGGGTCCCAAGGGTTGGACATCAGGCTTAGTGGTGGGTGGGCACCTTCATCCATTGAACCATCTCTCTGGCCCTTAAGCTGCTTTCATTAATTATTTTTGTCGTAACATGTAGAAAAATAACTACTATATCCCTGTGGTAGGAGACCTTCACTGTACAGGGGACATGGGGGGGGCAGGGGGGGCACTTTCACTCAGATACAGATATGTACCCAGGATCCTCAGGTGCTGCAAAGTTTGAATATCATGGGTATAAGTGGGGACTCCATGTCTAATAAAAACTATAGAGTGTCATTAGCTTCAGTCTGTCTCCAGAGACAGAGGGGCCTGTGCAGGACACAATGTGGCACTTGGGTCCTCACTTCATTCCAGCCTCACTGGCTGACCCCGGATATTGTTTGTAAAGGTTAAGCATGCAGAGGTCCCAGGTCACAATCATAGTAGCTGGACTTAGCTCCCTGTGCGACCCACAGAGTACACTCAGTGGATGTCAGCCTCCTCCTTCTCTGTCTCATACTTTCCAGAATGTTCCATGTGATTCTAGATCCTGTCAAGTTGACAGTAGTAAGCATTGCAAAGACACCTTGAATCTTCGCACACACTAGCTGCAGAGCTCACTGTTAGCTCATGTCCCTGAGAACTGTCTAGACTCGGGATTGTGGTGGGCGCTGTCTGTGACAGTGCATGAGGTGGTGTTGGCCTGTGAGTCTTCTCCATTTCTTGTTAACATTTTGAGAATACGCCTCAGAGGTTTGGTATTTAAGAAATGGTATTTATTCAAGAGAGAGAAATCTCAGCCAGCCATGACATTAATAAGGACAAATTGATCTCAATTAGTGAGAGATGGCAGCAGCATTGAGTTTAGCCCCGCTGGCTTCAGGGACATGGCCCCTGGAGGATGTGAATCTCAGGCCATCTGTGACCCATTGCCTTCAAGTCTGTGCTTTATTTGGAGCTCTTCATAGAATGTGAGCAGCAGCTGATGATACCAGTTAGCACTGCGGGAGAACTCCTGCCTGGAGTGGGGTACATGCCTGTCATCCCAGCCTTCCGGACGCAGAGGCAGGAGGATGTGCAAGTTTGAGTTCAGCCAGATCCAGTCTGGCAAGACTGTCACAAGACTGTCACAGAGGTGGAGAGCTGGTTCAGTTAATACACCCTTTGCCTTGCAAGCAGGGGGGGGGGGCATTTTAGCCTCAGCACCCACATGAAACACCAGGCACGGTGGTTCTACTTATAATCCCAGTGCTTGGGAGGTAGAGACAGAAGGAGCTCTGGGGCTCCCTAGTCAGCCAGCTTTGCCTAATCAATGCGATCCATGTCCCCACATGTGGTGGATTGAATGGAATCCATCTCCCAAAAAGGCTCAGGTGTTGGAACATAGGCCCCAGTTGGTGGTGCTGTTTGGGGAGGGTTAGGAGGCCTAACCTTGCTGGGGGAGTGCATCATTAGGAGTAGGCTTTGAGGTTTTATAGCCTTGCCCTACTCCTAGTTCACACTCTCTGCTTCTGGCTTATAGTTAAAAACATGAGCTCTCGGCATCTGGCTTCTGCCACCACGCTTGCCACTTTAGAGCCACGCCACTCAGTCAAGATCCAATAGCCAAAATAAACCCTTCCTTCTGTAGGTTGCCCCAGTCATGGTGTTTTGTCATCACAATAGAAAAATAACTAAGACACAGGTCCCTGGCTCCTAAGGAACTACACTTAAAGTTATCTTCTGGCCTCCACATGCACACATGTACCCATACAAATAGGGAATGAAGACACACCCACAAGTGCACAGAAATTATTCCTTCAAAATTAAAGTACCTTCATAAAAACTCCTGCTGGCCCCAATTTTGTGGGGCTTAAAACACCACCCAGCTGCCTTCTGGGAAGGTGTCATTCAGGGTGAATCTGGTTATTCATCTGTGAGGTCCACTTGGCTCCCCAGCTCGGACCTGGCGCAGACTCTGTGTGTTTGTTGGCTACACGAGTAGAAAATAGTAAGTTGGCATCTAAGCTCTGGTGATGACTTGGTTTCAAGGCAACAGTTTTTGTCTGTGCTTCTCACTGGAATGGCACTTCAGAGAGTGGGAGTACATGCAGGGGTATTGTAAGTAGACCCTGGGCCCCTGGTACTGCACCCCAAAGTGGGCCTGGCTGCCCCTCAACTGCCCCTGCCATGGTTTTATTTCATGCTCAGAGAGATACCAGACTCTCCTAAGCCTGTCCCTGTCCTCAGTTCAGGGGCTGGTGCTCTGAGGCCCAACTAGGAAACACAGCCCAGGTCTGTGTGAAGCAGATCCCCAGGTTCCTGGGAGTTGTTTGGAGTGTTAGTGATGTCCTGAGGCCTGGATGGCTTCTCTGTTTCACTGACAGGAGCGGCAGGTGCTGCTGCCAGTCCTGAAGGCCCCATGGTCCCTATGCTTCCTCTTTGTCACAGAGGCCTCAATGCAGATGAATGAGGGTGAGGTGGGGGTGTCAAGGTAAGAGCAGTGTCTGGAAAGTGGTATTTCCCACAGCTCCAGTTAGAGGTAATACAGACATATACTTACTCCGAGGACCTCCAATGGCTCTAGGGGTCTGAGGAGCAAGTCCCTGCTACACAGGGGGCGGGGCGGGGGTGGGGCAGTGTCTCCAGGCAGATGTCTGCCCGAAGCTGCTTCTCCCAAGAACACCCCAGTTTGCGTTAAAGAAGATGTCGCCACCCATTGCCAGGGGGAGGTGCAGTGCCACAGAGAAGAGCTCCCGGATATTGGTGTTGAAGATTGCTCAGCGTCTCTTTTAGGAGTTCCTTCAGAACATTTGTTATGCTAATTTTGGACTGCCAGGGATGATGCAGGCGTGAAATGGATGGTGTTTTTCATTCTTTTTGTAAAACATTATAAGGGTGATTTTCACTCCAGAAATGTAACAAACATAGCGGGGTTGTTGACAAGCGTCCATGAGAAAAGGAGATGGCCTGGGGCTGGGATGTGGCTCAGTGGGCAGACTGCTTGCCTGGCACACCATGGGCTCCATCCCCAGCACAGAAACTGGGTGTGGTATCACAGGCCCAGGACCAACATCCCCAAACTCAGGAGGCAGAGGTGGGAGGATCAGGGTTTCAAGGCCAGTCTGTCTTTCCTCACATCTCCCTGTTGGAAGGTGCCTCCCAAGTTGAGGGAGGATGTTCCCCACTCAGTTCAACATTTCAGAAAACATCTTCACAGACATACCCAGAGGTGTGTCTCCTAAGTAATTTTGAATCCAGTTAAGTTGAAATGAAGATGAACCCTCGCAGTGAGAGAAGAGGACTGGACGACACTAAGATATTGCTTTTGTAACAATGACTGATAACTCTTGCATTAGTCTGTTTAGACTTAGACTTTCAGGGTAGCAAGAATCTCCACATTCCCAGTGGCTTCATCCACTTGGTAGCTATGTCCACTGTTTTCTTCAGTTTCTTCTCTGTGTCAGGATGCAAATGGGAGACCATAGCACTGTTTTGTGGGCAGAGGCAGCAGAGTGGGAGTGGTAGGCCCTGACATCAGTGGGGAAGAGAGGGGAGGCTAGGAATCCAAGGATAAGGACAGGACTGCCTCATGGTGGCCACAATTAAGAGATTTCCTCTGAGCTTAATGTGACCTGTTACAGAGAAGCTGTGGCTGTGATCTGTAGCATCTGTGCCACAGTGGCCAGCACACAGCAGTGTGGTCCTGCAATTTCATAGTCAGCTAGGGCCTGATTGCTTTCTATATTGCAGTGCCGAGGCACACCTTTGGGCATGTCTGCAGAGTGGGTTCGTGCCCAGGCATCTTCACACTGTTCTGCAGACACACTTTCTGGTCATCACATAAGCATCCAGTGCACCTACCCAGTGAACATGAACACCAGCTCTTGATGTCACTCTGGGGAAGATGAAAGAGATGAAAAGGCCTCCCTCACACCACTTCCAGTTCTGTGGAGCTCAAGGTTCCTCCGGCCTCTGCTCCCCTGTGTCCTGAGCCCTGGGCAGTGCTGTTGGAATGACATCCCTGGGCTCTGATCTGCTCCCTGAGGTGTCTGCCCACCCTCCTAGAGAAGTCCTGCATCGCTCTGGAGTCACTCTGTTCCATTCTTCAGCATACATGCACTCTTCACCACTGGCTCAGGCTCGGTATGGTTGTAGGGGCTGAAGATGATGTCTTGATGGCTTCAGGTCAGGACCCATCTTTATCCCAGAGGACTGCCCACTCTCGTCAGTGCATGAGCCTGACACTTCTGCCTAGTCTGGTTCCAATTTCTTTCCTTGGTCCTGGCTCTGCCCCCTGGGTCCTGCTAGAGGGAACTAACTGATTCCTCCCTCCTCTAGGGAGACCCAGCCCTCTGCCATCTTCCCTTCTCTTCTCTAGTGCTCCCCCAACTCCCTCATGTTCTGGATAGAAGGAGGCTCTTGATACGTCATTCCCCAAGAGGGCCTTTCTGGGGGTGAGGTTGCCCTGGCAACCACACTCTGCAGCCCTCCTTTGGTGCCTTGTGGGCCCCAGCAATCTATTCCTTCCTGAATCAACCTCCACTGGCTGACCTGAAGTGGCCTCCTATCCATCAGATGAGCCTCTCCTTCCAGACAAATAGCAAGGTCATTGCTCACCTGGGTTTCAGGCAGGTTGTTTATAACAGGCCTTCCATTCAATTCTCTAGAAAAACAGCAAGGCTTAAAATATATCCACATGCATTTATAAATGTGTAAGTTTTTTGACAAAGAACATTGACTCTGCTTTATAGATTTATTGTTTATTTATGTGTATGTATTTGTAGATGTGGGCACATGCATGAAGCTGCACATGGTAGCCAGAAGAGGGCACTGGGTCTTCTGGAACTGGAATTACCGACGGATATGAGCCACCATGTGGGTGTTGGGAATCAAACTCGGGTCCTCTGGAAGAGAAGCCAGTGCTGGAGAGCCACCTCCCCAGCCACTTGACCTACTTTAAAGGAAAAAATTTAAAACCTGCTTATTCTGAATTTTATTAAATAAAAGTGATATGTCTTGGAACATGGATTTGTGTTGCCCTGAATGACATGTTCCATTGTAGAAGCAATTAAATGACCTTCACAGCCACAGAACAATGAGGTTGTGAGTCAATACATTTGACAATTATGTCAGTGGAGATGTCAGGAGGGGACATCCTCTGCAGCTCAGATGTTACCTTATGACATCCCATCTTTCGGATTGGTTCAGGTGGAATTCTGCAAAGCTTAGTGATATAGTTACCTAATACCTAATAGCTATGGGAACATTGGGTTGGAGACAGAGGTCAAAAGTAAATGGCTGTTAAAGAGCCTACACAGCCCAAGATGAATTTGGTTGTCAGAGGACAACATTCCATCTCTCCACAGTCCTTGTCCTCCTCCAAGGTCAATAATGCAGGATTTTGCTGGAGATATGCAGGTTCTTCAGAGAAGGGCAAGTGTGTGTGTGTGTGTGTGTGTGTGTGTGTGTGTGTGTGTGTGTGTCTACAGGTCACTGAAAGTCTACACACACACACACACACACACACACACACACGGAAAGAGGGGGAAGAGAGATTTACTACAGGAGCTACAAGAGTTGGCTCCTATGGCTTTTGAGAGCTGGGGAGTTCACCTCCTGCAATCCTAAACTGGAGCCTCAAGAGAGTGTGTGGCGGGACTTCCAGACTGAGGGCCAGAGAGAAAGGTCTATCTGGGCTGAAGCTACCAGGTTGGATGGATCCCCTCACCGTTCCCCGTTTTGTTCTGTTTGGGGCCCAGGGATTGGATACTGCCCCCCTCTCCCTACCACCACCACTTGGGGAGAGCCATCTGCTTTGGAGTTGCATTGAAATGCTAATCTGGTCCAGGCTTGTTGAGTATCCACGGATAATCTTGGCATCTCAGTAAAGCTAACAGTGGCAAGCCTGAAAGATCCCACCCCCCTCCGCTCCTGCTGGTTTCCACATCCACAGGATCTGAATGCTGCCCTTTGCTTGACCCCTCAGAGCAGGGGCCCTGGGGCCCCTCCCGCCAGGAGACTAGCTCTCTTGGATTCTCTTCCCACCTAGGGCCAGTGGGCTTGCTCACCTGTCAGTAGCATCGAATCCCCTGGTCAATGCCTTGACCTCTGAGAACAGGGTCTCCCACGCCTCCCACAGTTCTCAAGTTCATGGTGTCAGGCAGAGGAATGATCCCAAACTCAGAGCAAGAGGGACAGCATCAGTGACACCAGTGAGAGTCCCCTCTGGAGCAGGAATGCATTCGAAATCTCCATGAATATTCAAAAGCATTCAGAGTTAACTCTGCTCGGGGATTATTTATTTGAACACTGTAGGAAGCATTGTTGTTTATAAAATAGACAGGAGAGAAGCCTTTGTCTCCATGTGTTTCTTTTGAGTCTCCTTCTTAGGACTGTGAGTTCTGTTCCTTTAAACATAGAAGACAGCAGAGAGCACTGGGCTCTGCGGGGGAGGGGGGTATACAGAGATGGTGGGAACTGAGGGTAGCCTGTGGCCTTGGGGACTTCATGAGGATCCCCCTCCCCCTGTAAGGCTTCCTGGATTCCAGATTTGGAGTTGATAAATCTGCCTTCTCACCTTGTCGAAAAAACAAAAGCATAAAATACAGACCAAAGCACAATAAAGGTTAATGAGGATGGGGACTCTGAGGAAGGGTGGCCCTGTGACTACAACGTCTTCTACCAGGCTTTAGGTTTCTGGCTTTAGGGGTTCAGCTTCTCTTTGATGATGGGTGAAAGGGGTAGGGCAGGAGATTTTAGAGGAGACAGAAGGAACATTCTAGAACATGATATTCCTTTGCATATAGCTTGGCTTTCAGGGGACTCCTTTAGCTACCAGGTACCCCATTTATAAGCATGAAAAGCACCTTCCCTGCTTTGGGTCAATGATAATAAAAAGACATGTGTTTCTCAGCTCAGAGTCTACAGAGCAGGGAGGGCATGCTTCAAACAGAACTCTGGTGACACAGGGCATATTTGGAACCACAGAGGAATCCTGGTGAAGGTTCTAGAAAAGGCCAGCAGGTTTAACCTCACCCTGGGCCTCCATCCCCCACCCCCACTGTGGTGCAGAGCTCCTCACCCGGGCTTTGTGTGTTTCTTGGATGGATGGGTGGAGGGAAGCCATGATGGGAGGCAGGTAGGGAACTGTGATCTTGTAGGTTTGAGGGGAGACACTGTCTTCCTGAAAATGTTGAGCCTGTTGGGGAGGGCTGAGTTGGACCCCAGTTTGTTGTCAGGGTTCCCTTTGCAAAGACCAAAGAAGACTTTCAATGTGGCAATGGCTCAAGGGACCCACTTCAGAAAGAAAATCCCACCCTGTCAGAGGCCTTACATCACATCCAGCCTTTGCAGGCCAGACTCTCCAGGGAGAGCATAGTGGCCCTCAGGAATCATGCAAGCCATCCTCTGTACCTCTCATGTCTGCTTGGGGTGGCTTTGGCTTGGTGGCACTCCACTGCCTATTCCAACCCCATTAGTCCCCAGCAACGCCAATGGAAGTATTTCAGACATAGGGCCTGTGCTAAAGCCTCTCCCCCTCCCCCTTTCCCCCTTCCCCTCTCTGCTCTCCTCCTCCCCCTCTTCCTCTTCCCCCCTCACTTGGAGTGGCCAACCCTGGCCTATTTCTTATGGCTTCAATAAGGCCTGTTAGGAGGTTTGGTGAGATTTACATGAGACAGTTGTGGATGATAACAGCCTTGCTTGACCCTGTCATCTGGTGAGAATCTTGGCCCTGTCGTCCCTGGGACAAAAGGGAGTGTGAAAGGAGAGGGGCTCAGAACCCTGAGACTTCATAGCCTCTCATTGGGCCCCATCTCCTAACACCTTCTTGGGAACTGAATTTTCTGAAGTGGTCTTTGGGGACCATGTAGAGACATGGAGACAGACGGTGGCTTGTGTCACACCTTCACAGTGTATGATGATTGAGGGTCTGACGTAACTTCCTGAGTCTTAGGTCCTCATATTCTTTCTTTTTGTTTGTATTCAGTTTTTGCTTTTTGTTTTTAATTGTTCTTTTCTGTCTTTTTTCCCCCAAAATCGGTTACACTTTTTTAGTGTGTGTAGATAAGAGAACTTGCAGAAGTTGATTCTCTCCTACCTGTGGGTACCAGGGAACAGCCTCAGTCCTCAGGCTTGGCAGTCAGCAAGCACCTTTGCCCAGCAAGCATCTTGCTGGCCTCTATTTTCCCCTTTACTGACACAGAAGCATACTCTGTGACCCAGATTGACATGGGACTCACTATGTAGCTTGTGCTAGCCTTACACTCCCAGCAGTCCTCCTGCCTCAGCCTACCAGTGCTGGGGTTGCAGTTATAAGCTACCACACCCCCTAAAAGTCTCTCTTTTTAACAAATTATCTTCCTTGCCTCCAATCATCCTACCCCACACTGGAAAGATAGTCAGAGTTACATTTCCAGTGACCTTGTCACAAGTGTGGACCCCTGGGCTGTGCATTAGATGAGCATGCCAAAAAGTCATTTGCAGTGCAGCCACAGACACATGGAGAGTCCTTTGTTTAATCTTGTTTGATTTTAAATGGCAGCTCTTTAAGTTTTTAGTTTGGGCTTACAGTATGTGAAATACTTGCATCATTTTGAAATTTAAGCTATAAAGCAGAACAGGACACAGAAGCCCAGCTTTCTTCTCTTTTTTTCTCTGTTCTCCTTCCCACAGGTGGTTCTTTAACTCCCCTTCTAGGAAGAGAGGACCTAGCTCAAACCCCAGCATCACTAAAGAGCCAGGCATGGCAGGGCAGTGTCCAACTGTAACCACATTGTTGAAGGGCAGAGACAAATTTGCTAGTCAGCTGAGTCAATGGTGAGCTCTGGGCTCAATGAGAGACCCTGCCTCAAAAAAATAAGGTGGAACGTGGTAGATGAAGACACCTCAGTTCTGTGACTTCTACACACACACACACACACACACACACACACACACACACACACACACAGTTTTAGAAAGATAAAACACACCCCCTCTATCATACATAAGAGTGTTTTGAAACATAACCATGCGTATAGCAGGCACTGTGGTTTATTGAAGGTTCAGGAGTAGAGCAGTTATTGCTATGTCACTGGGATTGAAAGTAATGCCTACAAGGCAGGGTGTATTCCTGCCTCTTTTTACAGGTGAGGAAGCAGGCTCAGAGATGGTAAGTGACATGACTAAAGTCATATAGCCAGCAAACTTAAACCTGACCAGAAGTTAGGCCTTGTTACAACTGGACCCCTACATACACTGTAGTCTCTGTGGCTTTGGAAACTGCCAGTCTCTTAGTTTTGCTTGGTAACTCTTGATTAATTGAATAAATGACATTCATGGAGTTGGAGAGTTGGCTCAGCAGTTAAGATCACTGGTTGCTCTTCCAGAGGACCTGAGTTCGATTCTTAGCACCCACCAGGTGGCTCACAACCACCTGTAACTTCACTTCCAGGGAATCTGGTGTCCACTTCTGGCCTCTGCTGGCACCAGGCACACATGTAACTGAGAAGGAGGGTCACTGTGAGCCCCAGGCCTTGGCGAGACAAACCTGAAGGACATTACTTGTGTCTTGTAATCAATGAAAGAGGAGACTCACATGGTGGTTGTACCTGGGCCAGCTGACAGTACTAAGCATGGCTGGTGACTTTGTGGTCCAAGGACTTAATCATCCATCCCTCTGTAGGGAGGGCTCACTGTTTTTGGCCTACACCTGAGGTGCTCTGGGGTGACTTAAGTTTCTCTTCAGAAAGCTCCCTTCTGGGAGCTGGAGAGTCCCTGCTGAGGTGATTCTGGTGACAACTGCTATCTGTGGGACACCCACAGCTTAGCAATTGCTTTATTCTCTCAGATCAGGTGTCTCACAGAGTGAAGGCATTCAAAGTACAGACCAGCAGCCTTTGGACATCAGGTACAGCCTTAACCTTGCATGTCTCTTGGACCAGGCTGTGGACTTCTAGTATCCATGGGACCAAGAGATGACTCGTCCTCTGCCCTCAAAGTAGTCCTGATGCATAGTGCCTATTTCTGGCCATCTTCACCTCTTCATTTCCATTTAAAGAGTCAAGTGGTATACCTCATGATGCACCATGGCCTGGATATCTGGCACACTCCAAACACCATGCAGTGGGGATGGTGTGTCTCTTTATAGAGGGAGATGTCACAATTCAGGGACATGCTGGACTCCACCTCTTCATAGCTCCAGGAACTCATCCCTGGGGAAAGCATCTGCAGGCCTCCAGATCCAGCAAGTGTTTGCTCTCTGTGTGCATGGCAGCACTGCTTTGGGTAAAGGGGGGCCTTCTTGCCATTCAGTGACACAGGTGGATAATCCTAACAGCATCCTCACTCTAGTCAATCATGCTCCATTAGAGTTCTGGGAGTCATTTCTGAAGCTTGCTGTGCTTGCTGCAGGAAAGGTTGATGTGTGTGTGTGTGTGTGTGTGTGTGTGTGTGTGTGTGTGTGTATGCTGCAGATGCCAGGACTTAGCTAGGTCAGCAGAGGAGGTGTAGAGGAGCTGCTGGGTCTGGGCTCCCACCCTTTTCTGCTAGGTTGTTCCCATGCTTGCCTGACCTCTCCCTGGCTCCCGGATTAAACCAGTATGAAATGTCATAGGGGGTTGGCTATTGGACTCTGCTACCTGCATACCAAGGCAGATGACAAAGCTTGTTTATCCCCCATTCACAGGAAGGTGCCCTGTGGGTTTGTGATGGCTTTGCATAAACCCCTGGAAGAGGGGATTAGCACCCTTGCACACTCCCTTGATCCTTTTCTGCAGGACTCCATAGCTGAGCCTGGCATAGGAACTGATTGGTGAGCACAGTGTGGATGGGAAAGAACATGCAGGACCATGCAAACACATGTCTGCTGGTCCCAGAGTTACATTCCCAAATCAGAGGAGGCTGGAGAACGCAGAAAATGAAAAAACGACGTCTGATGCCTGAGTGTTGCTAGCCAAATGGCCATCAGTTTTAAAGTGTGACCTTGACCACAGTTTTGTTTTGTTTTTAAATTTAAATTTTTATTATTTATTTTTCCATTTATTTTGCATCCTGACCACAGATTCCCCTCCCTCATCTCCTTCCGTTCCCTCCCTCCCTATCTCCCCTCTACACCCACCTCCGCTCCCATGGGTGCTAACAAAGCCTGGCACATCAAGTTGAGGCAAGACCAAGCTCCTCCCCCTGCATCAAGGCTGGACCAGACAACCCAGCATGGGGAATACATTCCCAAAAGCCAGCTCAAGTGCCAGGGACAGGTCTTGATCCCACTGCTAGGAGCCCCACAAATAGACAAAGCTGTACAATGTTGACCACAGTTTTAAAGTGTAACCAAGCCACATATCTTTATTTGCTGGGCTTACGAAGGCTTGAAGGGCACACTTCCTTTGTCATAACCCAGAGAACTGTCCACTGTCCACTCATCCAGCCAGCTCTGAAGGCAGGGGTAAATGCTGTCCTGGGACTCAGCAGGTTTCCTGTGCTCTCTTTAGAGGCCTGTTGCCTGTGATTTTTAACTGTACTGTGTGGCCACACTCTCCTTCCAGTGATTGAGGAAACCTGGTGGTGTGATGTCAAGTGGGCCTAGTGGCATCTCATCATGTCTGCTGGGTCCAGTTTGAGCTGTGGATGGGGTACAAGACCTGTCCTGGTGTGGCTCCTATCCCTCGCAGCAGCTCTCAGGCACTAACATTGAAACTGCTGCACACACGCCTTGATGGTTATTCTCGGATTATTGTCCCTCATTATCTGTCCACAGATGGCACTGTGAATCATAACCGAAGGAATTAAAATGTGAGGTGCCAGTATGTAGTTGCTAAGGGATTGGAGGTGTGGTGCATACAGTCTGACGACACACACCGGCAGATCTGGGAATGGCTGATCTGTGCACTAGAGATGAGAATCTCAGCCGCAGCTAAGTGTCCCCAGGAGACCAAGCACTGGGTTTAAAAGCAGACTTCAGTGTTTGGATCAGCTTTCATGGATTCAAGGATGGGCTTGTCACGTATGCAAGTAGTGCCCAGAAAGTCCCAGAAAGGCCATGGAAAGCTGGTAGCTGAAACCAGGAGGTGTCCTCTAGACCCCCAACATGGACAAAAAAAAATCTACCAAAATGTAGTTCTTATTGGAGAGGGCATCTTGGGAGTGAAGGGCACTCTGCCTACGAGGTTCCTGTAGCTGTCAGTCATTGAGCTAGGTCCTTCCCTACACCCAGCCTCTCATGCTTGCTGTGGAAAATCCCTGGCCACCTTCTTCTGTTCTCCAGAAAGACTCTGGGATGGGAGGTGGCTGTGGATGAGTGTGGCATTCCTTAGTCCCTATCTAGGAAGCTGTGACTAAATGTTCTCCTGGCAGGAGACTGGTTGTGTCTAAGAAACAAGGGAGCCTGAGAGGATTGGCCTCAAATGGATTTTCAGTCACATGGCTGGGCTGACTCCAGCCCTAGAGCAGCAACAGGTGTGGAATGAAGACCCCTGGGGAAGATGTTGCAGAGCCACTGTGTAAGACTGGGGTTTGTGCCCTGTCCCCAGAAACCCCTGACCCAAACCCCCTCACTTTATGGTGTTCTATGCCTGCTCCACAGTGTCAATGGCTCCCTCAAAAAATGATTAAGAGTGCTAACTACCTATGTGACTGCTGAGGAAGTTTGCTGATGCTCAGGGCTTGCTTCCCTGAAGTATGATACATGTTGCCTAAGCAACTGGACAACAGTAGTGCCTCTAGATGGAAATTAAGGGACATAGAACCAAATGGAAGAGGGACTTGAACCATGAACACAGTTGAACTGTAAGAACCCCGGAAGCTCAGGCCTCCAGGATCTCAGTCCAGGACCTCGGTCACCCCAATCACCAGGCAGATTCGAAAGCTTGATGCAAACAGCATGAGGCTTTATTATGGTTGTTTAATGAGCTAATCCCATGTTAGCTCGGGCCTTTCATCCATCCACCATAGTGGATGGCTAGGAAAGACAGCTTGAAGCGTCTGCATAGAGATCTTATAGGGCAGTGTAAGGGGAGTGTCTAGGGGTACGCACAGGCTCAGGATTGGTGTGCCTCCAGGCTTGGAGGGTTTGTCCTGTGTTGATTGGTCAACTGGTTGTTATGGCCCATAGGCCCTCCCAGGGTGGTTGCTATGCTCTGCGTGTCATTGCTGTGCGCTTGTCCGTAAAGCACACCCAGAGCCGTAAAGCATAGCACCACCAACTAACTTCTGATTGGTTCCTTGCCATGAGGCAGGCATCTGACCTCCTAGTGACTAAGACAAGGTCAGATAAGCACGTGTTCGGCTGTTATGGCTGCCGAAATGGGGAGCTGGTCCCTTCAGAACTGTGGTCAGACTCCTAACCCAAATGCCTTGATGTATGTGGCCAGTGGTTAACATCAGGTGTGTACTGGCCTGGTTTCATGTCAACTTGACACAAGATAGAGCCATCAGAGGAAGCTGAAGAAATGCCTCCTTAAGATCCAGCTGTAAGGCATTTTCTCATTTAGTGATCAGTGGGGGAGGGCCCAGCCCATGGTTTGTGTTGCCATCCCTGGGTTGTTGGTCCTGGGTTCTATAAGAAAGTGGGCTGAGCAACCCATGGGAAGCAAGTCAGTAAGCAGCACCCCTCCATGGCCTCTGCATCAGCTCCTGCCTCTGGAATCCTGTCCTGCTTGAGTTCCTGTCCTGACTTTCTTCAGTGAAGAACAGCAATGCTGAAATATAAGCCAAATAAACCCTTTCCTCCCCAGTGATATCGGTTGTCCCTACACATGGTGAAGGAACTCAGGCAGCTGCTCTTGGGATTGTTCTAGCCAAGTAAACACCTTTTGATTAAAAAAATCCTTTTAGGTGTCAAATGAAATTCTCAGTTATTTAATTGTGTGTTGTTTCCATCACATATATTGCATGTGTTTTAGGGTAGGTGGGCCCTAGGGATCCAAGTGTCTTCAGAGCAGACAGGAAAAGGGAGGAAAGAGGTGGAACAGTTCCTTTACCTACCAAGCTTATTCTCTGACTCAGGGGCTCATTATAAGTGTGACTGTTTTTCCCCCAGAGGACCCCATCTCCCAGGGTTTATTTATAAGCACCAGGGGTTTGCTGGGATACTGACTGGTGATGAGGGGAGGAGGTAGGAATGGGTTTTGTTTAGTTTTCTTTCTCTTTTCTGGAGAGTGGGGAAGACATACTATGGACAGAACCAAGGAGGCTTAGAATGATGAGACTCCCCTTGCAGGGGAGACTGAGGCAGGAGGATGACAAGAGTTTGAGGTCTGCCTAAGTGACATAAAAGAACCTATCTGAAAAACAAAGACAAAAGAGAAACAAAATCAGCCAGGCTTAGTCATCTGTGGTTCAAGGATCTGCAGCTGCCAAACAGCAAGGGGTTTCCATGGGGGCAGTCTGGGCTTCTGTGGACGAGGACAATTTTGGTTTATATTTTAGAGACTGTTCCCCAATGTGGCTTGTGAGTGATGGTGATTTTTATGAAATTATATTTTTCAGTTACTTGTAGAAGCTGACCCAATAACATCCCTTCAAAACTCCAGTTTGTATGTTCCTAGGTGGGCCTGATTTTAGACTTTGTAACTTAATTTAAGCCTTTTGTCCCTCACTAAATAATTTGTGGTGTGAATTGAAAATCGTAGGAATTGTCCCTTGTAGGTGATTTTAGTCACCCATACCCAACATCTGCCCAAAACTGCTCAATCCCATTCAGGACACAGCCATTTCCCCTCTCCAGAGTATCTCCATGTTGTATGCTAGCTGCCTCTTAGTCACTCAGTAGCATCTTGGTTCATGGCAGAGCTTGTGTTCAAGTGGCTCTTGTTTCATTTAATCATAGCCCCAAAGCACAGAAGTCATAAGGGATGTTGGCTATTTGGATATGACAGAGTTCTGGAAGCAAGAAAGTTCCTTTAAGCGAAGAGGTAAAGATCTCAGTATATATGTGGTTTTGAGCTGTCTGTTTTTAGGCACCCATTAGGCCTTAGCACACAGCTCTCAACAATGAGGAAGATGACTGCAGTGTCTCAACCTTTGTGCCTTGAGCATTATGACACCAGGTGGGAAGAGCTGTTGAACAAATGATGATGGTGTCTCTGCAGCTGTGTTGCTGTAACAAAATGCCTGACAAAAGTAACTTAAAGAAGAAGCCTTATTGTGGTTCCCAGTGTAGTCTTATCACAAGAAGACATGACCGTGGATGAGCTCTAGCAGTGATGGTAGCTGGTCACATCCCACTCAGGAAGCAGGGAAAAATGAACACCGGTACTCAGCTCACTTTCCTTCCTTCCTTTCTTCCTTCCTTCCTTCCTTCCTTCCTTCCTTCCTTCCTTCCTTCCTCCCCCCTTTCTCTTTCTCAGTCCAGGGCTTCAGGCTATGGGATGGTGCTGCCCATGTTCCTCAATTGCACATGCCTGGAAAAACCCCCACAGACCTGCACAGAGGTGTGTCTCCTAGGTGATTCCAAATACAGCATGATAACATGCTCATCCTTGGTGCTCTGTCATGTTGCCCAGCAAGCTAACACATGCACATGTGCACACATACTTACACACTCACACACTTGTGCGTGTGCATGTACACTGATCTTAGATGTCGCTTCTTTCTTTTGTCTTCAGAAAATGGGGCTGGTTTCTACCTCTGAAGCAGATCTCATCCATTTCTTTCTCTTGCTTCCTCAAACAGAAGGCTGAGCCTCACCCAGGCACGGGAGAATTTTCTACAGTTAGATCCTGTAGGGAGAAACCCTGATTAAGAGGTACCACTGACCATGCCTGCTTGGGCCTAGTCAGAGTTACATTACAAGGGTTTAAGAAGGAGGGAGGCGCGCATGAGTTTCTTTCACCTGGTTGAGCTGACTAGGAAGCATTTCCTGGGTCTGTCCTGCTCAGGTGCAAACCTGGTCACTGGCTCCCTTGTGTGAGTACTTTTCCCCAATAAACTACCAGTTATCAACCTATCTCTGACTCTGACTTTGTAAACATCTATGAGATCCCAATGAGGACATGTGGACAGCACCTATTTCACCCCCTCTTAGTGTTCAAATGGATGAGGTGTGCCTTTATATGATGAAAATCCCATTTTCCTGAGTTCCTAAAGATTTCTCAGTGGTCCATGGCACTCCTCATGGCACTCCTCATGCTGTGAGGCTGAGTCAGATTTTTTGCTGTTGTGTGTAGAGTAGATATGAGTGGCCACTGCCGTGACCAGCTAGTTCACCCTCCTCATGGGCACAGTGTGTCAGAGCCAGTCTAGGAACAGCTCTGTCCCCATCTCAACTTCTCTGGGTCTTGTTCCTGCTGCTCCATAAGTGGGAGCTTGCCACATTTGCCTCAAGGCCAAGTAGGAATATCCTCGTCCCTTGTGGATTCACAGAGCTTTTGCTAGCTGAGCATCCATCAAGCCCCCTCTTTGATACTGTTTCTCTGCAAACACCAGGGAGTTGCTGCATTTCTGTGGCAACTTTGGAGAATAGAAGGTGCCCTTCAAAGCCATTGCTGTGTCAGAGGAGAAATTCACATTTTACTGCTAAATAGGAAGCTGCATTTGGGTGATGTGAGAATCCATGATAATTAGAATAATAAAAATCACAAGAAGGCTTCCACATTCCTCTGATGTTGCTCTTGTCTTTTTCCATCTGTGTGCTTGTTCCCAAGTGTTTACATGAACACACACACACACACACACACACACACACACACACACACACACACACACACACACGTTACCTTTCTGAGCCATATAATAGTGCATCATGGCTGAGCATGTTATGGCTCATCTTTGTTATCAGCCTGACTGGATTTGGAAGAACTGTATGCCATTGAATGGAATCCCCTCTGCATAACAGGGCAGGCAGGTGGTCAACCTCCAAGGAGATGGCAGATGTTCAATTTAGCTCAAGTTGACCCTGGAATGAAGGTAGACCAGTGGGCCATTGTGTAGCTTTGGTTACTGGTTAGGTCAATGTAGAAGATTGGTTTTTTTCCTCAGGTGAGATCTTCTAGCCCTAACTGCTGGGCCAACAACCTGACTCCCTTGTAATTAGGAGCCTGGCATGGAGCCCAGCATCCCTGGGAGAGTCGTTGCCAGCATCAATGCTTACTTTCAAAGCTGTCTTAACTACAGTGTGCTGTGCCATCTGAAAAGTGGGGTTTCGAACCCCAGCTCCAGACTCCAGTACATGTGACCATTGAGCCTCTTTCTTTAAAAAATTATTTTTATTTTGAATTATGTGTATATGGGTGTATGTTTACGTGTGTGCAGCTTCTATGGAGGCCATAAGGAGGTGTCAGATCCCCTGGTTGCTGGAGTTATAGGTAACTGTGAGCTGCTCATGTGGGTGCTGGGAACCTAACTAGAATCCTCTGCAAGAGTGGTATGAATTCTTAACCACTGAACCATCTCTCCAGCCCATTGGGCCTCTTCTTGATCCAGGTGACCCAATCACTGGTTGCTCCCCGTGGCACTCCCATGTTGTATGTGTCACACAGATGCAGTTTGGACATGGTAAGATACAAAATGCAGTCCGTCCCATCAATGAAAGACATCCCCCTACCCTGTCCACCACATGGTCCTATGTGCTAGACATGGTATTATTTGAGGTACAACGCCAGAGAAAATACTTTGTTGCCCCTCCCAAGCCATGGTCAATTTGTTAGTTGGTGTTTTGTGGAGCTCTCCATTCTCTTATTGGGCATATGGAGCAGGAGGGAAGTTACCCAAGAGACTCATTGGCATAGGAACCACACACACGAAACCCTTGCAGCTGTTGGAGGCTGAAGTCCAAGGACAGAGTGTGACCTTAATAAGCACACTCCTCAAGGACAGCCCCAGAATACACACTAGTCTGGCACATAGCAAGTTCACAGTAACCCCAACGGGGAAACAGGCAGGAGCTCTGTTGTGGGCTGGGGTGGCAGCTAACACATCTGTAGGGCTCTGGGAGGATAGCTCCAGCTGCTGCACTGCCTTCACCCCTGGCCCACAACAGATCTGGCTCCTATGCATTCAGCAAGGCCACCTGCAGGGGACCCACACAGTCCTCAGACACTGTCCATGGTGCCCTGTCTGCTCCCACTGCCTCATCTTTGAGTCTTTGGTTCTAGGGCTGGTGGGGTACACTGTACCAGAGACATCATCAAGATGAGAAGGACCTCTTATCTCCCCACAAACCCTAAACTCTTCTGATGAGGGTGGGCACAGGACCCAGAAGGTGAAGGGATTCCTTGAAATTGCAATGATGAGAAAATAGAAGTAAGCATCAGCCATGTGGGAAAGAGCTGGGACTTTCAGGTGTTGCTTCTGTCGGCATTCTATCTCCTTGGGTAAAGTATTGAAATGCTGCTCTGGGGTTGTAAGGAGGACTAGGGGCTTGGCAGGGTACTGGGCTTGGGGAGGACCTGCCTATGGTGTGTCTCTGAACTTGGTGGAATAGGCTAGGATGCTTACATGCTACCTGTGACAGCAATGCCATCCTTCCTAGACGTGGTCTCAGCCTCACCCACAAGACTGAGTGCAGTCTCTTCCTGTGCGCCCGACTCCTCGTAGGGTGTGATTGGCAGGTTACCGATTCTGAAGCTGTGCTTCAAAGAGTGTGAGACGAAATTAATGTTAAGTGTAAGCATTTGAGGCGCCACAGAGAAGATGGTTGTCAGTTTCTGAGGTATGAAAACAGATGACACATCTCTTCCTCCTCGTAGCTAGTGGATCCAGTGACATGGGAGCTGTGCCTTCCCGGGTGATTCATTTCCTGGATGCTCTGCTGGCCAGGTGGCTCCATGGACAGGAGCCAGATAAGCACCTTTTCCTGCCTCAACAGGGGGTCCTGTTGGAGGAGGGGGTGTCCCTGCTCACTGAGTGTCTTGAGTCCTCAGGGTTCCCAGAATCCCTGCAAACAGAGGGTAGAGCACCCTGGGCTCTGGGGTTGGGTCTGATCTGTGGGAAGCTGTCTTTGCAGGGCTGCAGTCCGAGCCAGCCAACTTGCCGGGTTCATACCTGAGAGGGGGAGTGTGGATTGAGAAAGGCTAGGTAAAGACATTAAAGAGACATAGAGTCAGGAGGGCAAATCTAGTCAACACTGAATGCCCTTAGTTTATTCTTCAACATTCTTACGTACCCAGCCAAAAGTGGAAACAATGGCAGAAGACTTCTTCTATCATCTATAAGGAGCAAATAGACTTACTTCCCTTAATCCTGCAGGTATTTGGTAGCCATGCCTGTTATCTGGCATTCAGGGTCAAGAGTAAACACACTTGAGACCAAGTCTGTTGTTATTTAGATAAGACAAGGCCAAAACATCCTGCTGTAGCCAAGTGTTTAGACCTTTAGGTCTTTTGACATATTAAGAACAGTTTTGAACTCTCTGATCTTAAGGCAAGATGAAGCAGACCCATCTTTATGGGCCCCAACACACTGATCTACCCTGGCTGTCCATGAAGGTATCCCCCTGATGGTGTCTTGGGAGATGCCTGGAGTATCCTTAAAGGGTTCCCCGCCCACTGTGGACATCACAGGCCTCATGCCAGGAAAAGACAAGACAGAAAGGGCTGGTGACTGGGCATGAGCACCAGCCTGGTGCTCTTACAGCCTGTCTTGTTAAACGTGTGGTCAGTGGGGTGTATTAGCACATCTTCTGCCCTGTTCATCAGGAGAGGATCTAGCCCCAATTGGCTAGAGCCAATACCTTGGCTTTGGAACTGTCTTAGTTTCTCTGTTGCTGCAATAAAAACATGACAAAAAGCAGATTGGGGAGGAAAGAGTTTATTTGGCTCACAGGTTGGCATACAGTTCATCTAGGAAGTCAAGGCAGGAATCTGGAGGCAGGAACTGAAGCAGAAACAATGGAGGGATTCTGCTTACAGGCTTGCTCTCCATGGCTTCCCCAGCCTGCTTTCTTATATAATTCAGTACCACTTACCTACCCATGGGTGGCATCATGGACTGGGCCCCCGACATCAGCCATTCATCAAGAAACTACAGCACAGCTTGCCCACAGGCCAATCTGATGGGGGTGCTTTCTTGGTTGAGGTTCTAGCTTGTGCCAAGTTGACAAAGATTAACTGGCACATGTACAACCAGCTCTGTGATGGACAGGTCACCTGCTCCTGCTGTTGTCTTCCTCTTCTGTTCAGCTCAAAAAAAAAAAAAAAAAAAAAGAAAAAAAAAAAGGTATGTGGAACAAGTGACATCTGTGCTGTTACTGAGTTATTCTTACTAACAAACATGATGGAGACCAAAGAAGACAGCATCCTCCCTCTTTCTCTCACATTGAGCCCTACAGCCTCCACCGGCTATGGAGCTCTGCACCCTGCTTTCCTCTCTCTTAAGACGTATTTGTGAAGCATGGGCAGGCAGTGATGGAGGGGGTTGGGTGGCCACTGCTTCCTGGAGATTCCCCAGAGGGAAGCATGCAAGCAATTCATAAATATTTACATCAGCTTCATTTGCATAGCAGACGTAATTACTTCACCCAGAACCATGTGGAGGCCTCAGCCTTGGTAGCTGAGGTGGCAGCAAGCTCATCTCTTCTGTCCCTGTAATCCCATGAGTACTTTAGGCAGTGACATTCCAGCCATGTCCTGGCTGCTCCTTACGACAGGATGAGTGGACTTCTCATTCTGCCCACCAGGACAGGCTGTGAAGCTGCCACACCCTCCATTCTGCCTGGTGGTTCCATCCTGTCCTTTGCATGCCACTGTGAGCAGTGGGAAGGGCATGTTGCTCCTTCACTGTCATACCCAGAAACTTCCTCACCTTGATACTCAGTTCCATCGTCTCCCAGGTCCACCTTCCACAGAGTGCTAGAATCCATCTCCAGCAAGCTGTGTTACTTTAGAGTGGGGATGGGCTTCCCAAACTCCCCTAGCATGCCCCCTTCTCTCCAGCTGAGAGCATGCCTCTATTGGCATCTTCATTGGTGTGCATTCATTGTACAAAATAATGAGTTTTGCTGTGGTGTTTTCACACATATACATGTTATCTTTGGTCTTCTTCACCCCATTCCCTGACCTTGTTCCCTGAGACACTTTCCCTTCCTCTTCCAAATACTCCAATTTTCATGTCAAGTGTATATCTATACATAGACATAGACATGCTAAGTCTATATCTAAACATACATATATACACATATGTTTAAATTATTTATAATATATAGTACACATATTGAATATGTGTTGAATGTATTGTCTAGGTTCTACCGTTAAGAGAAAATGAATCCCTTTAAAATTCATATTTCCAGTTCATGCTGCAATTTTGCAATACTTCCAGTTTTACAGCCTTTGCAGCCTGTAGTTTCAAAGCCATCTACACCCCATTCCCAGTCCTAACGTTTGTGTTCATTGGGGTTCTTGACAGACAGAACCAACAGGAAAAACTGCACATGCGCATGTTCGAATACACACAGTTCACACAGTTCACACCACACACACACACACACACACACACACACACACTCGGGAAATGTCAATGAAATATGCAGTCTTTTCTGAGTCAGGGTCTCACTGCATAGTCCTAGCTGGCCTCCAACTCATGGAGGTCCACTTGTCTCTACCTCCTTCCTGAATGCTGGGAGTAAAGGAGTGTGCAGCCACACCTGGCTTCTGCTGTCTGTTCTATCAAAAGGTCAGACAAAACAAAACTCCATTTAAAATAATCTAAAGAAACCACTTGGAAGAAACTCAAATTCCTCCAGGGACAGCACTTCTTGAAATCAAAATACACGCCTAAGGTTGTACTCTCTGCTCAAAATTGCATTCTGCTCTTCAACTGCCTGCTTTAAGTCAGCCAGCCCTGTAAGAATGAGAGGTGGAGCTCTAACCACCCAGTGTGGAGCAGAAGACCCATTGCATTAGTAATAAAATCCCCTGGGGACCTTGCTCAATAGCCTTCTGCAAAGTAAAACTTTCTGCCTGGCTGAAATACTTAAGACTGTGTGGTCATATTCTTGAGACCTGTCTTAGAGTTACGATTGCCATGTTGAAACACCATGACCAAAGCAACTTTGGGGGGGGGGATTAGGGGAAGGAGGAAAGGGTTTATTTGGCTTACACTTCATCAAAGGAACTCAGGACAGCAACACTAGCAGGGTAGGAACCTGGAGACAGGAGCTGATGCAGAGGCCATGGGAGGAGAGCTGCTTACTGGCTTGCTTTCCATGGATTGCTCTGGCTGCTTTCTTATAGGACCCAGGACCACCAGCTCAGGGATGAAACCACCCACAATGGGCTCTGCCCTCCCCATCAATCACTAATTAATAAAATGCCCTAGAGCCAAGTCTTATGGAGACATTTTCTTAATTGAGGTTCCCTCCTCTCTGATGACTTTAGCTTGTATTAAGTTGTCATAAAACTGTCCAGCATATTCCCACACCCATTTCTTACATCCAGGCATATACACCTATGAGTCTTCAAACTGAAGAGAGATTCATTTGTACACAGAGACTGATTGGGGGGGGGAATGGAGAGAGAGAAAGAGAGAGGGGGGGATTAATGACTTATACAGGCTTGGCTTCCAATTTTACAGCTTTGAAGTCTTCAGATTTGGGGGCTTGATCTCTTTCTGGGGCTGTGGCATGGGCTTACAACTGGGCGGCAGCTTGTATTCAGCTCCCATGCAGCCACAGGATTCCCAAGGGTGAAGCTTGGCACTGCACTGTGTTGCAGGGCTGAGCCCTAATGTCCTCAGCAGATGAAACATTCAGTACCCTTCTGACCCATGTTTTCAGGTTGTGGTGGCTCATCCTAAGTTAACAGGCATTTTAAGGGTGTGTGTAAAACACGGCTTTCTGTGGAGCTGGTCATGTGATTATGGGGTGGGCAAGTGGAAAATCTGTAAAGAAGCTGGAAACAGAGGTCAATGCTGCAGCCTTGACGATTGCTTCTTCCTAGGGAGACCCCCATCCAGAGGGCCCCCTGTAGGGAGACACGCTTTTCCTTCAGCCGCCTTATGTTGCTACCTGATGTCAGTTCAGTGTATGTGTATATTGCTCTGAGCCTGCATCTCATGGGTCTGTTGTGGATGTTCTTATACTGGCTCCATCCCAGAGGCTCTAGAGCAGTATGAGCACTGGCTAAGGTGTCTGGTTTGGGCCTATTTAGGGATCGAGGACCATCTGCTGGATACTTGGTGTCACCCGCCTGGCTGCTTCTGAATGTCAGGTGGCAGACAGCAGGACCACAGAGCTATGCTGGGATGATTTGTAGTTGAGGCTCTCTCTTTCTTCTTTTTCTCTTCCTTCCTTTCTTCACTCCCCCATCTCTTTCTATTATAGGATATACTGTAGCCCAAGCTGGCCTCACACTTACTAAGTAGCCAAGGATGACCTTGAACTTCAGATCTCCTGCCTCTACCTCCTATAGAACAGGATTCTAGCCTGTTCTACAACATCTGCTTTAGGAGCTGCTAGAGGTGGGCCTCAGGGATTCACATACTAGGCAGGCTCTCTATCACTGACCTGCATCCCCAGAACTTGGGTTGTGTGTAAATCTTGGGGTGGAACAGCTTGTGCTTGGGGAGCATTAAGAGCATTTAGGGGCGGTCTTAAGTTAGGTTGCTATTGCTGTGAATCGACACCATGACCATGACAACTCTTATAAAGAAAACATTTAATTGAGGTGGCTCACTTACAGTTTCAGAGGTTCAGTCCATTATCATCATGGCAGGGAGCATGGTGGTGAGCATGGTAGCATGCAGGCA
The DNA here is from genome assembly GCF_003668045.3 of Cricetulus griseus. Lineage (NCBI taxonomy): Eukaryota > Metazoa > Chordata > Mammalia > Rodentia > Cricetidae > Cricetulus > Cricetulus griseus. The sequence goes on along the minus strand of NC_048596.1, from coordinate 57,246,500 downwards.
GATGTGGTGCTGGAGCTGAGTGAGAGTCCTTACATCTTGACTCAGAGGCAACAGGAAGTTGACTGTCACACTGAGGGAAGCTTGAGCAAAAAAGACCTTAAAGTCTGTTCCCTCTGTGACACACTTCCTCCAACAAGGCCACACCTCTTAATAGCGCCACTCCCTCTGGGGGCCATTTCTTTCAAACCACCACAGAGGCCTCACTTTCTCTCCAGTTTGGAGGACTTGTATCTTATCAGAAAGATGGGGCTATTGTTGCTTTTTATCATTGCTGTCACAGAACAAAAGCAATGTAAGGAGGCAAGTCTCGGTAACCTCCCACTCTGAGGTTACAGTTCATCAAGATTGGGAAAGCATGGCATCAGGAGCTTGAGGCAGCTGGTCCTGTTGCATCCGCAGTCAGGAAACAGAGATAGGTGCTGGTGTGCAGCTCACTCTCTCTTATGTTCAGTCAGGGACCCTAGCCTATGGAATGATGCCGCCCACATCAGGGTGGGTCTTCTCACCTCAGTTAACTCAGTCTAGACATTCTCTCAGATGTGACCCCCAAAGGCTTGTCTCTACAGGGGTTCTAGAGTCCTCTTGTCAAGTTGACAGTCATAATTAACCCTCACAAAAGAACTTTTGGGTGTGGGTGAGGTAGCAGCCCAGCCTTCTGAGTACATAGGACACAGTCCATAGTGGGGAGTTCACAGAACATCCTTCCCACCCCCACCACTGCCACAGACAGTCCCCATGCCTCTGGACAGACAGTTGTACACACACAAAGGCTGCAGTGAGACAAAAACTTCATGATGAGTCTGTTGAGTATTGATGGGCAAGCATCCCTTGGCTCGGGCCTTTGTGATGGTAAGCTTTAAAAGTCAACTTGACACAATTTAGAATCACCTGGGAAGAGAGGGATTATGTAGATCAGGTTGGTTGGCCTTGATGTGGGAAGTCCTAGCCTACTATGGGCAGCACCATTCCCTAGTCAGGGAGTCCTGAATAGTGTAAGAGTCAAGAAGTTGAGCTCTGTAGAAGCAAGCAAGTGTCCATGCATTTATTCTCCCTCTGCTCCTGATTGTGGATTGATGCTTTAAGTTTCTGTCTCAGGTCCCTCATCCCCAGTAAGAGGCTGTGTGGAAAATATAAACAAAATGCATTGTCTTTTCTGTGAAATAGTTAAATAAGACAAAATATATTTAAAATTGTAAAGAAGCCACTTGGCAGAAATTCAAATTCTGTCATGGTTAGCATTTCTTGAAATCAAAATGTATGCTCAAGTTTTATTTCTCCCTAGAAACTGCACTACGATTAGGCAGTCAGACAAGTATGCATGTGAGGCTGAGCTCTGGGTACCTGGGTGGGGCACAGGATCCTTTCCATTAGGAATTAATATCCAGTGGGACCCTGCTGCTTGCTTGCTTCAGTAGGTGCTGCTTGCCCAGCTGAAGTACTTTGGACTGTGTGGTCATTTTCTTGAGACCCATTTCTTACTACTGTAGCCTGAATTGTAAGCCAAATAAACCTTTTCTTCTCTAAGTATCCGTCACAGCAACAGACATGAAATGAGGACAGCTTTTGATGACATAAGCACATAGAAACTCATGGATGAACAGCTGACGCTGAATTCTGTGATTTTTCACTCTGCAGGTGGCAATAATAGCGGGGAACTTTGAACTTGCAGAGTACATCAAGAACCACAAGGAGACAGACATTGGTGAGTAGGCTTGGTGAGAAACCACAGCCATTGCCATCTGAGATCCTCCTGGGGCTGCTGCAGAGCCAACTCTCAGCAAAACTTTCCAGAGCCACTGGCACCAGCATGCTTTGGGGGTCCTTCCCTGATAGTGGGGAGGGTTTGAACACCTTGGGAGCTGGACAGTGCACCTCCCTTGAAGAGTCCCACTCTCCTCTCTCCTGACAGTGCCTGCTACAGTGACATCCAAAGTGTTCAGGCCTCAGGGGCAGGGATGTTTGAATTCTACTGGGGAATGGTCTAGGGTTCCCACCAGATTCAAATCTCTTGACTTTCCCAGATATTGATTTAAAATGTATGCCTGGAGCTGGAGAGATGGCTCAGCCATTAAAGGATAGGCTCACAACCAAAAATATAAAACGTATGCCTGTCGCTATACATTTCTGCAGATGGTGAGGGTCTAGCAACATCGGCAGGTGATGCTGATCCTTGGGGAGATGGTGCGTGTGGGGGAGGACTGGGGAGTGTCTCCACACCTTTCTCTCATTTGCTGTGAGCCCCGAACTGCAATCTTTTTTAAAATCTACAGAAACAAGTCAGAGAATCTGTCTGGGTACCAAACAGGAGACACGGGTGGCGGGCAGGAGATGGGGAGGTAGTTAGGCGACACAGGGGGAGCTGACCACACATGGGGAAACTGGCTTAGATGTGCTTATTGGAAGGTACACAGACTCGTGTGTAGCTAGCTGATGGGTGGGTGGTGTCTAAGGGGGGAAATGTGAGGTCCTCTCTCCCACCCTCCCGTCACCTCTACTTGGTGTCCCCTTCCCCTTTCTAGTACCCCTTGTGCCAACCAGGAGGGCCATCTCTGGGGCTCCTCCCTACTCTCACCGCCCTACCATGGGCTGGGCCCAGTCTTGCACAGTGGATGAGCCAGCTGGCCTGCGCCCCCCAGCACTGGGCTTCCACAGGACCTGCAGCGGGGAGCAGTCCCACTGGACCAGCAGTGGTGAGCCCTCGAAGGTGGAGTTGTCCCATTGAGGGACTCTGGGATGGGACTCCTTGGGACCTTGAGAAGAAGCAGATGGCATCTGCCTCTCACTGCCTGCGCCCTCAACCTGCTTTGGGTGTCAGGGATGAACGACACTGTGTCTTGCTTTCACGCCTTCACAATGTCGAATGTGTGTCTCTCATCCAATGTGGCTGGGGCCTGTCTTGCACTGGGGAGTTGGATCATGATGTGCAGCCAGGCAGCTAGCTGGTGTCACACTGTGTCCTGCTCTGAGCATCAGCATTGTGAGTAGAGGGATATGTGTATAGCTCAAACCAAGTGGAGTCCCAAGTTCTCAAGCTGTTTTCTATGCTTGCTTGCCTCAGCCTCGTACCAGCTGCAAGAAAGTTGCTAGTGCCCCACCTGACGTAGATATCTTGTCCTGTTCACATGTATACATTGTCACCTAGGGCAGTAATTGTCAACCTGTGGGTGAGACTCCTATGGTGGAGGGGGTCACATATCAGATATCCTGAGTATCAGATATTTAATACAATTCATAAGTAGTAGCAAAATTACAGTTATGAAGTAGCCACGAAATAATTATATGGTTGGGAGTTACCACCGCATGAGAACTGTATTAAAAGGTTGAGAATCACTGATGTAGGGTGCCGAGTGAGTTCACACCTGCAGAAACAGTTGCCCCATTCACAGGTCCCAGATTAATCTTCAACTTCCCCTTAGAAATGGCTTCCCTTTGAGAGATGACAGGCCTGGGAACTTCTTCCCAGAGTGTCCCATGAGGTCAAAGTCAGTGCTATTGCAGCCAGCAGGACACCCCACAACTGGGAGTGCAACTGATACTGCTCTGTGGAGGCTGGGAGGGGAGGAGTCACTGCCGGGGAGGCTTATGAAAGGGGAGGTTTGCCTGCTGTCCAGAACCCCAGCAGGTCCCCAACAAGAGCCCGTGTGTCCTAAGACTATAGCCCACTGCTACAGGGAGCTGGAGAGGACTATCTGTTCCCTTCAGCACTCAAGAGATTGTGTTGCTCTTAAGTGTCCACACGGATCAGAAACACAAGCCGTCAGAGATGCCTGGGTCAGAGCTCACTGCCACCAATATGGTCTTTCCTGACCACCCTTCCTGGGAAGATCTTGGCAGATTAGTGGGTCTAGAAGCCCCCCAGGCTCTTTAGAAGGTGGGGGCCTCAGAGACTGATGGCTTCTGTATCCCCTCCTTCACCCCAGGCTCTAGGGGTGGTGTTAAAAGGACTATGCCCCCTTAGTAGTTATATGACTTTGGAGATCAGTGGCTGCCTAATGGGAAAAGATGTGACTTTTCAGAAGATCAACCTTCAATGCATATTGTTGCACTGTTACAATGCCTCCTCCTCCCAAGTCCTGGTCATTATTTGTTCCAGATGGTTTTTGATGTCCCACCACCCACAATTCCATCACATCTTCTGCCAGGCTGACGACTGATCTTTGAGAGAGCTTGGGAGCCACCCCTTCCTCTCCTTAATGGACTCTGTTCTCTGTCACCTGCACAAGAGAGTGAATGCTCGGTCTCCCCATTCAGTGCTTCACAGTGCGTGTTCAGTATGGGATGTCCTTGGGTTTTCTGAGAGCTTGAGTGGAATCCAACCCTGGCAACCACTGGAGTCTGACCCCACAGGCCCAGGTGCTGCTGAAATCACTGTGCTGGAATCCTCTGGCGGTTCTGAGGCTGGGCATCCACTTTTGCATTTCAGGGCATCCCCAACTTTCATGAACTCATTCAAACAGTAGGATTGGCCACACATCAGTTCCCAAGGATGACAAATGACTGCTTTCTGAGAGATTTAAAATAATGTGTTTATTCTGCTGTTCTGGGAGCACAAGGTCAGAATAAAGATGATGGTAGCTGGGTCCTTCCTGGAGACTCCGGAAGGGTTTGTTCCATGCTCTTTCCACTGATATAGGTGCTGCTGGTGGTCTTTGGCCTCCATGGGTTTGCGACACATGGTCTCTAGTTTGTGGTACCCTGACATTCTCTGTGGTTATTGAGATTGCTAACTTTTTAGAATTACCATGGAAGCCGGGTGGTGGTAGCTCACGCCTTTAATCCCAGAACTCGGGAGGCAGAGACAGACGGATCTTTGTGAATTCGAGGCCAGCCTGGTCCACAAGAGCTAGTTCCAGGATAGCCTCCAAAGCCACAGAGAAACCCTGTCTCGGGAAAAAAAAAAGTATTACCATGGAAACAAACCTCTGGGCATGTCTGTGGGTAAGATTCTAGATATGGGAAGATCCACCTTGAATGTGGGCAGCACCATTCCTTACTCTGGGGGGCCCAGACTGAATAAAAATGAGAAAACGATCTTAGCACCAGCATCCATCTCTCTCTGCTTCCTGTCTGTGGACTGTGCCCTCAGTCTGTGAGTCAAATAAGTCTTTCCTTCCTTAAGCTGCTTCTTGTCAGGTGTTTGTCACAGCAACAAGACCAAGTCACCATCCAGCATGTCTCAACTTCTGCCTTATCTTAGGACTCCAGTCTGGTCCTATATCCAAGACCACCTTCCACTGAAGATCCTTAAGGACAGTTCCTGAGAGGACCCATCTCCAGGGTCATGACTGCAGGGGCCAGAGTTTAGGACTTGGATATGTCTTTTGTCCTCTTCATGTCATTTCATTGCTTTGTGGCTACTTGTCTCTGAGCCATTACCTCCTCCACGGCAACACTGTAGGACTCTGCCTGCCCCACAGTGAAAGGTAGTGTGTGCTAAGTGAGTGACCCTCCCCCTTGCTGTTTACCATCCATGGCCAGCCCTCTGTCACCTTCCTTTCTCAGCTTAAAACCCTGTCTCCATACTGATTTTAGGCACTGAGGGGGTGGGACATACACTGTGGGTGGTCTGAGCTTCAACTTTACAGTCTTTTGTTATGTACCTTTGTGTGGTGATCGTTTGTGAAGATAGATGTGCCTCTAGGCTCATGCGTGTAGAGGTCAGGGGACCACTTTGGGTGTTGTTCCTCAGGAATCATCTACCTTTTCTTTAAGACAGGGCCTGTCACTGACCTGAAAGTTCACCAGTTGACTGAACTGTCTGGTCAGAGAGTTCCAAGGAATCTCCCATGCCTCCCATGTCACCATCACTGGGATCGTAAGCATGAACCTCTGTGCCTAGTTTTTTACATGACTTCTAGGGATCTGTACTCAGGTTCTCACACTTGGACCTAGTCATCTTCCCAGCCCTTCCATATTACACTCTCATATTTTGAGCTCTATTACCACTTAAGAAGAATGAGGAGGAAAACAAGAAACCTGTCCCTAAGTGTGTCCCCATTCCTGGGTCTGGAAACCCTCACTGCTTAAGAGCAGAGTCCTGTGTGTTGAGTGAGGTCGAAATCGCTGTCCTGAGGAATCTCAGCCAAGAGGAAATAAAGGTAGGGATCCCCCCACCTCTGTTGGGTCGTGTCAGGGCACATGTCAGAATTAGGGTAGTCTAAAGTCCTCCACATTCCTTGTTGGGGGGCGGTCACTAAAAGTGGGTAAATACTTCCCTGGTTTTCCCCATGGTTAATCATGGAAATCCTTTCTATTAAAAAATCAAATTGCCCCTGCTTTTGAATGGGGGAGTCTGTTTTCCACACTTGCTAGTTCGCTTCTGGGAAATCAGAGCACTTAGGACATGCAGTTGTGGCTTGGGGGGAAGGCAGCCATAACCCTGTGGTCAGAGCCATCTGGCGAATGGATACCTGGAGGTCTGCAGAGTTCATGTGGTCGCGGCTTGTCTCGTCTCTCCAGCAGTGTTGGCATCTTAGTGTGCGCATTGATGTGCTAGCCGGTCACGGCGTGTGTACTTCTCTTGTCTGATTCTGCGCTGCTGTGTTTTGCTTTTTTTTTTTTTTAAAAGTGCCCCCTCCTTTAAATATTAAACGTGACCTCCATCAGGTTGTTTTATCTGCCAGCTGGAAGAAAGTGCTGGTGGGGAGAGGCTGTGAATAGCGAAGTTAATCCCTGCTTGCTGTCACCCACAGTAAACTGTGGCTGGGCAGATGAGCGAAACCAGCTTGAGGTGTCTTGGCTACAGAGTACTTAGGATGACTTCCATAGGATGGCTTCCTTTAAAAGCAAGGCCAGGGGGGAGCTTGGGAGCCCACGTCCGAAATAAGCATGCAAGTATTAAGCATGTGGTGCTCTGATAAGCCGCGAACTCAGCTAACCTGTTTTCCCCAATCTTTGCCGGTTTTGTTCTTGCCTGACTCTGAGGGGAGATGCGCTGTCAGATGGATTAAATGACATGGGTTGTGCTTCTTCAGCGGAACAAGGTTTGTTTTCCTCTGTCTTGTCCTTCCGCAGCTATGGAGAGAGTCTCGAGGTGTGTGTGTGTGTGTGTGTGTGTGTGTGTGTGTGTGTGTGTGTGTATCTGTCTGTCTGTCACAACAACGCAGCAGCCCATAGACCCAAGGTGTGTGTGAGTTGGTGCCTGCTTAGCTGACTAAGGAGCACTTGGAAACGGTTGCTAGGTTTCCAGACCGGGAGCCTGTATCATTACTCTGTGTATTTGCATAGATGATGGATGGAGGGAGATGTTTTCAGATTTCTTAATGTAATATTGTGTGTGTGTGTGTGTGTGTGTGTGTGTGTGTGTGTGTGTGTGTGTGTGTGTTGGGGGGTGAGAATGTGAAATCTAGGCTTATTTTGACTGATGGTTCTTTGAGAATATACCTGTTTGGAAGATACCACCTGCTGGGAAATAAAATAATTCCGACCTGAGAGATTTCTGTTTGCCTGGCGTTTTCACTGTGAAATGCGCTACTTCCGATGAAACAGGCAAGGTTATCTGAAGTGAGCCATGGGATCCTTTGTGTTCGCCAGAGAGACTCTCCAGCAGGTTGTCAGGAAACCCCAAACGGTGACCTATTTCTCTCCCACTGTGGAGTCTCCCTCTATGATCTTCCCCAAGAAAAGGAAGAATGATACTAGAATCAGGCAGCCATCACACAGCTGTCTTTGGATTCCCACAGAATATTTTCAAAACAAGTAGTTCAGCAGGGGTGGGGGACAGGAAGCTTCGGAGAGTGCAGTTTCTAAGCAGATGGTCTGTGACCTGGCTGGTGAGGCTCACCCTATTCTTGTTGCCCTTTTGGGGGCGGGGGTAGAAAGACCTGCAAATTTGTGTAAGTCTGTGTGTGTGTGTGTGTGTGTGTGTGTGTGTGTGTGTGTGTGTGTGTGTGTGTGTGTGTCTACTCAGTGTTTGCACTGGCCGATAGCTCTATCCGGATATATCTGGTTCAGGCCTGTCTGTGACTGGGGTCTTGGTTGCCGTCTGCCTGTTAAAGGCTTTGGTCTAGTGGTTTGTTGTGGTTCTGTGTTTGCTGACTCTTCTCCTGTCTAGGAGTTTTATCCCCAGTCATAAAGCATAACTGTGCCACCTGAGTGACACCTTTTTTGGTGACATCCCTGTGCTGTAGACGAGTTGGGTGGGGGTGATGCTTTGACTTGGGGATTTTTCACACCAAAGCATGGGTGAGTGTCCACTTCAGGTCTGTTGCCGTCCTTGGCCTGTCCTATGCCATGTGCACTGAGTTCCTAAGGCACTGATTTTGGTTCCAGTAGGATGTGGCAGCAGGCCTTGGCCTTCTGTCTTGTGTGCATTTCCATGTGATTTGTCTTCGTGGTCCCCGTCTGTCCATGTGCACTCCCGTCCACGTGCACTCCCATGTGCCTTCTAAGCAGTTCTCCATCTGTTCCAGCTTGCTGCGTTTGGTCTCCCTTCAACCAATCAGAATGCTGCTTGAGTGAGGGATAGGTGAGGACATGATGTGTCCTGCTTTGGTCCCTCCTTTCCAGGTCATCCTGCTTCCCCCACAGTGGACATATGTGGCTGCTGGGAAGTGTATACAGCACCCCTGCTCCCTCCTACACACACACACACACACACACACACACACACACACACACACACACACACACACAGATGCCTTGGGGTTCTGGGATGATCTGGAGCCTTTCCTGGCCGGTGACTTCCAGGTCCTGCACACCCTGAATTCCAGAAGCTCCAGGGGCATGCTGCTGTCCTCTCCCTTACCCTGTGGTCTTTAGCAGTTCCCTTCAACATGAAACACCTGTCTCTCTTGACACAGCCTGTCAGAATGCAGCCCCCTTTGTGGCAAATATCATGCAACACATTCTTCCTATTGCCAAGCTTGGACAAAACTGGATGTGCCTGATGAGCCCTTTAAAGATTCCCTCCCTCACTGCCCTGTCAAAGGACAATGCCTGGGTTGGACTTAGTTGGGTACCTACTGAAACTGTCATAGCAGGGTGTCCTGATGTGTAGACCCAGTATTGTTATCTACTGCTTGTTCCCTCTATGGTCACTATCCACTATCCACTATCTCTTGCTGTTGTGGTGCAAGAGGACTGGCTCAGAGGTGGTGGGGGTAACAGAAATGATGAATAGCTCTCAGTAAAAGTCTGAACCAACAAGCAAGCCTTTTGTCATTTATATGGAAGGGGAGCGAGTTTCTGGGAATTTCTGGAGAACAAAATACCTGGGAAAGTAGGTGGTAGTCAGACATGACTGCACACTCAGAGAAGCAGGCCTTAGGTCTTCATGACTGTCTGATGCCCCATCCAAACCCTGTCAGGGTTGGTCCCCACAGAGCTAGTCTGTTCCTGTCCCTGGGAAATTCACAGAGCTCTGACCTCACTCCTTGTAAACCATGGGGTTGGTGGCCCCTTGGGATACCTCAACCTCATGCATCTACTGGGACTCAGAAAATTCATGGATGTCTGAGATTGTGGTCCCCTGGATTCTGTGATGAACTTATGTCTGTCCTTGTTCTTGCCTGTGTAACATTCCCCCACCATCACTTGGGCTGGCCCCTTCCTTCCTAGCTCTGCCTACCTGTCATAGGCCCAGCCTTACCAGAAGTCCAGGCTGGTCTTCAGACTGTCTGGGCTTTCTCTACCTGCAGGCTCTGCCTCTGGCTTGAATCCAAGGGGAGCACAGCATCCTCTGAGGCCAGGGAGGAGGAATCTTACCACCCCACCGAGTCCAAGCAGTCTCCCACAAGGTTGTGCTTCCCCTTGGGTGGGCTCCTGGGTGTTGTCTGGCCTCCTTTATCCTCTCTTGTTCTCTTAGACTGCCTTAGGCCCTGAGCCAGCAGGTCAGGTGAGGGCAGTCAGCAGGTACTAGAACTTTCCATCCTGTCTTAAGATCTGTAATTTCAGGACTTTGCAGATAGAATCTTCACAGTTGCCATAGGTATCCAAGGAGAAAGACTGAAGTCAACTTTAGGAGTTGAGTACCAGGGGTATGGAGTGTAGGCAGCCTCAGTGAGGGGGAGCAGTGCCCTTCCACCATCTACCTGACATCCACTGGGCTCCTCCAATGCCCAGACTCCATACTGCCTATGGAGACAAAGTCTTACTCTACAGCACAGACTGACCTAGAACCCACAATGTAGCCCAGGTTGCTCTCAATCTCATGCCAATTTTCCTGCACCAGCTTCCTCAGTGATGGGACTTCAGTGCTTTTATCTAGTTGGAATGGGAATGTTCTGTCACTTACTGTCACCCCCCCCCCCATCGTACCAGTGACTAGAACAGAGGAAGGCTCCTAGAAGTCAGACCCTAGTCCTAGCTGTGGGTGAAAGCAGGAGTGGGTGATGGACAGAGGTGTGCCAGACCAAGGGGCCCTTAAATTCTAGCCAGTCTCCTAGCCCTTCCTGCTGTAGGCCTCAGATCTGCCTCAACACAGCCCACCACACATCAGTGGGCATTGGTGGCTGGTAGCAGATTCTCTTGAAATTGCTGGCCACTCACCTGAAGCTACTGGCCTCCTCCCTCTCAGGAGGTCCCTCCTCTGCAGTTTCTCTTGATGCCATGGGAAGGTAGCACAGAAGTGGCCTTTCAGTGGCTTCTATGCCCTGGGGTCCTCATTTTCCCTGTCACTCACATTTGCATCCCAGCCTCAAGGATTTGGCTGAGTTTACCAGGACCTCCTTCTGCCTGCTTTGTGCCACACCTCCCTGGTATACACTTGACTTCTCCAGGCTCCGCTGCAGACACTGTCAGCTGCTCAGATCTCAGAGCTTAGGCAGGGACCAGATCTTCCAGTTGGAGGGTCCTTTGGTGGCTTCCTCAAAGTTTTTGCCCCCGGATGTTAAGCTCTGGGAGCTCAGCCTCCCCACTGAGTGTGCATAAAGCTCTGGCTTGTGGGCTACTGGCCTGAATCCCAACCTCCAGCCATAGGTGCTGCCTTCAGCTTCTGCTGGAGGGTCCTCAGGAGCTCAGTGGAAGTCAGTGAGGCAGGACGGCTCCTCCCCCTCCTCCCCATCTTTCCCCCTTCCTCCTCCTCCTGTTTTTTCTTCCTTCATCCCCCTTTTCCTGTATGATTTGACCCTCATGCTGGCATCACACCAGAGGCTTGTTCTTTAACTCTGCTCCTCTGGAAGATTGAAGAGCCTCACTCCCAGGTCCCAAGGTTCTTGCACAGCCAAGCATGGTGGACTCAGCCCCTAACATCAGCATTTAGGAGACTGAGCAAGGTGGATTGCTGTGAATTCTAGGCTAGCCTGACTATATAGTGAATTTTACGCAACCTTGGCTACCATAGTGAGACTCTGTCTTTAAGAAAAAAGCAAGGTAGTTAAGTACAATGGGGAAATGGTCCCATGTAGTTGAAGGAGTTCTAGTCCTTGCTGCTTACTGGTCCTGAGATCCTCATAGGGTGAGGGAGCCTATGAGTCTCCACTAAACATGTAGGACACCTGGAGAGATTCCCCCCACCCCAGCAACCATGGTGAAAGCTGTGGAGACGACCTCGGTATGCCTTTGGGGCTGACAGGTGGCTGTCACCAGGATCTCTCTCTGGTTTGCATTCAGTTCCTTGGTCCTTATGATCTCAGATGGAGAAATAACGGACACTAGGCACAAAAACAGCACAGTGCAGCTCTGCTTAGGGCTGGAGATGCGATTAGATGTCATTTTCTGACTAATCAGGGCCCTGACGTGTCAGCTCCAGCCTATTCTAAGAGGGTCCACCCTCAGTGACCTTCCAACCTGCTGAGAGTTAAGATCCACCTCGCTGCCTGCTTCAGCTTCTTGTTGCTGTGACGAAATACTCCAACAAAAAGCACCTAAGGAAGGAAAGGCTGCCCAACTCCCAGTTCAAGGGTGCAGCCCAACATGGAGAGGAAGTGAAGTAACAGAGCTTGAAATGGCTGGTCATGTGGGGCCCTCAGTCAGGAGGCAGAGCGTGACTAGAGGGGTCCCATTTCCACTTTCAGCAGAGTGGCTTATTTCAGAGAAATCAGACATCCAGTTTATCCCAAACTAGGTGGGCTAGGCTTCGGCTCTGGTTGTTTGCTGTCCTCAGCTCCTGGGCTTTGTGCTAAAGAACAGCTGCTTTGAAAGTATGTCCCACTTAACCCTGGCTAGATGTGTACCAGGGATCAGCTCCTGGGCTTTGCCCTGAAGAACTGCGTGGCAAACAATTGCCAGGCAGATAGGACACTAGTCCTGACTCCAAGCTGGCAGCAGCATCCTGAGCATGGTTCAGGAGCAGTTCTGCCAGAATCCCAAGATCCTTGTAAAGCTCTTTCCCACCCTAGTCCCTCACCTATGCCTTCCCTGGCAACATGTCCAAGTACAGGCCTTGATGTGACTACGGCACCCAGATTGGTCCCAGATGAACTGGTGGGTGTGCCTCTCTGTGAGGACCTTCAGCCTTCAATAGCCATGGGAAGCCTATGTTCAACACCAGGACTTAAAGACCTTCCTTCATAAAGCCCCATATCCACAAGGGCTGCTGGGTAGTGCAGCTAAAAACAAAGCATTAGGCTAATGACCAGAAAGGGTGAGATTACATCTGGAATCGTTTGGGTGATTTTGAACCAGCCGTGTTCTCTCTGGGCCTCAGCAGAGGCTCAACTCTTCCCTGACACCCCTCACAGCTGCACATTGAAGACCTTCGGGTTCAAAGCTGAGCCCAAATGCAGGGAGGATGGCAGCATAGAGGCAGCAGTGGGGGGTGGGTGGGGGAAGGAACTCTTCCTGGTTCTTTAGGGCCTTCCAGGTATTTCAGCCATGTGGAAGGGCTCAGGGTAGGCAGGATTTGTGTGGTGGAATTGAACGGAGCAGAGGGAAGGCTTCTAATTCTGCTCTAATAAGCAACAATAGCAAGACTTCACTAGGGCGAGAGGAGGGAGGGTTCCTCCATGCGTGTACCTCCACGGGGCTCACTCCAACCCAGCGGGAAAGAGCTCAGCGAAGTGGCAGGAATTATCAGAAGAAATGTAGGGATGAGCAATCACTGCTTGTTTTTTCAGCTCTGCTGGCTCCTAGCTTCTGAGACAGCCAGGGCAGGCATGAGAGACTTTCATATCAGTATACCATCACCCCGTGAGGCCAGGGTTAAATGGGCTTTGCTGGCCAGGAGATGCCAATGTGGCTGATAAAGAGCCCTCAAAATACTTTGCTTCCTCAAGACCAGACCCATGGGATGTCCGTCATGGTTCTTGGAAAGAGGCTGACGTCACATGGTGTGAAGGGGTAGAGACTCAGCTGGAGCAGCAAGGAGGGCATGAATGAATCAGGAACCTTCTGCAAATGGGCTTTGTGCAGTTTGTTTCTTTGTGGCCCTGCCAAGGCTCCGGGAAGCCAGTGGGAAAGAGCCACTTCTAGCTATGGGAAGTTCCCAGAATCAGGAGGTTGCTTCTGACAGAGCAAGAGAAACCTACCTGCAATGTCAGAGACATGTTCTTCAAAGGAGAGGCTGATCCTCTGCTCAAGGCCACCCTGACCACGACCACTGTGGTCATGTGGTGTAATCACAAGATCTCACACAGTGGGAGGCTGCTAGAGGGTGCCAGGCAGACCTGGGAGGACCTTGCACTCCGGTGGTAGGAAGGTGGCTTTCTGTGATTTCCTGAGCACTGTTCTACTGATAGATCAAATCAGCTAAAAGTGGGTTGGGGCAGCCAGCTGATGAATAAGCACCATGTCCTTGCCCCACTAACCCTCTCCTCCTAGCATGGGGGAAGTTGAGGTTACATGAGGAGGGATGCTTAGCTCTGGGCTCTAGAGGGCTTTGTTTCAGTCCCTTCCAGAGACTTGTCTTCAGAGTGACTTGGTCTCCAGACTGCTAATTCCATCCTCGCTGAAGCTCCATCAGCATCCTGGCTGAATTCTAGCTGCTGTGTTTTCTGAGTAGCTTGAAACCTGGCTGAAACACTGCTTCGGGTTTTAGAGAGTGATAGATGAGGCGGTGGCCTTTCTCTTCTCTCCTTCAATCCAGGTCACCAGAACTTTCTCCTGCTGCTGGGGCAGGTGCTCAGCCTGGCTTCCCTGCTCCTCCAAGCCACTCTGTCCACCAGCTCTCTCCTGCTTGCTTATCTGCCCCATCAGGCCCCATCAGTCTGTGTTCTGTACCATTCCCAGCCAAGATGGTGCCCAAGTAGTCCCCATGAGGCTCTCAGGACTACTCATTGAGTAAGTTGCCAGCTCATACCATGGAGGAGGGTCCTCCTTTCTCTGTTCACAGGACACAAATTCTTTCCTCAATGACAACATGGGTGACTTCAGTTAAGGAGAGCCCTGGTATGCATTTTGGGTGAGATGGCTTTGGTATCGGCCCATCCAAACTAGTCACAGTGGCCACCAACAATCATTTTCCTTTCTTCTTCTCAGATCTGAGAAAGGCCCAGAGGAGTGGTAAGTGTGTCAGAAATACTCATCAAGAACAGACAAGATGGTTCAGTGGGTAAAGGAGCTTGAGACTAAGCTTGACAACCTGACTCTGGTCCCCAGGTCCCACAGGATGCAAGTAAAACCAACTCCCAAAAGTTATCCTCATATGGCTTATATACATAACTTAAAAACAAAGCATTTCCAACTAGATCTGGAAGAGTAAAGAGGACACATGGCAAGGCTGGAGGGCAGAGGGCTGTGAAGCTGGGGCTGGGCCAGGCCCAGATCACAGTGGCTTTCTTCTGTTTTAGGTCAATAGCTAATTCTAGGCCACATGGTCACCTATAGGCCTGCCAGGCAGAGGAGGGTGCTGTGCCAAGGAACAGGACAGAACAGGACAGGAGAAGGGTAGGTGACAAATGTCAGCAAATACAGCAGACCCCAGGAATCTATCTCAGGAGCTCGATGAGTTCCAGGAGTTGACACCTGGCCCCCAGGAGAGCTCAGGGTGTAGGCCCTATCTCTTGCCTCTGTATTTACTGCATTATTTGGTTACATCAAGAGACCAATGGGAGGTACTGGGAGATGGCTCAGTGGGTAAAGTACTTGTCACACAAGTATAAGGACCTGAATTCCCATCCTCAGAACCTACGTAAAGCCAGATAGCGATAGTGCATAGCAGTAATCCCAGTGCTCCTAAGGTGTGCTGGGAGGTAGAGGCAGGAGAGTCCCTGGAAGCCTATGGGCCATTCAGGCTGGTGCACGAATCAGTGAACAAGAGATCCTGCCTCTAAGGTGAGAGGTGAGGCTTGACACCCCAGGGTGTCCTCACACTTTTATATGTGCATCTTGGCACATGACCATGTAGGTATATGTGTATACATGCGCACGCGCTCGCGTGCGCGTGCACACACACACACACACACACACACACACACACACACACACACACACTCTTCCAGAGGGAGGATGGCCTGTAAATAAAATGTGTCCTGTTATTAAGCACTATGTGACCGTGGTTTCTAGGAACCTCAGTTGCCCACAGTCTCAGCCACATGTGGGCCTCAGCCATAGCCCTGATACAGGTTTAGTGGGATCTTCACTGAGCCCTATGGCAACTCTCCCACACTCCTGCTGTGGAAAGAGGCAGGCCTGTTTACTTTAGCTCTGCCATCCTGGGGCACCAGGTAAACCAGCAGCCAGTGCAGACAGCAGGTAAGAATAGTTCAGTGAGTGCAGATTTTAGTGCTTGCAGGAACTGTCTTACTGAGTTTGGATAAGACCTTTAACATTAACATTTATTCTTTTATGATTCATTTAAATACAAATTAATGAATCAAGAAAATAATGCTTATTGCCTATCTATTGCTAAATGTGATCTTGCCATGTGGAAGTGCAATGTGAGACACGTCCTCCATGGGTGTCCCCTGAGTGGGGGATGCCCAAGCTTAGAAATGAGGGCATGAGCACATGATGCCTGGTCCAGTGCCAGGAGATACTAGATTCTGTGATGTGATTGTGTAGATGGTTGCTGACCCACAATCCTGGGATGTTTTCACTTTCTGATGGTGGGAACCAGAGGCCCTTTAATGTTGGATTTGGGATATTCTCCAGCTGGCAATCTGTATTCCAATCTCTGTTTCTCTCTAGTCCTGGGAATAGAACCCAATACCCCATGCATACCAGGCAAATGTTCTACCATGTGTTGCATACCCAGTTCCAGTGTGTGTGTGTGTGTGTGTGTGTGTGTGTGTGTGTGTGTGTGTGTGTTCTGGGTCATCCAGCACAGACCACATTGTATTGGTGTTTTCGTGCAATTGTAGCCACTTCTCATCTTATTTACTCATCAATGCGATGTCTTCCACATAACTACCATGACAGTCACTTGACAGCTAGTGCTTTTGGTCTATGCCTCTTTGTGTTAAGTGAGATTTTTGATAAGACAAGATCATGTTAATATAAATTTTCCATCTGCTTTCATCTGTAAGGTACTGTGTTCTAGAGATGGCAATGATAATTTAAAAACTTTTAAATCACATTTATTTATTTGTTTACATGTTGTGTGTGTGGAAATATACATGCCATGAGTTTCCTGTAAAGGTCAGAGGGCAACTTGGAGTAATTGTTTCTGCCCTTCCACCACCCTTTCTCTGTGGATAGAACTCTGTTCTTCATGCCTGGTGGTAAGTGGCTTTACCTGCTGAGCCATCCTGGCCCTAATAATGATTTATTTCAGAAATAGGAATTCATTTCACATCTCCGAAACATCTGTGTCTCTGGGGAATGGTGGATGCCTTCCTCTCCCTAGCCTCCTCACTCCTCCCACTCCTGGGCTTTCATCGGAGGTTAAAGCATTCAAACAGAGCCTACCCAAAGTCATTTGAGAAACAAAACTTACTGTCTAGCGTCTCAGAATAGGCTCCAGTTCTGGATGCTGAGGTTGCCGTGGCAACACTTCTTTGTTTTTGGGAAACCACAGACACTATCCTACGAACTGCAACAGTCCAGATGTGGATTTTGCCTCTGGGGTGGGGGATGGGGAGCAGGGACCATCCAGAACAACTGGTCCCTGATGCTCTACTTCCCTCAGAGTCATGACATCATTGGTATTCTCACATAGCATCTGCATAGACAATGGACAGTGAGAGCCCACCCTTTGTGCCTCCAGGAGCTTGTTTTCTGGGTGACACAGGTGCCTTTCCTCCTTGCTAGCCATGCCAGGCCAGGTGACCCCAGACTCCACACATAGCACAGGAGGTAGGGTTACTTACTAAAGATTGGTTAGGCTGTCTGGCTGTCTGGCCAGTGAGCTCTGGAGATCTGTCTTCACCCCACAGCACTAGGATTATAGATGTGCATGTGCCGTCATCCCTGTTTGTTTTTGGTTTTGGTGTCTTGGGTTTTTTATTTCTGTTTTTTGTTTGTTTGTTTTTTCTCATGCTGAGGATCTCAACTCCGGCCCTCCTGCTTGTGTGGCAGGCATTTTACCAAGTAAAAGGCATTTTCCCATCAGCCCCTACAAGTCACTTTTCAACTGGCCAACATGAAAGAGCAGAGCTCAGCCGATGCCTAGCACAGGGAGAGGACGCCTCAGAGTTGCAGTGTCCTGTTGGTGTGTAACTCATGGATCCCACACACCCACATTCACTGTCCCCATAGACACTGCTCCCTGGACAGGCATGTCTTCCTCACACCCAGTCCCGGTGAGTACTTCTACTACCGTGGTTGGGATGTGGTTTGAATTTCCCTCTTTATGTCTCATGTGTCTGGAGCATAGACCCACAGTAGCAGTGTTTGTAGGTGTTTGGGCCTTTAACAAGTGGATTCACACCTCTCTTGAGCTCCCTGCCTTGTGATGTGGCCTTTTTCTCCTGTCTCTCCACCATTGTGATGCTGCCTGCCATGAGGTCTTTACCAGAACCCAGCCAGTACTGGTACCCAAACTTGGGCTAACAGAACCCTTTTTGCTTGTGCAGTTACCCAGTCTCGGGCATTTCATAAAAAGAAACTAATCCGTTCATTCACCATGATTGCCTTTTGCTATCAGAGTCTGTGTCCTTTCCCCTCCTCACTTCCCAGCCGGTCCCACCTCCCTTTGGTCCCCACAGATGTGTCTACCCTGATCCCTCTGTAAACTTTAAAGTCTGCACCCCTGTGACTTGTGATTCTGCCCAGCACCCATGCTGCCAGTGTAACAACCATCAGAGGGACTTAGGCTCCTCCATCCTGCAGCTGAAGAAAGATCTGGAAAGTGGAAATTTTTTTCCATAACTGTCAGCCTTGACCTGAACCAGTTTTCAGCTATTTATAGTTTTTATTTTGTTATTTCTAGTGTAGTTATCTCTGTCTTCTGTAGGGCTCCTCGTGCCATCCATGATGGGATGCCGCCCAGACCCATTGGTTGTGTGACATGACAAGCAACATGTCATAGAACTTGTGTGACACACAGATACTGACACACTTCTGGTTTCCTGGGTTGGCACTATAGGTCTGTGTGTGTTGACTGGACAAAGAGTTCTGCAGAAATAATCCAGGGTCTACTGTCTAAGCCACACAAAAGCCCCTTTCAGGTTGGTATTGCAGGAGAGTGGGTTAGGTTTTGCTTTAAATGTTAATAGGGAGCCAGACTGGAATTTGCAAGTGCCTTCAAAGACCCTCTGAGCCAAGGTCAGAAGGAGCCTGCGGTGATTTGTGGCTCCTTACTCTGCCTCAGGAGTACATAGTGTTCTGTGAGGCTGCACAGGCTCTGTGAGTGCTGGGTATGTCTGGTCCTCACTGACCCATTGTGGATGTGAGAATCTTCCCCCAAGTCCATGGTCATTTCTGTCCATCTCCTCTTCTGTTCCTTCCCTTTCTTGTCCAGCTTGTTTACCAAACGTGCTATGGGAACCTGAAGGTTCCCCTTACAGCCCCACTGCCACAGGGACTCATGGCCTCTGTGAAAGACATAAGGGCTCAAAGATTCCTGAGGTCTTGCTGTGCTACCCCTTAGATTCCCTGCCCTTTGTGACCTTTTGTGTTGGTGGCCTCAGCACAGACTCACCCACCCAACAGACACAAAGACCCTCATTCTGGTGTCGTCTGTGAGGAGCTGAATGGTGTCCCCTAAACTGAGTGGGAGTCTTAGCCCTGGCTCCTCAGAATGGGGCCTTTCTTTGGGAATAGTTGTTGCCAAGATTGTCAGGCTATAATGGAGCATTAGCGTGGACCCTTGTCCTACAAATGGGGCCTATGAGCACAGGCACACAGGGGGAAGTCACCTGAGGATGCAGGCAGTGATCAAAGTGAGGCTGCTGGGAGCCAAGGATGGCTGCAGATCTGACCATAGAAGCCACTCAGGCCAGGCTCTACCCTGGGTTTATCGTCCTACCTGAGGAGGGATGCAGAGGGCTCCCCTGGAACTCAAGGGTTAGGTGCAAGAGCCCTGTGCCAATTGCCATTTTGACTTAGCTTCCTGGGAAGTCAATATGGAAGGACGAGTGTTGCTTCCTTTGAAGGCACTTTGTCTCTTTCTTTCTCAGCTCTAGCTGCACCCTCCCTGTTGGCAGCACCTGATGTATGTGGGGCTGGAATCCTGACCTGAGGACACTTTGTGTCATGTCCTGCAGCAGCTCACTTTCCCACTGTCCTTGCCTTAGGTGTCTTGGTCCTTCCTACGTAACCCCCACCCTGAGTTCTCCAGAAGGCAACCATGTGCCTTAGCTCCCCAGTTCCACTCTGTACCTGTCCTCTGAGGGCTTTAGAAGGGGCCTGGGGTTGGCACCAGAGTCCTTCAGGAGTATGGAGACCCATACAGCCCCTGCCTGATGGTGTAAGAGTCCTAGTCTTATCTAGAAAGCAGCTACCACTTATGGCCTTCTAGACTGGGAGACTAACACAGATTTGGGGGGGGGATGGCTAGGCAAGTTTGGGGTCTCTTGAGTGGAGAATGTCAGGCACAGTGGCTGTGTGACAGGAAATCTGAGCAGACTCTGGGGGAGAGTAGCTATGGACCTTGAGTGAGGTTCAGGGATCCTTCTACACCTGCTTCCCCAGCACTGGGATAAGTGCACACTACTGCACCCAGGTTTTTACATAGGTATTGGGGATTGATCTCATGTCCTCAAGTTTGTATGGCAAGTGTTTTCCTGACTGAGCTGTCTCTCCAGCCCCAGTATTCTGTGTCTACTGAGCAAATGAATCTCAAGATGAACCTCTGTGACACTGGGTGTTACAGACCATGTGTACTCATGTCCATGCCCACTGCTTTCTGTTTCAAGTCCCCTGATGGTCTCTGTGGTGGCTGCTCTGGGTCCACTCAAGCTCAGTATGGACCCTGTCTGCCCTTTCTTTCCTGTACAGTTGCCTTGTCTAATGAGGGGGAGGGGCAAACGCCAGGAACCATAGCTTGGAATTAAGACCATTAGCTCTCTTACGCTGCCCATGGTGGGCTGTGGGTCTAATGTAAACATCCCCCAACAGACTTGAACCCCCACATGAATAATATGCTCTCCGGGTTTATGCGGAGGCAGAGAGGTCTTGGTATATTTGGGTCATGGTAACAAAGTACCATAGACCAGTAACTCAGATTCATTTCTTGTAGCACTGGAGACTGGGAACAAGACTGGGTGCCAGCAAGCACCATAGGCTACCATCCTAGGGACACTGATGCCACTCAGGAGACCCCCACCCCAAGACCTAAATGCTTCCCAAGGGTCTCATCTCATGCCACTGTCATATTATGAATAGCATTCAGATTTGGGGAACATGGGCATGGTGTCTGCTCTAAGGAAAGGTTCCCCCCCTCCCACCACACACACACCAATGATTCTCCCAGCTCACACATGACTTTGCTAGGCCACTTCTCTTCAAACCTCAGTTTTCTATCTTATAGCTGACCTAAACATCAGCCTGGTCCCACCCAGTAGGACATTCACAAGTATGGTGGCTGTGGCTCAGCCAGCACAAACCCAGTGAACCCAAGTGGCTTCCACATGGATGTCTTTGCCTTTTGCTCCGGAGCTTCTGTCTCCCCATTCCTTCTCACTCCCTCTCCAATTTCCAGATGTGCTAAGCAGCAAGATGCCCAGTGGCGTTGCCATAGCAACAAAAGCCGACCTGGCTATCTGAATGTTGCCCCTTGGAGGCACCTCTCCCTCTGCCCTGTAGATGACAGAGCCCAGGAAGAAGTGGAAAAGAATAGGTAGGATCCCAAGCAGGTGTGTCTCAGGAAATACCTGGGGGTGGCGACTCTTTCCAAGGCCCCCTGTCTAGGTCTGCTTGCAAAGTACCATATAATGGGGACTTTCATATCCCCTTTGTTCTGGAGGTCAGAAACACAGCTGTAGCAGGAGGCCTTTGGAGGCCTGCCCTTAGCTGTGGATAGTGGCTTCATTCCCTAGCACCAAATTCTCCCATGGGCCTATGTGTCCATCTTATGTACTGGATTAAGGTCACAGTGTAACCCATATAATGATTTTTTCCATAAATAAGGTCAGATTCTAGGACATGAAGATGAGAAATCTAACACAGGAGGGTTTGTTTATTTATTTCTTTTTGTGTGTTTGTTTTGCGGGGAGAGACACAGTTCAGCCTGTAATACTTCTGCTAATTGAGGGTATGTCCCACATCTCATTCTTATGGTGACAGCTCTGGCTGCCAGAGACAGAGTGTTTATATGACACTGGTGAGGGGGAGATAGGCAGTTATTTCCAGCCCCAGTATCTTCTAATGCACAGCAGGTCAGAGACTCCTGTATCCAAAGGGATGAAGCAGCATATACTAGCTGGCTTGTTTGGAGGGCTGGGCTCATCCCAGTTCCTCAGCTTCAGGGCTTGGGACCAGCTTAGCCCTACTGCTATGATTATTTACACCCTAACTTTGTATTACCTGGGGTCAGGAGCCACATTTGACTTGTTGCCTGCCACACCATCTTCTAGGCCTGATGCATAGTAAGTCCCAGCTAAACTTGTCTCTTTGGATAAAAGGACATAGGATTTCTCCCTTGATTCTGCTCCTGCTGGGACCATGACAAGACACAGATAACACAGATCCCACAGCCCACAGGGTGAGCATGGGGGCTGGGTTTGCACACCGTGGCTCTGAGCCACAGAGAGTTAACTGGCTTGGAGAGGAGGCTAGCTTGGTGCAATTAAGTCTGCAATGCTTATTTGCAGATTTTTTTAACACCAATTTCAGTCTAAAAAAGCCTGCTTCTCACCAAATAAGATTTCTGATGAGAATTTTGATTGAATTCATGTGTTGTGACGCAAGTTCAGGTACAGGTCGGACCAGAAACACACAATTATCCCACCTCTTGTTTCAGAGCTGGCGATTGAAGGCTGGGTGGTAGGGAGACATCTAAGCCCCAATCGTAATGTCCTTCCACAGCTGGGGCTGTGCCAGGCATCGTTTGCTAGTGTTTTAAAATCACTCATGCTTCACAGCCTATTTTTAAGGTTGGAGGAACAAAACCATTAGCAGATTTGGGACTCGTTCGTTTTCAAGTGGAAATGGGTATAACAGGGCTTTGGGTTAGACATGGCTTGTGGCTGGGGGCACAGGATTTATAGACCCAGAGCCTGATTAGCACCCTGCATGATCTGCAGTCTTGAGCTGACCATGCTTGTTGACTGACCTGGCCCTGCAGGGCTCCCACTACCTGCAGTGGACCTGGAGGGGCGTCATGCTCATTTGCAACCCTAGGATTGAGGGGTGGTCAAGCTGAGCTGTATCACATCCCAGGGCCCCTGCCTTCTGAGGGGGATTTGTGGCTCCCAGAGCCACATTTCTTTCTGTAGCCTCTTCCCATAAACAATGAACTCTGAGAAGCCTGGCTTGTGCATGGGTTGTCTTCATTACCTGCTCAGGGTCCTAGCCCATATGGATGGGCAATGCTTTAGTTAGGTTTCTACTGCTGAGACAAAACACTGACCAAAGCCAACATGGGTAGGAAAGAATTTATTTCATCCTCCAGCTCACAGATCACAGCCCTTCCCTGAGAGAAGCCAGGGCAGTAATTCAAGGTAGGAACCCGAAGGCAGGAACTGAAGCAAAGGCTGGGTGCTTATCCTGAGGCAGGACCCTGTATGATGACAGCTCTCCAATGGGTTCTCTCTTCCCAGAGATCCTGATTGGCTGCTTTCTTGATTTAAGAATTGAGGTTCTTAACTTCTGTAGGGACTCTATGTTGGGAGTGATGGTATCTGTCCAGCCACTTATTCTTCTACCCATCTTTTCAGCAACTCATGCACCCACCCACCCATCCACTCACCCATCTAGCAATCATCTACCTAAACATACAACTACCCATCTACCTACATCTCCATTTTCCCATTCAGACATCCACCTTCACCTGCCTATTCACTCACCCACCCATCCACCTAGGTATCAGCTTAACAACAAACACACACACACACACACACACACACACACACACACACACACCATTCATCTTACCTACTCACCCATCTACCTATCTACCTTTCCACCTGCCCATCTACCCATTTCCATATCCGTCTACCCACCATCCCACCCCTTCATCTACTTATCCATCCACACGTGGACACATCCACCACCTTATCCAACCAGCCACCCATCCACACACCCACTCGCCCGCTCACTCCCCACACCCATCCACTTGTCTACTAATACACCTACTCACCCACCCCCACAAACACATCAACTCATCCACCCACCCGGACAGGAAACTAGTACTATGGTGAGAGAGGACAGCAAAGGTCACAGGAGATGAACTACCCACCAACAGAGAGTTCAGGGAAGGCTTATTGAGGGTTGAGTCTGGGCCAAGAGCTGTGCATTGGGAAGAATGAGCTACCTGAAGACAGACAGTTGGATGGCATATTCCAAGCCCTGTAAGGGACAGAACTTTCTAGAGATCACCTGGGCCCTCAGACAGCAAGATGGGTGTACAATCCATGAGAAGAGGCAGGAGTGTTAGTCTACATTAGGGTGAAAAGTACATGCCATTATACCTAGATTTTTTTTGTAATGGGGTTCTGGGTATCAAACTCAGGTCCACATGCTTGTGTGTCAAGCACTCATAAGCTGAGCCATTTCATCTCTCCAGCCCTGCAATTTACATTTCTAAGATAAGTGCATTGCCTTGGGTATGGGCCTTGCCTTTAGGGGGATGAGGGAAGCAGGGCTTCTTGATTATGGGCATGGTGTATGCTGGATCATATCTGGGTGTCTGATGTGCTCTGCTGAGTCATTGATCAAGACTGGAGGAGGAAGCAGGCTCTGAGGGGTACATGTCAGGCATACATTTAGGTACTAGCATTATGCCTCCCACCCACTTGGCATAGCTGGGGTCAGTCTCAAGTGTGCTAACAGCCCACCGCACAGCACTGTACAAATGTGGTTGCAGTTGCCATTGGTACTGCACATATTCATGGCAGTGAATTTGATGGCCCCATCTGAGATGAATTATGAATGGGACAAGGAGCAGATGCTCATGGTGACCTTTGTACAGACCGGCACTCTTTCTCAACAGAGCACAGGCGGGGTGCAGCCTTCCCCCTCATTTTAACTCCTAGCACATTTAGGCTGGGATGGAAACCGTGAAACAGAAGTCACAGCTCATTGTGACTTGAATAATTCCCTTTTTGAAGAATGCTTTGCAGCTAGCCACTACCCAGAGAATCCAGTGTGCAGGGCAAGGGTTTCTAGATGGGGTGGTGGAGGCCTCACTGACAACCTCAGACACTGGTTAGCTTAGATCTCAGATCAGACTCCATGAGACTCAGGCTCCTGAAGTGTTGTGTGCAGCTCCTAGGAATGACTAATTGCTGTCACCTCCTGGGACTCCTGTTATTGGCCTTCTGAGGAATTAACTCTTTGAAGTTGTGACATTGTTCTCAATGTGGACAAGTCTCTCTCACTGAATGCTGGGGCTCCATCACTTCTTGGTGGAGGATGTCATATCGTGTGTAATCGGGTGCCCTGTGCTCAGCGTTCCCTAAGCAGTGGGATGTGGCTATTGTGACTGGTGAAGTTGAACACAGGACCACAGTCACCTGCTGGTGCTTTCTTGGGCTCCAAGAATGTCAGCTTTCCTGAGGTCTGTGAAGGACATCAAGGTCTTTAGGAGGAAATAGAGCTACTGAGAGGAAGGTAGGATTCAACAAGGCTCAGTGTTGTCACTGAGTGTGAAGCTCACAACTTTCCTGTGCCCAGAAAGACAAGAATGAACAGGGAGCTCTGCCTCCAGCCTGTTGCTCAAGCTCAGATGCTTCTCTGGCCTGTGGCAAGTAGTCACAGCAACGTATTGTTCACACCCCCAAACAACTCTATGTGGGTGCTGCTCACACTGTCCATATCCTATGGAAATCCAGCCCCTCCACCTTCAGTCAAAGTCCCCAGAACCCATTGAGGATTTTGCAGTATAGCCGCCGGCTCTTGAGAGAGGATGCTGGTCTATCAGCCCTGCTGCTAGGGGATTCTCTCTTCTCTATATCCTTGTATCAAAAACCTTCAGTGATAGGCACAGGCTGCTGCAAAGAGCCCAGATTTTTAGTGATGGCTGTAATTCCAAAACAGATATGACTTTCCCATCAGACAAGAGGCCAGTGACAAGATAGTCAGCAGGCAGAGCAACCTGTGACTATGCAGAATACTGAGTGACGCTGAAGGCTAGGAAGGCAGGCAGAGCTAGGCTGGCCTCAGATGGACCAGCTATGCTTGGATTTCAACCTCTTGATGGGTTTCTGTGTAAGGTCCTTAAACACTCTCATTCAGCAAAGCAAGAATTTGGTGTTTTTCTTAGGATTGTTGAAGTGTTGACTATAAAATATTACCTAAAATGAGATATAGACTCAGACCACACAGAGGCAGGGAAATGGGCTATGTAGTTATGAGAGTAGTGTTGCCTTTATAAACAACTGTTCGATGTACAATCCAGTCCATCCCCATCCATCCATCCATCCATCCATCCATCCATCCATCCATCCAGCTAGCCAGTTACCTACCCATTTATCTACCAGTCTACTCACATGGCCATACAACTGGCCATCCATCTATTCATCCACCCTCTACTTAACCATCCATCTTTCCATTCATCAACATCCACCTATCTGTCTACTCACCCACCCACCCACCCACCTACCCACCCAGCTTCCTGTCAATCTGATCCATGTATCCAATTATTATATCCTTCTCCTCTTTACTGTGTTAAATCTGTTTTGGTGAGCTTATCAGATCCCAGACCCCACAGCACTGGAGGAAGCCTCCCTACCCTTAGACTGCAATTGATCTGCATCCACTGCCCATTGCCAAGCTAAGAGCGGGAAGGATTTCAATGTGATTGTTCACAGATAGCCCTGGGTTCTGCACTGGTCAGAGGCTTGTCCTCACTCACAAGGACCTGCATTCCACTTACCCACTCCTGAGGAGTCTTACTTCCTTTCCAGCCAGACTGGAGTTTTATCTACATTCTACATGTTGATGACATGATTCCTAAGGCCTTTCCAGTCACTGAGCCCTCCGTGTTGATTGTAAACTTCTGCATGTGTGCCAGGATGCTGAGCTGGTACCTTTCTCTGCCTTGGTTTGCAGTCTGTGGTACAGATGAATACCAGGCTTGATTCCATCCTGATTTGCATATTGGCACCAGGTGAGGGGACCAGCTGAACCTCTACAGAGGCAGAGAAGGGGTAGAAGGCGAGTGAATGGAGGGACTCTGCTGACCAGCTGTAACACACCGGGGGCTCCCTCGTGAGCTCTTCAGCATCCTAGGAAGGTGAACTCTGGGTCCTGTGTGACTTTAAGTTCCAGCTTCCTGCTAGGAGCCACGAGCCTTCAGAACTATAGGAGTGGTCCAGGGTTGTCATGAGGTTGTACTGGTCAGCATCTAGGGCTGGTAGAAAAATATGCCTCTCAGCCTATTGGTGACTGCCACCATCCTGGTATGTAGATCTTGGATTGCCCATCTTGAGAAAGGGAGCTCAAACTTCCTAACAGTGGAGAAAGTGACCATAGCTTGTGGAGAGGCTCAGGTCAAACAGTATAAGAGGAGAGTCAGCCAGGCGTTGGTGGGACACGCCTTTAATCCTAGCACTCGGGAGGCAGAGGCAAGTGGATCTCTGTGAGTTCGAGGCCAGCCTGGTCTCCAGAGCGAGTGCCAGGATAGGCTCCAAAGCTACACAGAGAAACCCTGTCTTGAAAAAAATAAAAATAAAAAAAGAGGAGAGTCATAGAAAGGTAGACAGGGTCAACTCTGGTATTCAGCCAGCAGGCTAGAGGACCTTAAACGTGTTGGTAGATGTGTTGGCAGCAGATGTGTAGGGAGGTCAAGAGTAAAGATAGAAGACTGGGTAGGAGAGACCGTATCTGGAGATGTGGACAGAATTGGGAAGGGAAGATCCGAAGTTTTCACATCTTCTGTGGCCCAGACAGACTGAGGTTGTTGGCCATTTGCTCAGAACACCAGCCTTTCTGACCTGGAAGTTTATGGAAGCAAAGCTTACTCTTGTATTCTGGGCCAGTTCTTCCTGCGAGGAACCAGATTGGGTTTGGGAGGGGAAATACTGTAGTGTGAGCTGTTTTTAATTAGCCCCCATGGTGAAGTTGTAAGGAGCTGTGGAGCCTGCCAGAGCCTCCAGGGCACCTGTTGGTGACTGGCCAATTGGCTGTTCTCTCACATCGAAGGGTCACCAGGAGTACCATGGGGCCAAGGCTAAGACCTCTTCTCTCAGATGACAAGCTATGCCTGCTTCTACAGTCGGTGGGGGAAATAGCCTTCTCCGTGATAGATGCAGGGCTTGTCCTAACAAGGAGGTCAAGGCCAGGGCCCTCATATCCCACGGCACCCATCTGCAACAGCACACACAAGGAGACCTCGACTTCCCACAATGTTGACTATTGACACACTCGTCTTCCCAGAGTCATCCAACAGCATGTTGGAATGTAGCTTGTTTGGACATAGTTTTGAGAATTAAAGTTAAAATGAGCTCATATTGAATTAGAGTGAGCCCCAAGTCAATGGCTTCTGTTTCTATAGAGAAAAGGGGACTTTAGGTGTGGGGACCACAGAGCCCAGTGGGGAGGATCCATGTGAAAACAAAGACACAGTTAAGGGTGACACAGTTACAAGCTGATGATACAAAGAGGCTCTGGAACTGGAGATGATGGGGATGTTCACCTGGATCCTTATTGGGGGAACTCAGCCCTGATGCTCTATGACCTGGGCTTATAGCTTGAACACTTGATACTATACTTTCTTGCTGTTAGGAGTCACAGCCTGTGGCCATTGCTGAAGTCAGAGGCCTAGAGGCCCTTCAAAGACCTCTCCACTGTGACATGGCCTTCTGTCCTCATAACGGGAAGCAAGCAGTTGTCAGGGCTCACCCACAGGCTGCAGACTGCAGGCCACACATGCCCCTTAGATGAGACACTGTAGGAGACAGCCCAACAGAACTCTCTATTGTGAAACAGGAGTGGTGCTGCAGGACTGGGGACCCATGTCACCTCAGGTCTTTGCCTTTTTTACTACCTTTTGGGAGGCTTTGGCAAAGATATACAGCCTCATGGGACTCTGGTGGACTGGTTGGTCCTTGGGTATTTGGAGGAGGGTATTTGGATTGAAGCTCAGTGCTCCAATCCCATCATCTCCCCAGGACCTTGAATATTATGCTCTGAAAGCTGAGACTCCTAAGGGTACTGGCACCGTAGTCTCTCCAGCTATGCTTTCCAGGTTGTATTTCTCTCCATAGGCTGTGTGAGGTGCTAACACTCTCCTCATATACCCTAGAACCTCAGTGCAGGTACCAGGACCCCCTGAGTGTGCCTGAGGCCTCTGCTTCCCTAGGGCAGGGATGTGGGCTCTCCAGCACTTCCCTAGGTGACGCAAAGGGTCAGGAGCTTTCAGCTACCCTTGCTGACAACATGGAGATCTAAGGGCCTTTGATCCCTGGGCCCCACCTGGCCTATCTTTACCATTCAGTTGTCATGGACCTTGGGAGATCACAGTACTCTGAAACCCAGCTTCCTAAAGCACAGACCTGCTTCATAGGTGTAGTTCAAGTGGCTAGTCCCAACTCAGCCCATCCCAGCTATATGGGACACCAATGAAGTTCCCTTTGGCCAAGCCTTTTGACCTCAGTCTTCAGCTCCAAGTAGCCAAAGGATCAGAGAGCAAGGTATCTCCTTTCACTAAAGGAAAGATACCTGGTGCTCAAAGTTGGCTACTCTGGGTATGTGAATTTCAGACATGGTGAGCTCTGGGTTCCAATTCTACAGAAGGGGAAAATTGAGGCCTGAATCTAGGATAGACTAGCCTGCAGGTCCTTCTCTCCTGGCATGTCTTCACCTGCCCCTGGACTAGGGGGGCCCATGTCTAGCCCTCTTGAGCATCCTGAGATGGCTGGTGGAGGGAGTATGGACTATGGGTTTGAACCTTCGTCTGTCTTCACTCGCGCCTCCCCTTGGGGTGTTAGTCCCTGATAACAGCACACTGTATGCTCCAGGTCTGACATTACCAAGGCTCAGAACAAGTCCTTGAGAGGTCACCAACTCCTTCCTGAGCCACGCTCAGTTTCTCCTAAGAATGCTGTGTATGGCTGCTAGGCAGAGACCTGAGCTCCTGTCCTGTGGCTCACTTAACTGTTTTCCCAGAGTCCTGTGCAGGTCAGTGGCTTGGTGTCAACTCACATCCCAGGCTCTTGTTCTGAGTTCAAATTTGTGCCATTGCCATTCAAGGCATTGTCCATGATTGGGGTGCATGTGCCTCTGACTGAGCCCCTTAAGCTAGGTCCAGTCCTACTTGTTCTTGACATTCTAGATTCTAGTGAGTTTCACAGCTACCCTGAGAGACACAGGTCTGGGACCAATGCTTCTAGTGTATCATGAAGTGTTTGAAAATATGTAAGGTCCTGATAAGTCCCATAATAAACAGCTACCTAACTTCCTATGACTCATGGAACCTGAATTACACATTCTGCCTTGAGAGTGACCAGGGTCCCATGGAATTAACTTTGAAAAACTACACCAAGGCCACCCGTAGCTGTCTTGGGAATGCTGGGCTTGGCAGGAGTGCCCCAATAGACAGGAATACCTATTTGTCCTCTCTGGGCACATCAGAGAGAAAACAAGCTTTAAAGATGTCTATTTTTCAAATACCCGGCTCCAATTCCCGGTGACTGTGGGCAGATCTTAAACTGTAAGGAACATTTGGATTAAAAAAAAAAAAAAAGGAAGGAAATGATTTACTAGTATTTAAAAATTGAGAGATTTCACAAGACAGTCCAAGCTCCTGCCTGGCTTTTTTAGGAAATGGGAAGGATATTACTGTCACCAAGACTGCACAGGGATGCACGGTCCCAAGGGATCCTCCTTCTCCTGTCTCCTTTACTCCAAAATGGAGACCAGTGGGCCTCAAACTCTCTTAGCCACTAGGGATGGACATAGACCCACCCTGCCTGCTCAGCGCTATCTCCTAGCAGCAGTCCAAGCATGACAAGAAAGCAATACCTGGCCTAGCTGGCTGGAGCTCCAAACTGTGCCACGGTGGGGTGACCTCCCTCCAACCTAGGTCTCACTACTAAGGCCAGTCCCTGAGCCTGTCCTGGGCAGGCCCTGGGCCCATCCTGAAAGTCAGAGGACCCAGGCAGAGCTCAGAAACCCATGGTGAGTGCAGCGTTGATCACCCTGTTTGTGAGTTGGAGTTGTTAGCTGAATTAATCAGAGGCTGCAGCTGGAGGTCGGAGACTTCGGGGCACAGAGGCAGCGTCTGGTAGGGGCTGCTGTTGAGCATGAGGGAACACTCTGGCAGGTCCTCAGCGCTGCCCCCTTTCCAGAGCAATTTAAAATTAATTAAAAATGTTGGTGTGAGTGGAACTCCTCGCAGGCTGCCTGGCAGCCTGGCACAGCCCCCCCCCCCCTTATTTTTAACACTGACAGTAGATTCGAGGATTAACGCCTGTGCTTCCTGGCCTTCCTTCCTTCCTCCCTCCCTTCCTTCCTTCCTTCCTTCCTTCCTTCCTTCCTTCCTTCCTTCCTTTCTTTCTTCCTTAAAAACACAGCAGAGGCCCTGATTTTGCCAAACCTTCTACCACCCTGCTCAGCAAGGCCACATTTGGGGGACCCATCCTCAGAGTCTCATCAAAGTCCACTGACAGCTCTGAACATGACTGTGCTCAGATTTGGATGGAGGGACACTGTTGCCCAGCTGAGGCCTTGAGTACAAGCCCTGTGCTTCCATTTCTCTGGGGTCTTTATAGGCCTGTACCATGCAGAGGGGGTGCAGGGCAGAAAAGGGTCCAGAGGAAGGCTGATGAGGTTATGGGATTCCAAGAAAAGCCACTAAGTCCTGGAGATGGGTGTGTCTACCCCACTAAGCAGAGTTGAGCTCCATGCCAGTGCTGAATTCTTGTTCAGTTTCATGTGGGCAGAGCTGTCCTAGTCCTTAGGAGTCCCTTTTTCTAGGTGTGTAACAAACACCCTCCAAGGGTGGATCCTATTCCAACAGTCTTACAGATGGTAGGAAGGATGGCATAATGGTGTTCCCAAGAGCCGACTGTGGAGCTATGGGTCTAGGCCAGGCTGTTTAATCTCTTTAAGCTAAGGTCTCCTCCTGAAGTCATGGCATGATATCATGTCCTCCCTTGGGTTGATGTAGCCATTAGACAGGCCAACACTGGACTATTGCATGTGTGGATTCCAAGACAAGGGTGGGCTGTAAGCAGCTGATCCAGAATATGTGGCCAATAACCTGAGATGTTGTGGTTTCAGAACCCCCTCTTCACAGAGTACCCGAGAAGGGTGGGGTCTTTGCTTTCTGCCTCCTCTAAAAGCCCCCATCATCTTCTTTGTCACCTTTGTGCATGGTGGCTCTGCCAACCTGAAGCTGCATTGCAGACTCTAGCTAGCTTTCCTGCTCTACCTCCTGAAGGCAAAGACTGGTCTCAGTCTCAGTCATTCTACATCTGCCAAGGGCTTTCCCAGGATGTGTGTGGATTATCCCAATGTCTTTTGAGATGAGGAGTCTCCTCCTCAGTGGCCCTCCTGCCCTCTGCTCTTGATGCTGTCTGACTGCAGGAAGCTCACAGACGACAACTCCGCCCTGTGGCGTCCAGTCTTCTCCAGTGGGTATCTATTTTCAGCCCTGCAGCAAGCAGCTGGGACGCTCGTCTCTCCGCCTTTGTTCTGCTCCTCCTGTTTCTCAGCTCTGTAATTATGGGAGATGTTTATTCATTCACTAAGGGCCTGCCTGCAATTCTTAATTTTGTGGTGCCCCTCTGTTACTCGGAACATATATTCTGTTCCATACGGGGATCCCAGTCTGCTACCTGCCATCCTTGTTCAGACCTCTGGGAACACTCTGTATGAATGATAGGATCTTTCTGCATCCCACCCTTGTCCATGGTTGCCAAGATGGCATCACTCGCCAAAAACCCATCACAGTTTTCCTGAGGTCACCCAAGAGGACCAGAGTCAGCAGCTAGCCAGTAGACAGCACCTTCTGAGCTGGTGGCTTGCTGCCCCACCTAGGGAAGTTCCAGAAGCAGGAAAGAACTCCATTCTAATATCATCAGGATTATTGTCTCTGGCATCTGCTAGAAGGATGACCTCTGGCTTTGGCACTGTTACTGGAGCTATTAGAGTTAGAGCCTGGGCTCTCTCTAAGAGTTTTAATAGCTCAGGCTTGGTGGCTCATCCTCAGTTGGCCAATTAAAGAGACAACTAAAAGAAAAGCAGAGAGGAGAGTCATTCATTGCGGCCACATTGGGAAGAGGGACAAAGAGGTCCAGAGACTCCCAAGTCTGTGTTCAGGGTCTGGACATGAGGTTCAGGCTTAAACAGAGGGCAGCAGGTGTGCATAGCTAAGCAATCCTGGCCAAGGTGTGGTCCCACCTGTCACTGACCCATCACTGTCAGCTCCAGTCACTCCTGTAAATTGATCTGACAAGTTCTCAGAACTCTGTGAGATCTCTCTGGGAGACAAGCTCCCCCTCTGGCTGGCACCAGGCTTCAGCCTTTCTCTTCTCCAGTGTGAGACACCTTTAGAAATTTCAATGCCTTGGGGTCCATTGTTTCAGTGGTTTGATAGGTAAAAAGAAGAGCACAGGCACCTCTCTGGAATATCTTATTTTTAAAGGGAAATTTACTACTGGTGGCTAATTAGTTCTTCCAGGAGAGCAATTTGCCTTAGCCATAAGCACGTTTTGGTCCTTTGGCCTGCAGTTTCCTTCTGAGAAAAGGATGAACTCAGAGAAGCAAGCAAGCTCCATAGGCACAAAGATGTCCTAGCATACTACTGATCAAACAAAGAGTCCAATTGCATCTCACCCAGCTCTGAGGAACCTGGCCTGAAAAGGACAGCAAGAAGCCTCTGGGGACATTATATAATGTCACCTGGGACAGTGCAGAGCTGTGGCATGGGGCCAAAAATTCTTGGCTGTGAGGGAAGGAAAGGCAGGCTTCAAGGTCTGTCCTTCCGCAGGTGCTGGAGTTGTCCCGTGCTGCACATGGGGCCATGTCAGGTGCAGAAGCTCTCACCATATTTTAACCACATCCCTGGTAATACCAGCAGGACCAAGTTCAGGGGCAGGAAACTTCTCACCCCTCCCCCATCTGCTTGGGACAAATGTGTAGCCACATCAGGTGGCAGTGAGCAAGGAGAGCGTGCTTCCTGGATTGTGCTGCTGACCCAGATAGAAAAATGGAGCACTCCTTGGGGTGTGGGACTGATGTAGTGGACATCCTATCAGCCAGAACACTGGGGCTGGAAGAAGGGCTGGCTATAGATAGGCGAGGTGTGCAGGCTTACACCCTTGGGGGCTTTTGCCCATGGGGACCTGTGCTGTTGGTGCAGAAGCACGGAGCTGCGTCTTCAAGATGAGGTGGAATGCGATGAGGCCATCTTACCCAAGATAGGCATGAAGACAATAGCTCATGAAGAGGAAGTCCAGCCTTTAGCTTCAGCACTGAGTCCAGGACCAGTGTCTCACCTCAGAGGCAATGAACCATACACACTATAGGACTGTGTGAGCACTTTCTACCCTACCTGGGCTGTTGGAAAAAAGCACTTAGTCAGGGGCTTCAATGACACATGTCCATCATCCTATATCCCAGAAGCTGGAAGTCTATGATTAAGGCTTGCAGGGCTGGCTCCTCCTGAAGCCTCTCTCCTTTGCTCATTGTGTTTTCTTCCCACGTCTTTATGTAGCTGTCCTTTATGTGTTCCTGTCCTGACCTCCTCTTCTTATAAAGACCTTGATCATATGTGACAAGAGCTCAAGCTAATGACCCATTCTAACCCAGCCACACCTGTAAAGGGTCTCATTCCAAATGTAGAAGCCAAAGCTTGAAACATGAATTTGGGGGAGGGCGGTGTTCACATCTGTGTATGACATCACCCCATTTAAATACTATCTCTGGGCCACAAGAAGCCTGTACAGCTTCCTCTGTGGGCCTCTCCAGTGCCCATGAAATGTTAGCTTCAACTCCAACTGCGAATCAAATCACCACTGGGATGTTCCATGTGCCTCAGTTATAGGTCTATGTTATGGCCCCTGCTCTGAGCATAGACCTATAATCTACAACTTTAGACCCAGTTCTCTATGTCCAACACCTGCTGGAGCAGGCTGAGGCCCATGCAATGGACACCTCAGGATTCTAAAATGTTATCAGAAGTGGCAGAGGCCACCCTAGCCAAACCATTCTCAGAAACTCTCAACTCAGGGCAAAATGCATCCAGGGAGACAGAAAGGCTCCTCTGCCTGCCCAATCTTCAATCACTGTCAGAGGGAGACAAGGTGACACAGATTCTACCTTTGTCACTTTCCATGCCAAGGTACTCTTCCCACTTCATCCTATCCCTGTGCAAGTGAGCAGAACCCCATGCTAGGGCCAGGTCACTCTCATGGGGTCTGAGTGGCCTGGCCCAATACCAATGTGCCAGTGAATCCAGGACAAACTCTGAAGATGTCCCTATTGGGGACACCCTCCTTTGTTTTGGACAGTCCCTGGGTGGCATGAATCTTCCTTGTAACGATTGCCTGTGAGATGCTTTTGTCTGGTTGCAGGCTTTCCTCCTGGACTCTCCTTGGAGGGTTGGTGAGGCGTGTATGTGGCTAAAGGGAGAACTTCCGGTAGCATCACATGGAGGATATCCCTCACCTGACTGTTGGACCTTGCTGTCTGCCTCTCTCCCAGGCCTCCTCTTTCAGCTTTAGGCATGTCTTGGCATCTTCCCCTAGCTGCATAGAGGAGCCAGCTTCTATAAAACTCAAGATATATGCTCCTCAACCCTAGGGTCCCATTAGCTGGCTGGAGGATGGTAACCTATACCTCACTTAGGAGTGCATGCAAGCTCCTGGCACAGCTCTGCAAACCCACCACTGTGCCCAGTTTCCCTGGCTCCTAAAGCCAGAAGGGACTTTATGCAACAAGCTGCCTGAGTCTCACTTACCCATGAAGATACAGAGGCCCAGAGGGAGTAAGGACTTTGGTTCAGGGACACAGCTGATCCTTGTCACAAGACAAACCTGGATAGGTTCTCTGTAATATCCCCACAGTTACTGCCTTGAACTTGAGCCTCCAGACCATCTCTGGGGCCCTTCTTGAGAGCATTTCAGCCCTGTTTGAACCAGGACTGCCCCACACAACAGTGGGTGTATCAGGAGCACACACAGGTGCCTGTCAACTTGCCTGGCTTCCTATTGTGTGGTGTGTGGTGTGTGTGTGTGTGTGGGTCTTCTAGGTGAGCCATGATTCTACCAACAGACACTTTGTACAATAGTTGGGACATTTCTTAGCTTAATACTCCATGGTGGTAGAAGTGAGTCCAGCTCTACTGTGGGAAGCCACTGCAGGGAGCCTGGGGCCAGAGTTTCAGCAATGAAGTCCATCCCACAGCATCGCCCAGTATGGATCTATGACTATGTGGGCATGTGCCCTCCCTGCCTTAAGTCTCTTACTGCTCAAGGTGCTGATCAGTCCTCCCAGTGTCCCCTGTTCCTCCCTGAGCTTCAGGGCTTTCTTGATGCCAGTGGCATGTAATATTAACCAGACCACGAGTGCAGCCCTGGAATGGATTTGCTTCAAGGTTAAATCAGCCGTGGTGCTTGTTTAGGTCCCAAAATACAACTGGCATTTGGATCCAGTAAGGAGAAGTTGATTTGAGTTCCAGAACCAGTTCCCAGCAACTTCAAGAGCATTCCGTCTTCTGGCAGTCTCTGCACCTCATTCTCATATAGCCTAGGCCAGCCCCACATTTTCTGTAGAGCTGGTTGTGACCTTGAATTCCTCATCTTCTTGCCTCTACCTCTCAAGTGCTGGATTTACAGTCATGTACCACTATCCTTGGTTTATACTGGAGTGGGCTTGGAACCCAGGGCCTTGTGCATGCTAGGCAAGCACTTTACCAGCTGAGATGCAGTCCGTGCCCCACCTTATAAGCTCTGATTGACAGATACAGCAATCTGAACAGTAAGATCTCCTTTCCACTAGTCCTCACCTCTGGTCTCCCAGGATCCTTGGATAGGAAGTAATTGGATTCATTTGTCATAGTAAAGTCCCCTCCATGACTGTGCTCTTTCCTGGTAATGTAGGAAACCTCATGGTAGGGAGCAGAGGCCCTGGGAAGGCTGTTTCCCTTCCTGCCCCTGTGGTTGGAGGCCAAGTTACTCATATCATATAACCTTACCCCTAAGAACAGGGGTGAGGTGTGCATACACACCACTTGCCACTCCTGAGTAGCCTAAAGTAGATAGACATAGAGGTACTGGGCACCCAAAGGAAGGGAAGCACTCAGGAGAAACCCTGAAAGATAGTGGGGTCTCACTGGCTTGAGGATTCCGGGTTTGGACATTGAGGTCAGAGTTGTCTATGTGGCTAGAAGTAGGAGAGAGAGTTCCTAGAAAGAGGAACACCCCAAAAAATCTGCACCCAGATTTCCCTCCAATCTCTGACAGGCTCCTGAGCCACCATGTGTACAGGGCAAGAACTGAAGGGTCCAATAGAAATCAGCAATTTTAACTTGACGAGTCCAGGGAGATGTCACGGGTTTCCATTGCAGAGGCAACAGTGGAGAAGTGGGTCCTGCCTTGAGCTGCCTCCAGGGATCCCAGAAGGGAGATCAGAGTCAGGATTCCTCCCAAGACCAAAGCAGTAGAGACCACTCCAAAAGAACCTTTTAACAGCCTTCAATAGAAAAGGACATTCTGCCGGTAATTTTATTTATAGCTAGAAAAACTCAAAACTCTTTGGAGGAAGATATCAGAACACAGTTCGTGCAGCAAGAACAAATACAGTTTGTGCAGCATCTGATAGTGTCTAAGGTGGAATTGGAAGTCAGCAGATACACAAAGGAGAGCATTTTGCCATGTGGGAGCATTGATCTTGACCAAGTGTGGATAGAATCATCTAGGAGACACCTCCATGTGCATCTGAGAGGATTTTTTTCAGAGAGGTTTAACTGAGGAGGAAGACCCACCCTCGATGTGACTGGGGTCCTGGACTGAATGAAAAGGAGAAAGCGAGCTGAGCACCAGCGTTCGTCTCCCTCAGCTTTCTGATTATGGATGGTGTGTGAGCACTGCCTCACACTCCTGCTGCCATGCTTTTCCCCACCAGGATAGACTATACCTTAAACCCATGAGGCCAGATGAGCCTTTATGTTACTTCCGTCAGACACCTCACCCACTGTCCAGCATTCCTGGTGTGAATTCTAGAAACGGTTAGCTGTCATAATGAAAGGCTCAGTTACTCAGGAAGCCTAGGGTGAGGTGGGGGGAAAGCCTTCAGTTTTATCTACTTGTTTATTGGGTAAGCACTTGAAGGCATCCTTGAAGGGAGTGGGCCTGGTACAATGGTGATTAAGACAGACCCTTTGCTGAGGAAGAAAGGCAGTATGAATTCTCAAATATTATGACTTCAATTTCTGATATGTTCAGTGAAGGAAAAATAATGAATGGTTAGAATGGAATGTAAGATGGTTTCTGTAGTAGCTCATCTGTGTTACTAACAAGATGCTGGAGGCCAGTTAGCTTTGTAAAGAAAAAAATGAGGCTTATTCACCTGACTATTCAAGAGCCTGGGGAACCACATAGTCCAGAAGTGGAGGGAGAGAGATCCTCTGGTGTCTCGTCTCAGAAGACCATGAATCATGAATCCCCTCCTTGTGGGTTCACCTAACCCTAACCTTCTCCAACATCCCTATCTACAGATACCATCACATGAAACAACAGGGCTTCAGCACACGAACTAGGGGTGTTAGCCTTCAGTGTGGAGGCCAGGTTGCTCTCTTTCTACTTGATAGTCTCAGCTGCTGTGCTGGTGGCTGTTGCTTGGTGTCATGAAGCCACAGTGGCCCCTCAGTGTGGCCCTGGATCCTACAACAGCTTTATTCTCCAGGATGTGGTAAGGAGCTATGAGAAGGAAAGAGTGGCTGTTTAGGGCAGGGTGGCTCTATAGGCAAAGTCCTTCCTAGGGGCCCCTGAGAGTCCGGCCATAACAATGGTGGCTGGGAAGCCTCAATTCTCCTTAGTAGCTAAGAGCTGGGCCTGTGTGCCCCATATGGAGAAGCAGGCAAACCATGCAAGGGTCAGCTCTCTACCATGCAGCCCTGGGCAGGATTCAGGACCTGATTATATGTTGGATATGCAGAGGAATACCTGCCCGAGTCTCTGGAGTCCCTGGGTAAGGCTTCCTGCCAAGGAGGCTAGTGGCAGGCAGCCCATGCCACATGCTTGTGACGGGAAGATGCTGAGCTACATAGTTTAGGTGGGCTCAGTGCCCATTTGCCATCTCCAGAAAGGCTGAGGGTGAGTCCAGTCTCTGGGTCTTAAAGCCCTTCCTAGGCTTTCTGTCCTTTAGGACACTCAGGGACCTTAAGAGGTGGGACTGGGGGGCTCCCTTCTATTCAGATGAGGAAACTATATCTTGTCATCCCACTTTGGGCCACACATTGACCCCTGATGCCTGTCTGCCAGCCCCAGGCTCAAATTCTATGAATTCCTGGGAGCTGGACAGAAGGACCCATCAGGACTGGAGGCTGGGGAAGGAGGGCGGCTGAAGGGACTTGGCTCCCAGGCTGGGGACTGTACTCTGCTAATCAGTGCTGCTGGTAATTGGCTTACTCCCTGCAGACAGCTATCTTTGTCTCTCTGAAGTCTATAGGGGACCTTCAGGCGTCCTTCCATTTTGGGGGAGGGGTTCCTGAAGGAAGGCAGGACTCTAGTGCTCTCCTGGTAGAGCCAAACAGGTAGGGTCTTCTGCTCCAGGCAGATGCCAGAAACCTGATCATGTCCTCTGTCTACGATAAGATTCCAGGGCTTGGAGACAGGACTATATGGGAAAAGATTTGGCCTGATAAAGGGTGCTGGCTGGGTCCAGCGAGAAAGAGGAGGTGATGTTTGAATCCAGAATGGGATCAGGAAGTGAGTTTTACCTGCCTTAGGGGCTGAGTGCAGAGCTCCTGAGCAGGCAGGGCAAGGTGGGCCTGATTGGCTGAGCACCATTTGACACCTAGGATCCTTTCAAAATGTATCCCAGTCTCTGTTGCCTCTCTCTGGTCAGCCCACCTCAGGCCCAGAGCCCCTTTGCTGGCTGTGGCCCTGGACACAGCCCAAGACAGTGCCAGGTTACATGCAAGAGGCTTTCCCCTAGTTCCCACCTGGCCCTTCAGCACCTGTTCAACCCAGCCAGGCCCAGGCTAATTCCTAACTCCATTCCTTGGAGGCACCACTAACCCTGGCTGCCATGCATCTTCCAAAAGTTGAGCCCCTTAGTGACTTCTGCCAGAAATGGTGCAGACGCCGCAGACACCCACATCTTTGTACAAAGCTAACCCCGTGTTACTGCTGAGATGCCTTTTAATATCTGGCCTTATTTATGTGGGTATGACTCATTCACCAATTACCGTGAGATGGAGAAACTTTGCCTACTAATATTCAAATTGCAGTTATCTGGAGCTACGAGAAAAGGAAGTGAGGTCTGAATTTGGTAGGGTTGGGCTGGAAGATTAGGGCTCTGGCCCCCACCTGCCCGGTTGCATCTGCCTCTGCTTCTCTGCTCCAGTCAGACCCCACTGGCCCAGAGTCCTACGCCTTGTACATTTTCTTCCTGACATTTGGTGGAGCTTGGGTTTGGTGGGTCACTGAGACCCTCGGGAGCTTCTCCTGCTCCTCTCAGCTCCCACATGGGCCTCAGTCAGACTAGGGGACAGAGAAGCCTCTGTGCCAGGGTTGAAAGCTGCTCAGGTATTCCCCTGCCTCTGCAGCCCTGCTTCTCTCTACCTTGCCCTCTTCCCCTGGAGTAAGGACCAATGGAGTAGAACCTTGGGATGCTTAGGTGGAAAATAAAGATGGCATCAGGGCACCAAGGTTTGATGTGCCACAGGCTGGGAAGTCTGACATTTTCTTCTCTTCTGGTGGTACCACGTGAGGTGGGGGAGGCTTGGTACTTTGAGGTCTCAGGCCTGAGTTGAAGGAAAGCATGGAGTCTCATGCACATACCCAGCATGCCCTCAGTACCCACCCTCAGTGCATCCTCAGAACATAGCCTTGTGCTGGCTGAGGCAGGTTTCCCTAGAAGAGGCTCCTGGGGTGTTTAATGTAAAGTCACATTTGCAGTGACTGAGAGAGCATCATCCTGCCTTGGGAGAGTACCTAGTTAAACTGCCCCCTGTTATTTACATAGGTGGTCACTCAGCTTTCTAGGGAGACTTAGAGGCCTTGAAATCTGTCCCTGGCACGCCCTGAGGCCTGTCCCCAACACGTTGTCACAGTCACCTCTGTGATGAACAGCCATGTCCGACTTCATCTGTAACTATGTGACAGTTCCTGATTGCAATGTGGGAGCTCTGTGCTCAGCAGGTAACCCACCCCTACATAGTCCCCAAAAGCACAATGGCTGGTGCAGAGTTCTGGGGCTCAGAGACTTTTCTGCAGCTAATGCAGTTCTAGGGGTGACAGTTGAACCCAGGAAGTCCTGTTCCAGATGTAAGAGGTGTACTCAGGGTTGCTGGACCAGTTTTCCCTCTAGGAGTCAGGACCCTTGAGAATCCAAACTCCTGGGCTTCTTCAACCAGAGCCTTGGTAGTCAGCAAGAGGACACTGTAGCCAAGGAGGCAGAAGAGGGGAAAGGGTGAGCTATGAGCTGCTTGGCAGATCATCTTCCTTGTAGTCCACAGATATGACAGATTCAGAAGCAGTGGCACCAAGCAGACTCCATGTGGAACCTGGTTCTGCATCTGCTACCAAATCACAGTGTGCTCCACCATATCAGAATGTCCCTTCAAATCAGCTGAGTGAGTGCCACTAGAAGCTAAGGACAGGCCCTGGCTTTCTCCCAGAAAGCAATGTAAGGCCTCGGGCAACTCCATAGACACTGTGAGGACTCTGGTAACTGAGGTAAGGACAGGAACATCCTCACAGCCCTCTTGCACAGGCCTTCCCAGGTCCCCAGGCAGCTGCTTGGTGTGGCAGCATGGCATGCCTCAGCCCAAGCCCTGGGTGGAGGTGGGGCAGAGCAAGGGGCTGGCTGTTATTTGCACCACTTAAAAAGGACAGGAGACAGATCAGCTTACTGTTCCTGGAACCCAATGGGTGGGAGCTGGAGTCTTCACTCATTCATTGAGTTTCCAGTATGTTGGGAATTCCCAACTCCCAGTTTGCAAGGGAAGAGGAAACACTAGCATCTTCTAGCACCATGAAAATCCCAGAGGGCTTACTGGTGCACTAGGAATCCCGAAGGACAGTGTCTCCAATGACAGGGTCAGCCAGGGAAGAATCTTGGAGGGGGCAACACCTCCAAAGGCAGCAAAGGCATTTGGATATGCTAGTGAGGGTGTATGTCTTTCAGTGTGTGGGAGGGGATCATCGGCCACCTTTCCACTTTCTGACTTACAGTGTGGTTTGGTTGGGATCTTACTGTTGTTGTTTTGAAGCAGGGTGTCATGCAGCCCAGGCTGGCCTCAAACTTACTGTAGAGTTTCCGATAATTTTGGAATCCTGATCCATCTGCCTTCATCCCTTGAGTGCTGGGATTGCTGGTGTAAAGTCTATCAACCATGCCGGCTTTGTGCTGTGCTAGGGGTTGAACCCAGGGCTTTGTGCATGCTAAGCAAACTAAGTCATGTCCTCAGATTCCATTACACATGTTCTAATGACCCATATCACTCAGCCATTGCTGACAGTACTGCTGCAAATAGAAGTATACTTGAACCCTTGCCACCTTTCATGAGGCAGCTCTAGGGACTTTTTTTTTTTTTCAGAAACAAGTACAAAGAGGGAGGTGGCTTTTCTGGAGTCACAGAGACTCACTACCCACTGGGTGAGTCTTTTCCAGAGTGCTTCTGTATGCTGGAACACTTTGCTTGGCCCTGCAAACATGAACTCGGGTAACCCCACAGCCAAATACTGGGAATTGCTAAGTTACTCCAGTTCTGCCAGTGGGGAAACTGAGGGTTGAGGAAGGGCCTAACCAGCTAGCCCATGGCTGCAGAGGACAGTGCCTCAGCCCACACTGCCTGGCTCCCACACCCCCTACCGAAGCCACAGTAAGGGGAGACACGCTTGTTACCAGCAGTAAG
This sequence comes from Cricetulus griseus, assembly GCF_003668045.3. Taxonomy (NCBI): domain Eukaryota; kingdom Metazoa; phylum Chordata; class Mammalia; order Rodentia; family Cricetidae; genus Cricetulus; species Cricetulus griseus. The sequence goes on along the minus strand of NC_048596.1, from coordinate 57,204,112 downwards.
CACTTCCGAGTCTCACCACGTGCTAGTGGCACCTGCCATATCCTCCCTGCCAGGACTTGAGAGCCTCAAAATGTTCTGATGCACGGAGAGCCTTTTTTGTACAAGAAGTAAAATTATTTTCAGCCTGTTGTCAGGCAGCTGTCAAGAGACATGGAAATGAAGGGCTTAGTGAGTTTCTGAGAGGAAGTCCCATGGCCAGGGTGGGTGTAGGGACACAGGCTGTTGGCCATGCAGGCTGTGGAGTGGAGAGAAACCGGTGGTTTGGGACTCATTCAGGGGTCACTCTTCTGAGAACTGATTGCAGAGTCATGGTCTGATTTTTTTTTAAGTATGTATGGACATTGAGTGGTCCCAGACACTAATGGCACTCACCTCCTGCAGGACCAGAGTTCAGGTCGACAGCTCCATGGTTGCATTTCTAGGCTCCCATTCTCCATCTGCATATCATGTACTGCCCCTGTTCTGTCATCCAGAATAAATCAGGTTGGTGGAGGGAAAGCTTGTAGATGTGGGGGTGCACACTCAGGAGGCTGAGGCAGGAGGATGGGGAGTTCCAGGCCAGGTTGAGCTACTGAGTGAGACCCTGCCACTAAAGGCAAAATGGAAAAACAGAAGGAAGTGCCTTCTTGGTGCCCTTGACTTTTGAACTGCTCCCCCAGGAGCAAGGCACTTTGCACAACCTCCACAAGTCCATAGCGAGTCTCTCAGGGACTCCAGCATGTGGATGCTCCCAGAACACTCCAGAAATCTTAGACCCCATCATGAGAAAACTTACTGTGAGCAAAGGTCTGTAGCAGTCTTGAAGAGAAACAGCTTTTGGATTCCATATCTCCCTTAATTATATATTTTTTTAATTCCTGCTCTGTAGTTTCTGATGTCCTTAAAGATGGTACCAGTGATTCCCAAGGATCTGCAGGCTTGCTACCAGCTTCGGTCAACACCACCCCAACTTTCTAGCGAAGCCTGGGTCAGCACTGGGGACCTGGGTCCCCATGGCAGGAAGGTGAAAGGCCCTAGGGGATGAAGTGGGCAGGTCTATGCTATGAGAGGAGAGGCTGGGCTTGCTTTCTGTTGACAGTTTGTAGGCACAGAGCTACAGCAGTATAAACCAGACCACAGCTGCTTACATGGGTCCCTTGTTCACACAGGGCTGATGAACTGCCAGCCAGGCATGCTGGGAGGCCACAGGCTGCAGTTGCATCATAAGACGAGGGATAAAATGAACACCCTGTGTTTTTTTGTTGTTGTCTGAAGCCAAGAGGAGAGATTCATTATTGGGGGTGGGGTACATAGCTAATATCTCTTTAGGATAGGGGTGCCATGACCTTCCTCTGACAACAAAAATCACCACATGCAGGTAGAGACCCCTTTGTTGCTGGGGTTATTCAAGGACAGCAAGAAAGGAGGGTTGTATCAGAAGTGGCCCACTCCCTGAGCAGAAATTCTCAGGGTGTCTTATGAGACACCCCAGCTCTCTACAGCAGAGCCTACCCTTGGCTGAGTACACAAGACTCTGTCTGTCCAGATTACACAGGTCCTCACATTGCCCCAGCCCACCTGCTTGCAGTCCCACTGCCAAAACACAGGGTCACCCCAGCTCTAATCTAGGCTGCTCCCAGCCCTGCATGGGACCTCTGTTACAACCCCTCTTCCCGCCCTCACCCACACCAAGGCTCAAGGGACATCATGGAAGGAAGAGCAGAAAGAATGTTCAATTAGAGGGCATATGGAGTCTTGTCTTTTGGACATGGCATTACCATTGCTACTATGAACCCACAGCAGCTATGGTTGCCTGTATAAGACCTGTGCAAGGCCAAACTAGGCAAACTTCCAGTATGGATGGGAAGGAGCTCATGAGCCACCCCCTCCCTCCATGCATGAAGGGCTATTAGCAGTGTGTGGCTGCTGGGTGAGGAAGAACCATTTTTCTTTGTGGGTGCAGCCATGCTCCAGTGGATGATCTCAGACACCTGCATGCACAGGCAACACTAATTGGACTTAGTTTTAACAAGGAAAAGAAGGACCTGAAGTTGGATGTCCAAGAGAAGGTGGAGGGTTGCCAGGGTGAATATGACCAAAATGCATTGTAAAGAAGAAGAGCTGTCTAAAGGTGTCCAAATCCCATCCTTTGGTATGGGATTCTAGGGTAGGGGAGTCCTTTGTCACATCATCTTCTATCTATAGCCTGGCTATTTCCCCTGCCTGCACACGCCATCCGTGCTCTGCACCTGTTGCCCTCCTGACCAGCACAGCTCACTCTCCACAGCCTGTGGGACACTGAATTTAGGGTTGGGACTTGTCGGCACTAAGGGAGCTGGGTAGAGACATGATTCCGCTTGGGAAAATTCCCAGCTCTTCTCCTTGGTCAGCCCAGGGCCCTGCACATTTCCACAGCAGTTTGTACTTGAAAGCAAATGCACCCAAAGGAGCAGCTACCTCATATACCGCTGGTGATGATGGCAGCTGGGGACTTTGTATGTGGGCCATGTGGCACTGCTGACTTGCTGGAGTTTGGGAGTTTGGGGTTCTGCTCTAGGGAAGATGGGACAGGGACCTACCTACTTAATCCCTGGTCTTTTGACATATCTGAGGCCAGATACCCAGTGTAGAAAAGAAGGTTCTGTCATGTTTGTCTTCTTCATTCAGAAAAGGTATAGGGTGTCACACAACCGTCTTGGGAAGGGGTCTTCTCATATGACCTCCACCAAAGGTCAGTGTCAGGTGTAGGGTCTTGTGTTGGGGGGTGACTAGCACAAAGCCTGGCCTCTAGCTTCACAACACAGTTGTGGGCACACACTCTCTGCACCACACAGTGGCCAAGGAGTTGCCAGAGCAGTGGGTGGCAAGGAAACTTGGCTTGGGTGCAGCTTTGCGCTTTCTGGAAGAAATCGATCCCCAACAGATGGAGCAAGTGCTGAGCATCGCTGGTGTCCCAGAGAGTTCCCAGAGCTCTGCCGAGTCTCCGGAGCCCATGTGCTTGGGGGTAGACTGGCAGGGTCCCCAGCCTCTGGAGCTGGGCTTCCTGTTTTGGTGGACACTGCTGTCATCCCCCCAGTCTGACCTCCAGCCAGTGTCCATAATCTAGAAACCTCCATGTTGAAGCTTTCCTACCCTATCTTTAGTTTATCCCTAAAAGATACATCATCATGGGTGATAGTATGAGCAGAGGTCCTCCTGGAAGCTGCTCAACCTTGCCCAGAAGGTCCAAGTGGACACAGAAGCCGCATACATGATGCGGCAGTGAGCATTATACAGCATAAGCCAGCACAAGTCTCAGGAGCCGTTTTGATGCCACCCGTCTGTGATACTACAGGGGAGGATGTCACCCGGGCGGGTTTTGACATGGCTGACTAACCGTGTGGGCCCAATGGAGATGATGTTTAAATGCTCAGCCGACATGAAGCTCACACACAGACACACATAGTGAATCAGGCGCAATCTCTCCTTCCCAGAACCCAGACAGCGCCTGGCACAGCCCCGGCCATCCTGAGCATGCTTAGGAAGGAAGGTGCCGCTGCTTGGGCATGCCAGCCTCCTCTTCCTTACACCGCCATTTTTGTTGACATAAACTGTGTCAGCCATATGGAATTGAATTCAGTGTTCCAGTTGCTTTTTCCTGTCTCTTCCTTTTCCTTTTCTCTCCCCCCCCCAACTCCCGGGCTTGGGAAGCTGTTCTCTTAGCAACCACAGAGGCTCACACTTAATTAGTGCCCCAGTGGCAGATGCACCCCACTGGGAGCCTGACCCTCATATTCCTTCCTGCTCTGGAAGCACCTTCACCCTGGTGTGGAGATCATTCCCTGTCCTACCCACTGCAGGGCACAACAGTGAGACCGCCACCACCCCACCACCACCCCGGCACATGCCTTTGTTTGCTGTACAGATAAAACTTTCTCAAGGCGGCAGTTGGGGAGATCTTCCCTTGCTTCTGTTGGGGTGTGAATGCTGGAGACATGTGGGGAAACAGCTCTGAAGGGCCCACTTTTGCCAACTGCCCCCGAATTGGGGTGCTTTACCACTGACTACCTTGCCAGTGAATTTCCCATTCCCTCCACCCAAAAGAAGCAAATGTAAGCAGCAGGAGGCGGAGCCCTGCTTTCCCAGGGTCATTATCAGAATGGGGAGGGCCAGAGAAGTAATGCCACTTGTGTCTGATTCTTTCAAAGGGAAATAGGTCACTGTCAGGATTCCTGAATCCTGACATGCCTACACAGGTGTCAGGGATCTTTTGGTGGCTTGTCTGAAATGTGGGTATTTCCCCCTTGACTTTCTTACAACATCTGCTAGCTGACAAATAGACTTGGCTTCTTCTTTAAAAATGTAAAAAAAAAAAAAAAAGAAAGAAAGAAAAAAAAGAAAAAGAAAAAGCACAGTACTTTATATTTAGCCACAGGCGCACGGAGCGCCCGGCAGCAGCCGGGTTTCCTTGGATAACTGGGGCTCCGGCTCACAAATGCCTCCCGGTGTCTCCTGGCCGCCAGCTCGCGCGCAGTCGCCTGCTGCATGTTAACCCTGCGTGGTGCTGCTTCCCCGATGCCCTGCTTGCTTGCCCAGCAGAGTGGCATTGCTCACATGAGGATCGCCGCCAGAGGTAACCGGCTCTGAGAGCAGCCTCAGTCTGCGCACAGTTGCTTCCCAGCTGACAGACAGAATATGGGGTGGGCTTTGTCACCAGCACGCTGGGTCTGGCATGCCCAGCGATGCTCGGGGCTGCAGAGCGCTCAGACGCCCGCCACTGCTCGCCGGGTCCCAGCCGCGCCAGCTCCGAGGGGCCGGGCTGCGCGCCTAGCCTTCCTGCCCGCCGAGAGGGTTATATAATGAGCGGACCGCTGCCAAAGTCACAGGGAAAATGAAGTCTTTGTTAAATGCCTTCACCAAGAAGGAAGGTAAGGAGAAAGCTGTAGGAAGCGTGGGGTGCCTAGTGAGCAGCTGTGGGCTGCTTCTGTGGGGAGAGGGGACTCGGGTGCCTCCTCAAATTGCTGGTTACGGTTCATCGCTCAAGGAATAATTGCCCCAGCTTTGTGATATGGTTTGGCTTTAGCCGGGTCTGGAAGATTAACACAGATGAAGGTGCCTTTGTATTTTAGTGTGCTCCTAAGCCACCAGCCTCTGGTGGAACTGCATTCCAGAACATCTCATCCAGAGAGCCTGTGCCAGAGGGCACATTGGGAAACTAGGTCCTAGGGAAAATAGAAGTTTGGCTTTCATCCTCCTGTCACCTGGAGGCTGTGAGCACCTGCTAAGGAGGGTCAGGGCACATGGCTGGATGCACCCATGGCACCCTCTTGCAGTGCCAGTTGCCAGTTCTGGGCTGTGAAGCCATGGGGTGCATGAAGAATCCCTCGTTATCATACCTTGTATGAATTTTATTGTGGGGAAGAAAAAAACTGTATAAATAAATGCATGTAAGACGGCTAAGAAAATATCCACCCACCGAAGAGCTTGCAGATTGCCTGAAAGAAGGAAACCGTTGGGTGGCATATTAATCATTTTCAGACAGGAAAGAAGCTATTTTTAACACTTTTATGAAAAAAAAAAACATCCTTTGCGTGTATGGTCCCAGTCAGAGAGTTTTGTCAGACAGCAAGCTCTTTCTCTGTTGAAACCAGGTTTCCAAAGAGGTGACTTTAAGAAAATTAGAAAGCTCACTTTCCACCCAAGCTCACTATGAGCTAAACACCAGAGATATTTCAGTAGCCTAGAAACTAATTTGATGTGAGGCTTGGTCATTAAGCAAGGCGGTTTTCATTAAAACATCCACCCTAATGTCACCTGTGTGGGTCCATTTGACTCACTTGCCTGGTCTTTGGGGTGAAATGTGTATAAATGTCCCAGCTGTTTTATTCTGTGACCCTGCCTGCATGGCTTTGCCTTCGTGAGGACATCCTGCCCCCTCCTTCCTTCAAAATGGATATAGAATAGACTCGCTTCTTTTTCTAATGAGGCTTACCAAAATTCACCAGGTGGGACTTCGATTTTTGTAATCCATGGATGGCATGCATCACAGCCATGGGTTAGAGTGTTAAGTAATGCTATCTCTATTCTGTGTTTCTGTGGACTTTTCTTTCCTATACAGTTTATCTTCCCAGTGGGCATCTACATCCCCGCCCCCACCCCCGCCCCCGCCAGCCCCGAATCTACTCACTTTGCTATTAAGGGTGTTATACCTTACTGGTTACACAGTCAGAGATGTAATCAACTGTACTGTTAGGGATAGGTGGCTGTACAGATGCATAGTCACAGGATGGCAACCCGTCCGGATCTTAGAGCCATGTGGTACCTCCATGTGCCTCGCTCAGGGGTTACTCCTGGAAGCCCCAAGGTAAAGGGACCATTTTATCCTCTCCAGATCTACCAGCCTTTGGGTTTTCACACCAAAAATGTTCGCCAGCCCCTGATCTCAGTGAGTGACAAATGAGGCCTGCTGAGATTGCAGGGTCACTTGTCCTTAAGGCCTTTTAAATCCCCCACCTCTGTAAGTCCCAAGATCATCACAGGCTCCCCTGTTGGTAACAATTATAGACTCCAAAGTGAATACTCTTAGATTTGTCCAGGTCCTACTTGGGGTAACGTCATCAGTAAGGTTTCCTTTGTGCCCAGCCAAACACACGTGGTGGCCTGACCTGGCTATGGTTCTTTTGGAGGTAGGCTACTAGGGCCCTGGACCTAGCTCTTCAAGAGCACAGGATCTTGGCTCCATAGAAGACACTACCAGCTTTGGTACCCCTGTCCAGTCCCTGTGACTCACATGCTGGAGAAACTGGGAGTGAGATAGCACATAGCCAAGAGGCTTGGTGAGCATCTTCCCCATCAAAAGCTTGCAGAGAAAGCAGGGTGCATGAGACATGCCTCTGTCCACTGGAGTGATTGGGATTCCCTCCATATAGCAAATGACTCCAAGCCCAACAGCTGTATGGCTTCTGCTGTATGGCTTCCTGCTTGGCATCTAGCTCTGATTCCTAGCAAGAGGAGTGTCTTGAGTCACAGATGACCTGAAAGAGTACTGTCAAAGCCACTTCTGTCCCCGTGAACTATGCTGGGGCTATCTCTGTCCCTAGAAGGCCTGCCAAGGCCACACAGTCCTCACAAGCAATGTTGGTGTTACCTCTGTCCTTGTGAGTTCTTCCAGGACCATCTCTATCCTTGTGAGTTTTGCTAGGGCCACCTCTTGAGCTATGCGTAGGTCACCTCTATCCCTATGAGTTATTCCAGGGCCCCCTCTGTCTCGGTGAGCTCTGCACTTTATAAGGTCTGCCAAAGCCATTCTGTTCCCGTTCCCATGATCTGTGCCCAAGTTACCTATTTCTAGTACCACTTATGTCCTCATCCTCATTCTGATGCCCAGATGAGTAGAAGGTTGTGGACTCTTGATGAAGCAGGAACCTTAGCTCTCTATGCGGTGTCCACCTCTAACTTTTGACCTTGTGCAGCTGATGCCATAGGCTGTCCTAAACTGTGGTGTTCGCTTCTCCTTTGATTCAGGATCCTTACCCAGGTCAGTTCCCCTGGAATCCCCAGTGCTTTCTGGCTTCACAGGGTCCTGTCTGCAGAATGGAGCCCTAGCATTGAGCAGCACAGGCTTTAAGTATGTAGGGGCAGGAATCCTGTAGCAAGGCTTCCCTGGGCATCAAGAGGCTAGGAGATGCACAGTGTCTCTGGCCATCGAGGTGAGGGCATCTACTGTCCCTTCAGCCTGGAGGGCTGCTCTGGAGAGGCTCTGTAATGTAGAGATCCATTTCTGTCATTGGTCAAGCATGCTCAGGGTGACTGCAGTGCGATACCATCCCTTGAGGTGCCTAGGTTTGCCTTATCTGAGTCCCTGTGTATATTGGGCTCCAGAGTGTGAGGATCCAACTCTGTCTAGACATTTCTATGAGACTCAGTGGAGTGGGGCCACATGATGTTAGGTCCCACTCTCTGGGAGGAGAAAGGAAAGATTCTGAGGTATTGTGGGCTCCTATACCTGAGATTTCGAGGCGTGCATTGGGGGATGTCTTGCTTCCCTAGCGGGGAGAGTCATGACCAAGCTGTAGGTCTGAGTGGTTCATAGAGATGAAATACCCCTTGTTCCCTATCCTGGATGCTGAATGCCCAAGGTGAAAGTGATACAGGGCTGGTTCCATGAAGTCTGTCTGTGGTTTACAGATGATGTCTTCTCTGTATCCTCATGTCATCCTCTGTGTATCTGGGTCCTAATCTCTGGATTCATTATTTCTGTCACATCCTAGTGACCCATTTTAATATAGCCACCCCTGTAAAGGACCTTTTCCCACATGGGGTCCCATCCTAAGGTTCTCAGTTATACCCTAGCATATGAACTTTGGGCACACAGCTCTGCCCATCACAGAGGTCAAGTTTGGGTTTTAGGGTATGCTCCTGAGCCATGTAGTGTCTTAATGCATAGTGACATGGGGAAGCCCATTCTTACATGTGTCATGGCTGTGTCTACCTGCTGAAGGCATGGGCTGGCCCGATGGAAGGTCAGACCCTGAGTCTCTTCCATTGAGGTCCTGGCTTGAGCTTCCATGTGCCTCAGTGTTTCTCTGCATTTATGTTGGGGGTGAGTCAGGCTTTAGGGAGCCCAGCAACAGATCTTGCACCAAGCCTTCAGGCCCATGACTGGCTTGTACGGGAGCTTGGATGCACGTAGACCTGGTCTCCCTGTGCCCTGTTCCCTGGCATTACTCATCCACCTCTTTCTTTCTCTCCCCAACTCAGTGCCCTTCCGAGAGGCCCCAGCTTATTCCAACCGCAGGCGGCGGCCCCCCAATACATTGGCTGCCCCCAGAGTTCTTCTGCGTTCCAATAGCGACAACAACCTCCATGCTGGTGCACCTGAATGGGCTGTCTGCTCTGCAGCCACCTCCCACCGAAGCCTCTCACCCCAGCTGCTGCAGCAGACACCCAACAAGCCTGATGGAGCCACGAAGAGCCTTGGAAGCTACGCCCCCGGGCCCCGCAGCCGCTCCCCCTCACTCAACAGGCTCGGTGGCACTGGCGAGGATGGCAAGAGGCCACAGCCACATTGGCATGTGGGGTAAGGAGAAGCTGGGTAGTGGGCATGGGCTCCCATGGGAGATGGTTAGCCATATATGTTTCTCAACCCAGGCTACCCCAGAAAACACCGATACTGAATTCTGCCCTCTGAGCCTGGGGCATCCCTGCTTAGCCTTATACCCTTAATGGCTATTCTCCAGCATAGGTGAGGGAAGCTGAACTGTGCAGGGGCCTTATGCCCTTTCCAGTGCCGTGACTTCTTGGTTCTTAAAGTGAAATAGCTTTAGGGAGTCAGAGTGGAGAGTGTAGGCTGTGCTTCATGCAACCTGTGGCACAGTCTCCTCTATCATGCACACTGTGTCCACTCGCGTGACTACGTGCTCACAGCAATGGGAAATCTCAGCCTGGAGAAAATAACCAAGGCACAGAGCCACATCAGCACAAGAGACCAGCCATGTCCCCAGCAGCCTTCACTATTGCTACAAGTGGGAACTGTATCTGCCCATCGTGGCAGGGGCTCAGAAGCCTTCTGAAGCAGCCCCAAGTAATAGGCTAGAATTGGGCAGGCTGAGAGACCACTGAGGGTGTCACAGCCTGGACCTTCCCTAGAGAATGTGCTTGTAGCCTACACAGACAAGAGGGGACCTGTGTCCCCATGTCCAGCTCCCAAGCACACCTCTGCCTTACTGAGTTTCTTAGCCAAAAGAAGAGACTTTCGGGTATCAGCTTATTATGGGGGCCTTGAGGCCATGTTGGGCGCCATCAGAGACAGGAATGGATCTTACTGGCTTCCTGTGATCCCTGTGGCAGATAGTGGAGGATGGCAGGATGCAGACAGGCACCTGCCGCAGCTCTGTCTTCCCCAGAGGATTCCATTCTCCTTTTTCTATTATCCTGTCTCCCTTTCCTCAGTCTCTTTCCTTTTGATTTTCTTCTATCCTGTCCTACCTAGTGCGGGCTGGCCCAGAAAGAGTGGGAAGCAGTTTACTTGTCCTCAGCCTCTGCCCTGGGCCTACATAGCACAGGTGAGTCTCTGTGCTCACCTCTCTAGAGATGGCGCCCTCTAGTGTCACCCAGAGGCACAGCAGAGTCACAATCCTGAGATGTTCCCGAGACTTGCATTTAACCTGTAGGAACCCAGGGAAGTGTATGGGGCAGTTCAGTTAACTCCCAGGCCTCTCTCAGCTGCCAAAATGTGCAAGAGTGCTCAACATCACAAGCTGATCAGACTATACTCATCACAGTGACATTCCAGTACTGTCTTATCTGTCCTGAGTGATTTTTGCTTTGGCAGGGAGAGAGGCCTGGTGCTGGTGAGATCACTGGGGAGACAGTGGTGTCCTAAGCCCCTCACCAGCTGTGTTCATCTGATACATGCTGCCTTTCCCAAGCCCCACCAATCTCTGCGGTTTCACATTGTGAGGTTAGGTGACATTAGCATCACCATCGATTCCCCCAACAAACGCCAGTTCTTCAGTTGGCATCAGGAAATGACACCCTCTTGAGACAAGGATCTCACATTGCAGAGCAAGGTGCTCAGAGACCATAAAACCTTCTAGATATTCCATGGACTTCAGAGTGCACAGGACAGTCTAGTATTTCTCCTGTAGGCTCTAGAAGATTCTGGAATAACCACTTTGCCTGTCCATCCCAACCGATCAGACATGGGTGTGAAGGTGACAATCAGATTGCCCTGTGGCTCTGGCCCATTTCTGCCCATATGTTCTCCCTCTGGATCTATAGGAACATGGGGACCTACACACTCAATCCTGCCCTCAATGTAGCAGAGACATGATTACCTCAGCAAAGAGCGAAAAGGGCTTCCTCCCCTGGCTTCCATCCTGATCCCTGGGCTGTGCTAACAGAAATGGGAGGAGGGGGGAAAGAGGGAGGGAGGAGGAAAAGAAGGAGTGAGGAAAGGAGAGAGAGAGAGGGGGAGTTTTAATATGGAGTCTAGATCTCCCTGGCTACCTTCTTGTCACCTATACCTAATGGGTATGTCACTCAGACACCATCAGTACAGTGTGGTTAAGACTGCCAGGTTTATGGTTGGGGTAGGTGGAGCCAAGTGACGGGTGCTCCCCATAGAAACAGCTTAATCCTGGCTTGTGGAATCTGGGTCCAGCCATCCCTTCTCCTTGTGTATTCTGCAGAGTGCAGTAGTCTGCAGCTCCTCTGGCAGGCCACAACTGCCTCTGCACTGGACATTCCTGTGTGCAGATGAATGTGTGCATTCCCCACTTTGCATAGGAGGGAGACAGGTTGCTTACAGCACTGGCTTCACTCAAGTTTGGATTCAGACCTGGGGAGAGCTAAGGCTACTCTCTGAAGGATTGGAGCCATCCGATAGAAAATGAGTGGGTGTTGAGAAGGGACAAGACCCCATAAGTTCAGCAGAGAATTGGAAAACGGGGAAGAAGCCTTGCTCAGAGCAGCCATTATCACAGTGTGGAGGGCTCTAGAGTTGGGGTGGACCTGGTCTTATATACAGGTAGAACTCTTTCCCACCCAACTAGAGTCATTAAAGGCTAATTGGCTCTCTGGACAAAAGAGGTACTCCTCTATGGTCAACAAAGTACTGGTACCCCACTTCCTACCTGTGAGTTGGGTGGGCCCCTCTATTCACTCTCAAAGATACAGTGGGTCTGCTCACTGAAGGCTGATTGTCCCACGTGTATCCTAGCCCCTCCTGAAGCAATCTCTTTGGGCCAGTGTGATGGGCCTATTGAACGATGGCAAGTCCTTGTCCCTGTAATAGCTCCAAGGATGGGCAGCTGGATGCAGGTTGAACTAAGGTACCTGGGATAAGCCTCATATACTTGCTGGTTTGGTGTGTTTCTTCCTCTAGGTCCTAAGTGGCCAGAAAAGAACAGAATGGCATGTGTCGAGTCTGTAGACGTAACAATGATGGTTAATGCAGCTGACCCACAGCCAGCATTCAAACCCCTATATGCTGCTTATGCCATCTGCTATGCCCAAGCCCTAGCTAACAGCTCTCACAACCTCCATTATCCCAGCTTTGTCTCAGGGAGATGCTGATTTCATCAGGCCTCTGCCAGGTGACTCTTCCTGGCCATATCTGGAATTTTGACTCTGCACATCAGCCCTGCCTCCTGTCTTCCCAAGAGCAACCTTAGTGCTTCCTTATAGAATGTCCCACCTCCATGCTTGGACTACTCCAGGCCCACCCTACTACCACAGCCATGGTGCCCTAGTCTCTGACTTGCCATGTGTTCTTCAAACACCTTCCGGGTTCTCAGTTGCACTGCCTGATTCTCACCCTAGCTTAGACAGGGTGTGTACACTCAAACCTTGACTTTGGTTATCACTCTGGTCTTAGCAGAAACATACCTGGCTGAAGTACACTCTGGTTCACCCCGTGTCGCCTCTCCTGTCTTCTGTGCTCAGATATGTGTGCTGCCCTGTGATGGACCACCTGGGAAGTCATAAATAAATGAATGAGTAACTGATGGAGGAGTGAATGAATGGAGAGAACTCAGTGTGTGGGAAGTTCCTGTTCACACAGGGTAGCTGGGAAATGGCCCAATTTACCCTTCCCAGTTACCCCCAGAACAGAACGTTGGCTTTCTGGTACTGAATCTCCAACAATCTAACCCTCAGACTAAAACAAGTCGGCTGGTACTCCATCTGGCGGCTCTTGGCCAGAACATGAAGGAAACACAGATGCCAGGGCTGGGGAAGTGCTGAGCCATTCACACGGTGTGTATCCTGGCTTGGCCTCTCAGGCCTGCTCATCTGAGATTACTCCTTACCTGAGGCTATGGAGGGGCCATGGCTCTATTGTTGCTCAAGGCTGCCATTAGGAGAGCATGGCCCCTGGGCAGGAAGGCACCACTCATAAAACACCTTCCCTTGATGTACAGTCTTTCCTGTATTTTACTACACCACAGGATAGAGCATCAGGATGTGAGGGTTGCTCTGACTTCCATGTGAGGTCATTATTCATAGAACCTCTCTCCCCTCTGGGAAATGGGTTCAATGTTTCTACCTGTCATCTTCTGGGGACTTCATGAAGTTCAAGTTAGTAGTGATTATGAAGATGCTTCAAGACCCACATGGGAACGCCCACTACCACTGAGCCTTAGAGTGTGTTGTACCATGGTCCATGACCAATGATCCCCCTACCCCTGTTTGTGGAGACTTCTCAGGCCTCCAGACTGATGAGTCAGAGATAGCTGTCTGTAGAGTGAACTAGAAAACAGAGAGACAGAACTGGATTTACATTGACTTCTGTGTATGGGATAACATTCACGCAGTGGCTTGAATTAGCTAGAGTGCCCCAACATTGTTACTTGCTTTGCCGTTGCCACAGCACTATGATTTTCTCTCATGACCACTCACGATGGGGAAACTGAGGTTTTAAGAGATTCACTGACTTAAATAGGGGGTAGGCTGGGCTTCAGGCAATGTTTCCTGAAAATTGGATGTGTGAGTGAAAAGTTGGTGTTGGGCTATGGAGTAAGGCAGGTAGATGAGTGGATGGACAGGTGGTTGACAATGGCTAAGTAGATGGATGGACAATGGATGGTGGATGGACATGTTGGTAGTGGATGGATGGATGGATGGATGGATGGATGGATGGATGGATGGATATGTGGGAAGATAGATGGATGAATGGATCCATGAAGCCCCAAGACATTGCTGACAAGGCAAGGAGAGGTTATATAATGAGGTGATGCTAAGGTCATATCCTGTCCTCTGTCTCCATCTTAACCTGGCATCCTGGTGGTCACATATCTCACCAGGCACCTGTACCTCCAGAATTCTGTAATGATTGCAGCCATGGTTATGATTTAGAAAACTTTTGGGGTGTGTATGGGGGTGCGTTGCTGGGGAGAACCCCAGCTATATGCAGCCTTCCACCTCCCCCATGTCCACAGAGCCCAAGTATGTCTCCAAGCCATGCACCCATGCTATAAGAAGTCAGGAGACCTGGCTTTTTTTTCTCTTTGCTTTACATGGATGAAGAGCAGATCCAGTAGTCACCATTCATCCTCACCAACATTATAAATGAGGACCTAAATTTAGTATGCCACAGCCCCAATTGCAAGTCTGTAGACTGGGTCCCTCAAAGACATCAACCAGGATCCAGTGGTTAGGTCTCATGCTCATGCCAATTGGAAAAATAAGAACCCTTGGGCCAATATGATGGATAACACATTTATCTACTCAAAAGATAAAATAAGTACAATAAAATATAACGGAGCACTCCTTTGCAATTTTGTAAGAGCACCCCAAACCGCAGGGCCTTTATACACATGGGCAACACAGTACAAAAGGCACCTGGGAAGACAGTCTCAGAAAGGGATTGCCTAGGTCAGAGTGGGTAGGCATGGCTGTGAGGAATTTCTTCTAACTGCCTTAACTGGTGTGGGGAGATACAGGTGGCACTATTCCCTAGGCTTGTGATACTGGGCTGAATAAGAGAGGAGAAAGCTAGCTGTGTTCATTTCTCTAAGCTCTTGACTAGATAGGACGTACTAGCTGTTTGAAGTTCCTGTCTTGACTTCCCTGCAGTAACAGACTTTGACCTAGAATTGTAAGGCAAATCAACCCTTCTTCCCCCAATTGCTTTCTTGTCAGAGCATTTTATCACAGCAACAGAAATGAAACTAGGGCAGAAATTCACCTTAACGAATCAAAGAACATTCTGTCAGCTTCTAGAAATTCCCTGCAAGCCTGTTTTCCATCGGTCCTTGTGTTAAGTGGCTCCTTTCTTTCCTTGCACAAAGCTCAAGACCACTCCTGTGTGCTTAGAGGCCACAACATCTGAGACCAGAGCTGGGGATTTGGGGGCCTATTCTTGTTTTGGAACTCTCTCCTATGCTTTAAATGCCAGTACCCTCTTGGAAGGTTCCAACATTGTGAAGGTGCTGCCTTCCTGGCCAGAAAGCTCTGGGACGTTGTCCTGACATCCCAACATGTTTGTTTATGTGTTCATGTTTGTGTTCAAAGCCTCCCATTCTGAGAAAAGAAGTGACGGGGGGCTACCTTGAGGTTATCCCTGCTTAGGACATGGGTGAGCACTTGTCCCCAGCATGCAACAGTCATTCCATTACCCATTGAAATTCCTTTATGCCTCATGGTGAAAACTCCGCAGATTGTTCTGTATGAGGACCTTCACCCTACATGTCCCATTGTTGGTCTAGATTAAGGCTTCTTGTTGTTGGGGAAAAATGGGCCTGGAGCATGAATTCAGTACAAAACTGGTAATGTAAAGAAAGTCCTCCTGAGAGTGACCAGAAGGATGCCCATGGTCATAAGCAATTTTGCTAGAAGATTTCTTGTTTGTCCTTACCAGTGTGATCAATGCTCACAGTGAATTGGAAAAACTTGACAAGGGTTTCCCTGATGGCAGCACCTCAATTGTTTTCATTATTGTAATAATACACTCAGGAGATTTCCTATCTTTTCCATTGTCTGTGCCCAGCCCAGTGGTCATAGTGTCCTGAAACTATTCCAATCATGCATCTCCAGAACCTTCCATCTTCCCAACTGAACCCCTTTCCCTATGAACAATTGACACTCCATCTTACTTTTCTATCCCTATTTGTGGTCACAATAGGGACCACAAAGGAACAGAATCACACAGCTTATGGTCTTGAATGACTGCCTTGTCAAGCATAATGTCCACAGGGTTTATCCCTGTTGTGGCACTTGCCAGAACATCCTTTTTATGACTAAATAATGTTCCATTGCATGGGTGGTTGTGTGCTGTTCATCCAGCATCTATATGTGGATGCCTGGGCTGTGGATGATGCTTGCAAGGGTCATGATGTGCAAAAGTCCCTTTGAGGCCCTGCTTTCCTTTCTTGGGGATGTGCCCAGAAGTGTAGCCACTGGGTCCTCTTGAGTCTTTTCAGCACAGGCACTGCCCCTGGCCCACATATGTCATTGCTACTGGCCACACATGTACCAGCAGGGTCTCTTTCAACCCAGTGTTTATAGACTGCATTGGCTATGGTTGACAAAGTGTGACTTTCTTCTCTCTTATTTATTCCCTGTTGCCTGATTCAGGTCACCCTTCACTCCTGGTGTCAACAAGGACTCCCTCTCAACCTTTGAGTACCCAGGGCCCAGGAGGAAGCTGTATAGTGCAGTACCCGGGAGACTCTTCGTCGCCATCAAGCCATACCAACCCCAAGTCGACGGCGAGATCCCCCTTCACCGAGGTGACAGAGTCAAAGGTCAGTCTTTGTCTTCTGCTTCTGGGGAAGGCAGGGCCTCTCTGCCTCCATGAAACCCTTAAGGCAGTGCAAAGTTCAAGGTATCAGTTCAGCAAGGCTGACAATGGGAAATGCTGACTCTTGGGAGGGCACGGTGACTCTCACTGGTCCCTTTCACTCAGTGTCCCCAGTGCTGTTCCTTTAGGGATGGATGATGCTCACACACTCCTGGGTCCATTGTAGGAAGTACAGGGAAGAGCCAAAGTGAGGCCTGGTGGAACAAGCTTCTTTCCAGGCAGAAACGCCATGAGAAAGTAGATCAGGGCAGCTCATGGTGTGGTTTTGATGAGCAGAGGAAATCAGCCAGGTGAAGGGAATTCTTCAGACAGAATTTGATGAACAGCTGAGAAGTTCAACATTGTCCCAGGGGTCCTGAGGGTCCAGTGATCAGTCCTGTACAGGTGAGGGGAGTCTGTGAGGCAGGAACACTTGTATAATGATAGACTGTGGAGAGAGGCGGTGGGTAGTGAGTTCAAAGCCTATGGCTGAAGGCAGATGGGGACTGCAGGGGCCACATTGTAGAAGATAAAACTCAAAGGTGGGGCAAGAAAGGCAACTTGTGTGCTCAACAGGCCCAGGCCCCAACACGGGGACACAAGGTGAAATAGAGGTGGCAGGTGGCTTCTGACCCTGCCCTCCTCATCTGATCATTGTGCAGCCCACAGCAAATGCTACATAAATTCTTTTGTTTGTGCACTGAGCTGGGGTTACTGTGAGGTTCTGGAGATTGTGTACCACATCCTTTCCTAGCCCGGGCATTCGGCTTCCGTGCCTCTGCGCCTCTGCCTCTAACAAGTCCCTAGTGCCCTGTTCACTTTTCCTTCAAGTTCACTTACTCTTTCCTCCGAAACCCCCTTTCCCCATCTTGCTCCTCCTGTGAGGTTCATAATTTCAAAAATGATGTTTTCCACACTTTCTGAGCATGTGTTTTAAATTGCTTCTTGCTCATTGCGGCGCCGCCTTAGGACTCTGCTGGGGTTTCTACTCATTGGATACATGTGCTGTCTTACAACGCCAACATCGTGGCTTGGCGTACACATGCCGTTGAAGATCCCAGTGTGACCATTCCATCGGCAAGCACATGCAGGAGGTTTATACTCCATCCATTCACGTTTGTCTTCTCTCTCAAGGACATGCTTTGTTCTCCTCATTCATGTGCCCAGTAACTTACATTTGTGTTCTGGACATCAGCCTTTTCCCTGGCACAGACTGTCCCCACTATCTTCAAGGTCTGTGGTTCTAGTTCCAATTTTCTAGTCCTTCCCTCCTTCACGCCATGGCCTTTTCTCTACATTCCCCTCCACTGCTGGCCTTGATATAGGGTCTGTGCTCTGCCCAGTATAGAGATGAGGGGATAGGGACTTTTGTAAAGCTCCCTTCCTGCTCCTGAAGTGAGGGAGCATTCCCCTAGAGCCCTAGTGCCTTTGCACAAGGGCTAGCCCCTCCTGATGGTGGCTGCTTGCATTATTAGGCTTTGGAACTGTTCCCTGCACTGAGGTCTAATGGGATCCTTGTTCACCATGCCCATAAGGTCCCTGGACTGTGCAAATATAGTTTAACGAAAGAATTAAAACTTCACATGAGGTAGGGGTCTGAATTTCAGCACCATGGGCCAGGCCCTTTTCCTGTACAAGTGGGTAATATGGGTTGATCTTATGACAGGTGCATGGGATCTCATGGGATACAGACTTTGCAAGTGCAGTATGCTGGCAGCTGGGCAGGTGCCTCCTTGACAACTACTATCTATGGCATTTACTCAGGTCCATCATAAATGGTGCTTATAACATCCTTGCTAGGACCTGGACTCCCACTGTAAAGTGTTTGCTGAGCAAGCACGAAGACTTGAGTTCAGGTCCCTGGTCCCCATGTAAAAAGCTAGGTACAGCAGCATGCACTTGAAATCCCAGCTCTTGAGGAATGGGGACAGGTAGATCCTGGTGTCCCCTGGTCAGCCAGTCTAATAGAAACCTGGGTGGGTCCCAGGTTTCATGAGAGACCTTTCCTCAAAATGTACTGAAGGACGGTGAATGAAGACACCTAATGTTAGCCACACAACCAGGCACACACATACATGCACATGTGCACATCTACATGAACATATACACCACACACACACACACACACACACACACACACACACACACACACGCGCGCTTGCCCTTACCATGGACCAGAGTCCACTTCTAACCTTATTGACACGGCAGATACATAGAAAATCATAGCTCTGGATAGTTGCTGTTCACATCAGAACTGTGACCTCTCAAGACACATCTCTCATCTCCTGACATTACAGATTGCCGAGGAGCATTGCAGGGATGTAGTGGGGAGGCTTCCATCTGAGCTGGTAGTGTCGCTAGCTCCTCTGCTTGTATGGTTCTTAGACCATGTATATGGAGCTGGCAGAGGCAAGCCAGAGACACAGAGGCCCACAAAGCCCAGGTTTTGAAGACCTCCCAGGACCTCTGTCCAGCAAGCCTGTCCTCCCCAGCCTGTACCCATCAATGCCTTTCTCTCAAGCACAAAGCAGCTGGAGCCATTGCCAGGCATGGCAGTGTTTGGCAAATGCTGGGAGTAAACAGGTCCTTGGCATTTCCCCAGCTTGTTCATCATTGCCTGGGAAGTACTGGGAGCCAGCTGGATACAGCCACTGCTGGTCCTGGGCAGGCAGCTTCAAGGCAGCAGCACCAGCTGTCCAGGAGGTCAGGGTGACTGAACATCCAGGCTAAATCCAAGCCGAAGGTGGCATATGTGTGGGACAGCCCAAGATGTGTCCCAAGGAGGAGGACACCTTTCAGGTCCTCACTCTTCCATGCTCCTGGCTGATTTTCATACCCAGGCAAAACTAGGAGGGGGAATCCCACCCCTGCATATCTGCAGAGGAGAGCCTTCTGTAGTGAGTGTTGCCTGGATAGTGAGGCTGGACCTATAAAAAGTGGACAAGGAGCTCTTTGCTCCCATCAATGACTACTGTAATGAGCTAGGTGTAGAATTTGGGTGGTCCTTTCTTCTAGAAGGTTTTGGATGCTAAGTGTACCCTTTCTCAGGAAGTGGCTGGCATGCAATGTCTTCATCCTCCTTCTCTCTGATTATCAGAAATTCAGGCTCTTCCATGACCCCTTTAGAGGCAGTTGTTCCTTGCCCTCCTGGTCTGCTCTCTGTCCCTGGGTCTGGCCTGGATGAGACTCTTGTGCCCAAGTCCATTACTTCTAGTCCAGTGCAATTTCTTGTTCTGTTCTGTGGAGGAGACTCCCTCATCGATACACATCACCTTAAACAAGGAGAGCAAATTTCAAAGAAGCCAAGTCTGACGTCCTCTTCATTAGGCAAGGTGTTCCCACTCGCACACAGGCCCGCCCACTTACATTAGACACTCCCTCACAGACAGGCTTACTCTTACATGGACATGTCTACACCCACACAGAGGTATCTTACCTGGCTCTCCTGGCATCCTGTTGTTTTCTTGTTCCCCATGTCACTAAAATGACCCAGAGAGCCAGAACTCATAAATCCTAAAGTGCCAGATGGCGCCTCTGTATGCACCTGCCTGTACTCACAAGCCTTTTGCTTTTCCTGTGGGCCTTGACCTGGTGACACACCCAGACTGTGTGCTTGAGGGGAATCAACTGCACAGCTAAATGCAGGGTTCTCCCATAGCTGGCAGTATGCCCACAAGCAGGGATGACATTTGTATGCCTCTGTTGACTCAGTGGCACTATGAGCTAAACAGTATTCCTCTCTAGCAAGTGAGGAAACCGAGACACACAGTGATTAAACACGCTGTCCCACATGGGGCACAGCTGAGGTGTGGCATGGCAGAAGAGGATGCCAGTCTAACCTTAGCATCCCACTCAAAGTGCCCAGCACTTTGAGGTATCAGGGTTGGTACATTGAAGCTCTGAGGAGTGCTAATGGGGGTGTCTTTGTGGGCCTCACTGTACAACCCAGCCCCTCTACCCAGGGCCATGCCCCAAGATGACATTCTCTGGTTCAGACCCGGGAGGAGGCTGAGCCCACTCTCCTCCAGCTGAGCTGTATGGAGGGCAGAGGTTACATCCATGAGTCCACATTTGGAGGAAATTGTTTCAAGCAAATATGATGGTATCAGTCAGCATGGAAGTGGCTTGTCTCTTTTATTTGGGTCATTTCCTCAGATTACTGGACAAAAATTTACAAAGCCAGCGTTAGCTGTTCTGTTCCTTTCAAATTCACAGACTGGGCAGATCTTTATCTGCCATTTGAGGTCAGAATAATGGGGAGCAAATAGTTGTGCTGGGACCTCTTTTTCTCCAAGATAGGGCCTTGAGTCTCAAATGGTTTGGAGGCAGATTAAGAAGTATGGAGAGGATAGCAAACTCTTCCACATAGCTGTGTTCAGACAACACATATCTATTTTGAACAGGTCATCCCAGATTTGCCTTCATAACTGAAATCTTTATTCTAATGGGGCTAGAGGGTACTGTGGGATCCTCGGGACCCTGCCTCAGCACTGGTGCACATGTGTTGTATACACAAGATATACACACACATACATGCACACACAATGAAGAAGAAAATAAAATAGAAAAAAGGCTCTCTAGAGCTTCACTCTCCTCCATCACCCACCAGGTGGGAGATATCCATGGCTGGGGCTGCCTCACCCTTAGCACTGTATTCTCTGAAGGCTACTACTTGTCCTTATCTGCCAAGCTGCTGGCAGTGCAAGCCCTCTTATTCCCTCTACCTGTTGTCTGGTGTCCCATTGCTTAGTCCCGTCTTTCCCCTTACTGATGCCTTTCTCCTTTCTGTTACCTCTAGTTCTGAGCATCGGCGAGGGTGGCTTCTGGGAAGGCAGTGCCCGTGGCCATATCGGGTGGTTCCCGGCTGAGTGTGTGGAGGAGGTGCAGTGTAAACCCTGGGACAGCCAGGCAGGTAAGGCGGCCTCACCGGGCCGGGACGAATCATGGAGACTGCTCGGCTGGAATGTGTGGCAAGAGCCATGGACTGTGGCCATTCTGTGGAAGGCCATGTTCCAAATCCAGGGTTTCTTTGTATCCTTGAAAATGGCTTGACTGGTTCCATTCCAGTGGGCTCCATCTAAACCGGAACCACTTGACAAACCTTTGTGCAGGTTCTGTTAAAAGGCAGCCCTTTGCATGTCTGGTGTAAACTGGGAGCATGAATTTGGAGTGTATGTTCTTGCCACCCTCAGGAGACTCTGGGGTTAAGTGAATGTCTTTTTTTCTGCCTCCAGATTGGGTATTAGAACACAGAGTCGCTTCTCACTGATGGGCAGAACTCTCCAGACCCTCCCCAGGGGATACACAATGCTCACAGCTAAAGCTGTCCTGGCACCATGTGTTAGAGCCATCCCTGAAACCCACCCTGGCTAAAAAGCCTTCTGGTGGGAAAGGATTGCTTTGATTATGATGCCAGTGAACACTTATATGAAATGGTCTGCAAGAATCAAAGATACCTTGGACAGAAGGACTCCTTGGTGACCCATGGTCACCTATAAAATGCATTTTCTTCTGTGTGAACTCCTGGGTTGACAGTGCTCTCCCCAAATCAGCCACATGCCCCCTACAGATACTGGCTGTGTAGACCCTATGGCCACTGAACTTGGCTCAAATGTGCCCTTCACAATGTATTTTGAGGCTCCCTGTCTGATGCTCCAGGAGTCCCTGGGTCCTGGTTAGGTTTCCTGGGACAGGAAAGGTGTGGAGCACGTGCAGTGTGAACCACCTCCTGCCACTGGACTTCTTCAAGCCTGCCTGGAGAGTCTGTTGGTCACTCAGAAAGCTTGGCCCTGAGACAGTAAGGTCTGTGTGTCCCAAGCCTCCCTCTGTGGGGCTGTTCAGGTACAATTGCTAGGTTGTATTATGTATTATCTAATACTGAGCCTATGCAGAGGTTCTTTTGTTTGTTTGATTATGTTTTTGTTGTTAAGATAATCTCATGTATCCCAGGCTGGCCTCTAATTCCCCATATAGGCAAGAATGACCTTGAACTCCTGATCCTTCTGTCTCTTCTTCCCATGTTCTAGGACAATAGGTATGTACTACCTGGTCCATATGGTTCTGGGAATGGGGAGATGGAACTCAAGGTTTCATGCATGCTAAGCAAGCTCTCTATGCACTGAGATACATCCCCAGCCCATCCAGCCAGGCCCTGAAAGACAAGGCAGGGTGGCAGATCAGCAGTCAGCTAGTGGGTGGCAGGAGCAGGTTTTGCTGGATGAGGTCATGAGAACACTAATCACCAGATATCAACTCATCTGGTCTGACCCCCAGCTTTCCACTGCAAAGCAGGCTGCCCTGCCCTATTTATGACCTTGTCTTTACTGCTGATCTCCTCAGGCCCTGCTGTTTGGAGTAGGGACATCTCTTCCTCCCCTCCCATACTTATCCTCAGAGCCAGTGGAGTCGCCCGAACTTCTGCTTTTCATTGGAAATTCTGGCTGAGCCACATCTGGACAGGGCAGTCCTAGGGGTTACACGAGGGGTCATTGGGTCATCCTACTTTCTTCATCTTGTGGAGAACAGTGGCTTAGAGTGGGCTGGAAGGTGACGAGCAGTCTGTCCTACCTGACTGCCAACCTTGGGAGAGATTACAGCTTCTTTGGATCCCACTGGCAGTGTCCCCAAGACAGGAGAGTCTGTCAGGCTGATACTGGTCCTATGGTAGGTACTTTCAGAGTCATGAGGAGATTCATTGCTGGGCTCGATGCTCCTGCTTAGATCCACACAATGGTGTCCTTGGTTGAACAGAGTTGTGTGCCTGGGTTGGTGCTGGCTCCAAGGTCCCCCTAGGACCATCCTCACATTCTGGTTCTGGAAGCACAGAAGGGATCTTGGCACTCTGCCCAAGCTATGCCACGGTACTGTGATGTGTTGTGAGTCTGTGTCACCTGTTCTTGAGCACCACCGCCTCCAGGTCTCACTAAGCATGTGAAGAATTAAATCACATAGCCTTGTGCCTCTTAATATCTATCAGCAGCACAAATCCATCCCTGTCCTGACCCACAGGATGTCAACCTGGAGCAAGAGAGTCAGGGATAGGGGAATGGGGACAAGAGACGCAGAAAGAACGACCACAAGACAGGATTCTGATCAAGTGGCAAACTTTATTTTTCTCAGGCTAGCTTATATAGTCAGTAGAGCAGGATATGGGGAGGGGTAGAATGGGTTGTTTGTGTACCAGGTGTTAGTGTAGGCAGGATATTAGGAAGCCACAAAGAGGATGTTTGGCAGGGTAAAGAGTTTATGGGTATGAGGTTCAGGAAGGGTTGCCTAGGTGACTGAGCCTGTGGGTGGAGGACTGGGTCAGGTTGTTTCTTTTCTTGAGTTGAGGTTCTAAGGAGCTGCTATGTAAAGGTTAATATACAACTATGTGGCCGGCCAAGAATGGCCTAGGATCTCATGCCAAGAGATCTTTGGCTCCCAACACGTCCCCTTGCTGTGTAGAAGTCAGGAGACCAGGGGTCTCACCTGGCTTCATTCAAGACATTGGTGGGATTGAGTCCTTCTGGAACCTCTGGGGATAGAGGATCTGTTTTCCCCCTCCCTAGCTAGAGGCTTCATCCTTGGCTGTGGCCTCTTCTCACTTCTGAGGTAGCAGCTGTGGGTGGAGTCACTCTCTGGCTGCATCTCTGACACTCCCCACTGCCTCTCTGTCACCACTTTTAGGGCTCAGAAGGCAAGTTCCAAGCTGCCTAACAGGCAGCTCCAAGTCTATCTGCAATCTTAGTTGCCTTTTGAGTGTCCAAGTGTCAAGAGAGTGGCATCTTAGATCCTGGGAATTAGGCCATGGGTATCTTTTGGGTGGGTGAGGAACATCCTTCTCTCCAAACTTGACCAAAATCACCTTTTTGTAGCATATTAGGCCACGAGTTCTGCCAGAATCCATGGAAGATGGCAGATAGGACCAGTGTTCATGGGCTGGACTTCCAGGGTGAGAGAACTGCAAATAAGCATGGTGTCTGTTTTCCCTTGCCTTTTCTAAAGCTGTGACTATTTTTCTAGTAATTTCATTTGTAGTTAAGCATACAGTAATACACATGGAGCCTGGAAAGGGTTCGGTATGTTCTGACGTACGTGAGCCTGTGTCTATGTTTTCCTCAGCCCTCTAGCTTACATCTAGACTGCCTGCCCCTCCTCCAGAAGTCTAGACTGTCCTCCTAGAGGTCTAGACTGTCACCCCCAGATGTCTGGACTGTCACCACCAGAGGTCTAGACTGCCCCCCCAGGGATCTAGACCGGCCCCCAGAGATCTAGACTGTCTTCTCCGAAGGTCTAGACTGCCCCCATAGAGGTCAAGACTGTCTCCCCCCAAGAGGTCTAGACTGTTCCCAAACAGAAGTCTAGATGCACCCCAGAGGTCTTGTGCTCAAGATTCAGCCCCAACCTATGGTGCTCTAATTGGGAAATCCTAGGACCTGTAGGACGTGAGGGCTAGGTGAGAATGAGTAAGGTCATTGTGGAGGTATGTGCATTGACAGAAATTGTGGTGGCCCCACTCCTTCTCTCTCTCTCTCTCTCTCTCTCTCTCTCTCTCTCTCTCTCTCTCTCTCTCTCTCTCTCTGCTTCCTGGCTGCCCTGAGATACACAGACTCTACCAAGGCATGCTGTGTAGCCACAAACCCAAAGCATCAGGGACAAGTGACCAAGGGCTGAATCCTCTGGCGTTGAACCTTTCCTCCTTATAGACTGATTAGCTCAGAAACTTTGTCACAGGGATGGACAGTTCTCCCTGGCAGCTGTCTAGCTATCCCTCCCATCCCACCAGAGGAAGCTGCTTCCTGAATTCTGTTTGCCATAAAGAAGTTGTGTCTGTTGCTGGATTCCAGGCCTAGTCCTGACTGACTCATAACACTGCAATTCAGCCAATGTCTACAGCATTGCGTTGTGGTAACTTGTGTGTTGCTGTGTCGAATTCCCTTATTTATTATCTTCTGTAAGCCTCGTTCTCCACTTTCCTGAAGATCGCTGATTGGCTCCTCTGTGTGAGCCATTATAAACTAAGCTGCTGGGCGCATTGCCATACCAGCCTCACTGGAGATGTCTGCTTTCACTTCTCCTCACTTCCCTGGGTGAAAACCTGCTAGGTCACATGATAGAATCATGTTTAGTTTCGTAGGAAAGTGTTAGATGTGGCTGGGGAGATGACTCAGTCAGTGTAGCATGTCCTATGTAGACCTTAGTTTCATCCCTAGAACCCACCAAACAATGCCTTGTAATCTCAGAACCAAGGAGGCAAAGACAGGATTATTAGCTAGACAGCATAGCTCAGCAGGCAAGCTCCAGGCCAATGTGAGACTGCCTCAAAAACCAGGCAGATAGCATTGCTGAGGATAACACTTCAAGTTGTCTTCTGGCCTCTACAGGCACCTGTGCACATGTGTACCCCGTGTAGATGCACACACAAATATTTACTTACACATGAAAAATTAATGGACAGACAGAAGGGAGGGAGGTGGGAAGAAGGGAGGAAAGAGAATTGTGACGTAATTGTCTGATTTGCCATGCTGGTTCACACCTCCACCAGCAGTGCTGGACATTTCCAGGTGCTCTGCATCAGCACCAATGTTTGGTGAGGTTAACCTCTCATAGTGTCAGTCTCCCATGGTGGGTGTGAAGTTGCTTCTTATTGGGAGGGTCGCCTATGCTTCCCTGATGGCTTTTGTGGTTAAGCCCCCTTCTGCATGTTTACCACAAGCATGACTTCTTTTGAAAAGTCTCTATCTGTTCATGTTTTTGCCATTTCCAGCTGGAGTTGTTACCTCTTGTGCTGGGCGTGTGGTGATTCTGTCAGGGCTACTGTAAATGTGTCTCCCAGTCTGTGACTTACCCTTTTGTTTTCTAGTTGTGTCTTTTAATGAGTAGAAGGCTTTTAAATTTTAAATTAACTCCAATATATCCCTTCCCCCTTTTTCAAAGTTAGTACTTTCTGTAGCTTTTTTTTTTTTTTTTTAGCTCTGGAAATTTGCAGACCTTGAATATGCATGCAATCCAAGAGATGGTTCAAATATTGTTTCAGTGTTTCCAGCCAGCTGGCTCTTTCCACACAAGGTCAGCTTTGTCTGAGCTGTGGGAGCCCTTTGTCTTTGTACATGTTAAAGTGAAAGCGCTCTTGAACATTCCGTGGAATAGACAAATAGTTCAAGGACTAACCCCTCCAAGAAGAGGCATACGCAAGGCACTTTCTCCCTGTAGGTGAGACGGAGAATTCCTGTCACCTAAAGATAGTTGTCAGAGGCTGAGGACCAAGAGCAAAATGAAATGATAGTCCTGGTATATTTTTAAATTATTATTATTACTTTATGTGTGTGACTGTCTTGCCTGCATGCAGGCTTATTAGGCTTACAGTTCAGCATTGCTGTTCATCATCAAGGAAGTCAGGACAGGAACTCAAACAGGGCAAGTACCAGGAGGCAGGAATTGACACAGAGGCCATGGAAGGGTGCTGCTTACTGGCTTGCTCAGTTGGCTTTCCTATAAAACCCAGGACTGCCAGCCCAGGGATGGCACCACCCACAATGGGCTGGACCCTCCCACGTCAATCATTAATTAAGAAAATGCTCTTCAGTCTTGCCTACAACCCAATCTTATGTAGATACTTTCTCAGTTGGGATTCCATCTCAGATGACTCCAGCTCCTGTCAAGTTGACACAGAATTAGCTCGTACACTTCCCTTGCAGAGGTTACTTAATAGCACTGGGTAGATTTCTTCGTGTTTCTTGTGAAGGCTTATGATGGTGAAGGGCCTGTGGAAATTATGACCACCATATTCACATTTTCTCTGTCTGAGAGATAACAGCATGGCCCAATTTACAAACTCTCACTTGTTCTCACACATCAGCCCATGGAGTTGACAGCATAGAGTAGCCTGTGACCACAGTGCTTTATGTGTGGGGCAGGCAGTACTCTAGAAATTTCTGGTTAAACACATGCATGTCCCTGTCCCACCTTCCTGAAGGTCAGGCTCCTCTGGTCAGGGATAGCAACTTCTTCTTTGCTATAATAACATGCCAAGGACAAAGTGATTGCCATTGGCTTCCTATATCTGAAGGGTGGTGTTGTAATAGACCAGGAAATACACCAGCTATTGTCTAGAGTCTCAAGCCTCCCACCTGTATCAAGCAGAACCATGTCAGCTTCTGTCAAGAAGAGGCCAACTACCTGAGTGTATGAGGCCTCTTCCATCTTCTAAGATGTCACTTTCCTTGTTGACTAGAACTGGTGGAGGGGGCGACAACTGGACCGTTCCTTCTTTGAATGCTAAAGCTGAACTGAAAATGGGGGTTCCCTAGAGGTGGGTCTTGAATAAGAATCTAAGATGAAGTCCACAAGTCTTATTAGCACACTCATGTAATCCCAGCACCCAGAACTGAGACTGGACTGTCACAAGTTCAGTGCCAGCCAGCATCACACAGTGAGTTCAAGACCAACCTGAAATATATAGTGAACCCTTCTCTCAAAAGGAAAGGAAGAACTCCAAAATTGGCACTTGGTTTCTGGGAATGAATCAGTGTGGGAAGTCAGCACACATGTGTCATTTTCCATGACGCATCTTGCATGTAAATAGAAAACATTGCCAACCCTGTTTCTCCCCAGTAGAGTTTAGTTGTTGAGATACAAGTCCTGACATTGATGAACACTCATCATGTAAGACCAGAGGAGAAGATGACGTGATGAGTCCCCACTACTCTGATATCCCATCCCTGTTCCCAGCCCTAGAGACACATAGAATATGTTCACCTGAGAGCTATTATAAGGGAATGGTGGTCAAATGACTAGATGGCCAGCTCTCAGGTGAAAGGTACCACATCTTAACCATGCCTCAGTCATGAGTACTCCAGTAGGAGATCTGGGACACTGTGAGCCATGTATCCTGCCATGGCCCATCAGATGTCAGGACCCACAAGAAGCTTCCAGAATCACATGGATTAAATATCTGAGGTGGGATCTGAACCTAGATGTCTGAGTCCTGAAATGTCTTTACATGGTCCCCTACAGTATCTTTTCTGATGTCTTAGAGTGAGGCTTCCACAGTAGTCATTTCTTTCTCCTCAGAATAGTGCATGACTGCCTGGCCCCATGCACCATGGGATGGCAATGTTTTACCCCGAGTCTTCCGCTGTAGACTGCGTGAACTTCTGATGGTGGCAAATTGGTCACTGCCTTGTCCTTCCTGTGTGCAACTAATAACAAAGACAGTTCCTCAACTGGGGTAGAGGCCTGGCCACTAGTGACTGTGTCTCACTGTCAGTTGTGGCTCAGTCTCTAGGGTTCATCTGCTCTCCTGACGACTATGTTCCTCTGCCCACAATAGTCACTAAGTATTTTCCTGACGCTACTCACAGCTGTGTGGTGTAGGGTCTTTATAGAGCACATGACTCCCAGCTTTGGCCCTTCTGCCCTTGGTTTTGATTTTTAGGTGACCCTTGTGATCTTCAAAGTAAACTTGGGATTGGGGATAAATGAGGTAATGATCCCCATTTTACCGATGAGGGCCAGAGATGTGTATATCTAGTGAGTACTGAACCAGCACCTGAATGTAGATAGGCCTGAACCAGAGGTCTGTCCTTCTCCAAGAAAGCTGGAGTGTCTACAGAACATCAGCAACCCTGTGGGATGACATGACTCGGTAGCTGTGGAGTTGGGCAGTCAAGAGGTAGTGATGTTTGTGGCCACATCAGTAAAGGCCATTGTGGTTCTATTCATGGTGGGGATGGTGTAGTTGACAGTGATGTTGGTGTTCCAGCTAGTGCTGTGATGATGATGATGATCATGGAGATGGTGACAATAATGATGGTGATGGCAATGATGATCGTGGTAAGGACTATGATGGCCATGGTGGTAACAATGATCACAGTAATGGTGGTGTTAGTGATGTTGGTGATATGAATGATGGTGGTAATGCTGATAGTAATGATGGTCATGTGACAACAGTGATAATGGTTAATGATGGTTGTGGTGAGGACAGTGATGGTGATAATGATTTTGGGATGACAGGTGGGTAATACTAACCAAGTCTGGCACTCTAGCTTGGGAAGCCCTGCTGTTATGGACATAGATTGAGTGCTCTGCTCCCTCCCTGCCTCCGCCCAGTGCTCCCCTGCCTTCCCAGGAGGCCCCTGGCTGCTCTGTGCATTCCTGAACTTCCATTTGGTTCTCCGATTCTCCTCTTTCTGTGGCAGGCTCCCTTGAGAAAGTCACTTTGCTTTTGCCTTTGTGTATATTAGCTTTCTCCCCTGAAGTGCGAGCCTTCCCCACCTGATACATCCTATAGGGGGTGGAGAGTCACCTGAGATGACTACAGGGGCAGAAGCTCTATGCCACAGCTAATGATCATCAATACCAGTAGCTCCCCTCCTTCCAGCTCCCCTCCCTCCCTTCTACTTAAAATTTTAGGGCAAGGTCTCACTATGTCGCTCAGTTTAGCCTAGGACTCGCTAACATAACTCAGGCTTGGTCACTGCAATCCTTCCCTCAGCCTCTCAGTTGCTGGGGTCACAGGTTTGTGCTACCATGCCCAGAAGCTAGTATGCTGTCAGCTGCTGTGTGTCTTACTTCCAAGTTGTATGCTCAGTGCTCATTTGATGTGTTTGTTTTTCTGCCTAGTGTGAGTTCAGGTCTTTGGCCCATTTATCTTTTGGGTCATCTGTTTTTCTTGCTGATTCAAGGGTCCCTCTTCACACACCCCTGAAGCTAGTCTTGGGTCGATGATGTTCACTGGAACATGGGCTACTTTCACTCTCTGATGGCTGTTGATCCACTCTGTGACTCAGAAGAGGCAGGCGTGGGCTCCATGCCTCCTGTAGGTAGTGGGACCAGCTTCACGGTAATCCTATTTCCTCCTTTCTGCTCAAGTGCACATGGAGGCTCCCTCCTGTCTGTGCCAGGGATTCCAGGATCCTTTTTAAGCAAATTAAAGTGCTCCCTTAAGAAACACAAGAAGTAGGTTGGCTATGGCTGATAGCCCAGCAGGGGTATGGAGGTAACTGCATCACACCCCTCACTAGATAAATCCCTTCCCTGTGTTGAGACAAGCAAGTGCCTTTGGGATTCTCAGGGCTCCTTGGTGGAGGAAGTTTTGGGTATGGGGCAGGGTCTGAACAGTGAGGCCCCTTGTGTTCCCTCCCCTTGTGAAAACTGTTCTGTCACAGTGACAAAGATCCTGACCCATATATGAGCTCCAGCCTCCACTAAACCAGCCTCATTAGGATGGCAGCCTGACCCATATGTCTTATAGATGGTATTCCTCTGATCCTTGAAACAAACCCAGGCTTTATCTTGTGTACCCCAAGAAAGAAGTCAAGAGAACCTGAACTACACATTTTCCCTCCCAGATCCTATGGTTATAGCCAAAGGAAGCCTTCACTCCTTGTTTCCATTCAATAAGACCCGACACAGGCTAACCAGTAAAGTCAAGAACCTGAGGACATGGACACCCCAGAGGCCTGACTACTCTATAGTGACATACAGATCTTTCTTTAAAAGGTGCAGTTTTGTCTTTAAAAGTCAGCATGGGGGGGTGGGGCTAGAGAGATGGCTCAGCAGTTGAGAGCACTTGATGCTCTTGCAGATGACCTGGGCTCTGTCCCCATCACTCATACCAGGCAACTCACACCTGCCTGTAACTCCAGCTCTAGGGGAATCTAATGTTCTCATCTGGCTTCTGTGGGCACCCACACACATGTAATGCATATACCCATACTCAGGCACACATACATACACATGAAATGAATAAATAATCCTTAAAAAAAAAAGGTCAGGAGGTGGTGGCATATGCCTTTAGTTCCAGTACTTGGGAGGCAGAGATAGGCAGATCTCTGTGAGTTTGAGGCCAGCCTGGTCTACAAGGTGAGTTATAGGATAGCCAGGACTACATGGAAAAACCCTGTCTCAAAAATAAAACAAAATAAAACCAAAACAACAACAAAAATGTAGCAGACCAGGTGGGCACAGACCTTTAATCCCATCACTCAGGAGACAGAGGCAGGAGGATCTCTAAGTTTGAGCCTGGCCCCTCATACCCCTCATAGAGAGTTTCAGATCAGCCAGGACTGCATAGTAAAACCCTGTTTCAAAAAAGAAAAAATCAGCATTGGACCCCCTCAGTTGGAATGCAGAGCCCAAGGATCCTTATGAGACTTGAGATACCTGGGGTTCCCAGATGCTTTATGCGCACCACCACGCTGTGGGGCTCAGGCCTGGTGCTCAGAGGGGCTCAGCTGTACTTCTGGGGTGCTGGTTTCTTTTCACTTTTGCTTCTTATGACCGCATCCAAACTTAGTGGCAACTTAAGTCACCATCACTCTTTCAACTGGAGGCAAAAGCTATGAACCATGCCCTATGTGAGCCAAGTATTAGTTTCAGCAGTTAAAAGCTTTGCCTTGATCATCTTCTGGCACAGCTGGATCCAGGTGCTAACATTATGTGCTCAGGGAGGGCTTTCTCATTCTGGACCCTTGTCTCTGTATGGAGCCCTCCTCTTCTTGTCAGCTTGTCTCTCATGTGTACTCTGGCAACCACAAGCCTGATGTCCTTATAGATTCCAAGTGCAGGACAAAGATGCTGGCTAAGCTTGGTGTGGGTCCTGTGATGGTCTTAATGGGGCCTGTTTGACTCATGAAGCTGGTTTCTGTGGCAGAGCTGGGGGGAGGGGAGCTGGTGTATCAGCAAGAGTGGCTGGTAGAACACAGTGGGGGACAGTGTGCTACGGACAGACAGTGGGGGTTCGGTGACACCCTGTAGCAGATGTCTGAAGATCAGGGAGGACATAGCCCTGCTTCTGTAGCCTTACCAAGGACACAAAGATGGAGGGGTGGTCTCCCCCCTTCCCCAGGGTAGGGGTTGGTGGAATACGTTGTTCAGATACTGTCTGTTAGTCACTGAGTGTGTAAACCCTCCACAATCTCACAGTGGCCGGGTGGCCTCTTCCAAAATAGAACGTGTCTGTTATCTTTAGAGCTGTTAAAAATATAGGCAAATGACTCTATTAGCACAATTGCAATCTAAAATATTAATAACGCAACCCCAGCTAGCTTCCAAAGGAGCCACTAACTGCTCCCTAATGGGACATAAAATAAATATGAAGGCTTGCCATTCTGTCTGCTAACGACTGTGTGTTTGTTAAACAATGTGGCACACGAATGCACCCACGCATGCACACACACACAAACACACACACAACCCCGCCCTATCTTTTACGCCATTTTATTAAAATACACTCAGAGCTGCTTTGAGGAAGGGGGTTGGGGCTGCTGTTTCTTAGCAGCTGCTTGGAGTTTTAAATACCAGTTTCCATGCAGGGGTTTGCCCCCAAAATAGAGTTGTGCCATCTCTGAATGATGTTTTGGGTTATGTTGGGAGGATTTGGTCTTTGACTTCCTGTGGGACCCAGGCCGTCCTTGCTTCCTCCCAGGAGCAGTGCTGGACTGCTCTGGGTTACCATGGTAACCTGGAGATACTGGCTACCAGCCCTGCCCTTTTTCCCCATAACCTCTTCCTGCCTGGCACTCTGTTGGAAAGTCACCTTGAGCTCAGTCACCTTGCACAGGCATCTGAGGGAAAGGTAACAGTGTGGAGTGGATGTCCATAGACAGGGAAACATACTCGGTATTCCACTGGACCAGAGGGAAGGGCAGTAGGCTAAAGATATGGTTGTTGTGCCCCACAGCCTAGATGTCTAATTCCTCACAGCTCTAGAATCTGGGTAGAATCTGGGGGTCTGAGGGGCATGCTGGTCTAAATTAAGAGCTCCCCACAGCTGGCAGACCTTGCTACCCATGTATCCTGGTGTCTTTGTCTGCCTTCTCCCTATGTACCATCCCCACTCTTGAAGGCATCCCTGACCCTCCCTAAGCACTCAGTCTCTAAGCATAGCTGCACTAGGCTTGAGACCTTGCCTAAGAGTAGTGCCAGCCAGGTACAAGGATAAGGGGGTGAACACTGAGGCTATCTATGCCCCTGTGGACATCTGTGAGCAACAATGTCCCCCAATTCAGCCTTTTCTGTGTGAGAGGTGAAGGTGGTGGCTGTCCCCTATCTAGTGTTTGCTGTTGGTCGGGCTGCACACCTGCCTACTGGTCAGATTTGGAAATCCCTTTTGGAGTTGCCTCAGGTCAGTGGGTACAATTTGGGTTCCCAAGCACACTGAAAAGGCAAAGGCATGTCTCCAGCTTTTGATTTAAGGCCAAAAGCTCAGGCACCAGAACCTGCATCATTGCTGTGTAGCTATGGGAAAGTTGTTCGGCCTCTCTGGATCTGTTTTCAGCTCTTAGCGGTACTGACTGCACTGTATTGGGTATGGAGCTACTGTGGGAGGAGATGGATTGTTCATGGAAGTTTTAGATGCAGTGTGATCCTCTCATCCTCACTATCCCATGCATCCCGTCTCAGATACAATTGGGTGTGATGTGTAGAGAGCCTGCCCAGTGTTAGGACCCATTGAAAATCAGCACTGTTGCCAAAGTGCCTTCACTGCTTTGTGGCCAGGGTGTCTGGCGTGAGGTCCAGGGTCTGTACTAGTCAGATTGGTGGTGTGCTTGCTGAGCTGGTCTTTAGTCCAATTAAATGCCTCAGGGAGAAGCAGGTGAGTGCCTGGATGGTGGCTCGTAAGTGCCTGCTAGAGTGAGTTGATAGGGCTATGATGCCCTCCCTGACAGAAACGACAAGGAGGGTGCAGCTAGCTTATGGCAGAGCTTCCCACGCCCCACATGGCCAAGCAGAGATGTGCCAGGGAGTGGGCAGAAGATTGATGGGTGGATGGATGGGTGGAATAAAGGGGTAGATGGGCAATAAGGATAGATGGATAAATGCAGACAATGGATGGATGAAGTTAGACGGATGAGTTTATGAATAAATATGATGGATAGGTGGGTGGGAGGTGGGTGAGTGGATGGATGGATGAATAGATGGATGGCTAGATAGATAAGTGGATGGATGGATGGATGGATGGATGGATGGATGGTAGATGGGTAAATGGATGGGTAAATGGGTGGGTGGATGAATGAATATATGAATGGATGAGTATTTGGGTGGCTGGCTAGGGAGGTAGATGGATGAGTGGATATGTAGGTGGGTGAGTAGGTGAGTAGATTGTTGGATGGATTGGTAGGTGGATGGATGCACAACTAGATGTATAGGTGGGTAGGTTGAATGGAGCAAAGAATGCATAGATGAGTGGATGAGTGAGTGGATGGTTGGTGGGGAGGTGGATGGGAGGTGGGAAGCTGGCTGTACACCACTCTCTTGTCTCATTTACATGCCTACTCCAGTTGTTTTACACCCCTACAATGGACCCAGGAGATGTTTCAGAAGCCTTAGGGTCTGTGAGCAAAGGCCAGCAGGGGTGTATATAAGACTTTGGACAATGACATTAACCTCCCTGGCCTCCCACCCAGGCTGGCTTTGGTTCATTTAGGCACCTCTTCCCATCAGCTAGCCCAGGGGCTCAGTGACTGCCCACCCTACATACGTTGCTTGACCCTAGTGTCTGCAGCTTGCAGACCTCACCTGTCCCTCTCACCAACCCATGAGTGTCTGGATGCTGTAATGTTTCATATGGCAGACAATGTCATGCACCCACAAGAGGAAACGGGCACTCCACAAGCACTGGTGGTTCTACTGCTATGCTGTCTGTCAGCAGGAGCAAAGAGAAGCCTGAGGATTTACTTTGGTACCTGGGCACTCAGTTCTGGGACAGTGAGCCAGACTGGGAGTCCCCTGGAGCTGGGGCAAAAATGGATGCCTCATGCCACCCCCAGAGCTGCAGATCTTTCTGGAAAGTGAAGGCTGTCATATGGCACTCTGCTA
The DNA here is from genome assembly GCF_003668045.3 of Cricetulus griseus. Lineage (NCBI taxonomy): Eukaryota > Metazoa > Chordata > Mammalia > Rodentia > Cricetidae > Cricetulus > Cricetulus griseus. The sequence continues at coordinate 57,169,068 of NC_048596.1, read as the reverse complement.
GTGAATGGAGATGTTGTTTTTGGCTTCTCTGAAATAGACGATGGGAAACAGACCCAGAGATTATGAATAAACATTGGCTTATGGGGGCTGCTCACTGCTAATGGCAAAACCTCCACACTTACAGATTAAATTTGAGACACACATATGGAAAGGGACTCTGAGGAGGCCAGACTCCTGCTTGAGCAAATCATACAGCCACTGTGGGAGGACACACCGTATGGCCCCTAGCCAGGGTCATGTCCACAGTCCAGGAGGAGCCTGTTTTCCCCAAGACAGTCAGGAAGACACTGCAGGGAGCAGGGACTACCTGGGTACTGCCTGCTGGCATGGACTATCAAGTTAGTGTGTGACTTCAGCCAAAGTGACGTCTGGAACCTTTAGGGTGGTTAATAAAATCAAGTTAGAATTAACTCCCAGTGGACACTGTGGCCTGTCAGATGAGCCCCGAAGAGCTCTGAGGGGCGTCTGGGTGTGTCCCACCTGTGTTTGCTGAACCGAAATATAATCCTCACACCAAAAGATTTACCCTTTTAAACTGTGTGGCACAGCAGCTTTTTTTTTTTTTCCACACAGTTCTGAAAACCTCAGCATATTGAATCCCAAAATGCTCTAGCTCCCTAAGTATAAAGCTGGCACCCAAAACAGCCCCTTCCTTCCTTCTCTCATCAGCCTTTGGCAGCCACGAACCCTCCTGCTGGCTCTGAGCAATTCATGTCATGGAATTCATCAGAAGATAGTCTTTCACAAGTGACTTTTAATTTAGCAAAAGGCTTATTATTCCTTCTTGTGGCTAATTCTTTTTTATTTGCATGCACATGGCACACTTCATCAGTCAGTAGTTGATGGACACCTTTGCTTCCACCCTTTGGCTGTTGTGAATTGTTTTGCTGTTAACGTTCAGGTACAGGTTTTGGTTAGAGCCTATTCAGTACCCTGGGGTTTATATATCTAAGGGTTGAAATGTTGGATTGTGTGATTTCTCTGTGTGTGTGTGTGTGTGTGTGTGTGTGTGTGTGTGTGTGTGTGTGTGTGTGTGTGTGTGTGGTGTATGCATAAGTGTGTTGGTGTACATGCCTATGAGGAGACCCAAGGAGGACATATGGAGCCCTGCTCTATCACTCCCCACCATAATCCTTTGAGGTGGGGTGTCTTCATGAATGTGGAGCTTGACTGGTGGCCTGCAAGCCCCAGAGAGCTTCCAATCCCTGCCCCACACAGGGCTGGGGTTACAGGTGTGCATGCAGCCACAGCCAGCTTTTTATGTGGCTTCTGGGTGTTTGAACTCAGTCAGGTCCTCATGCTTCCGCAGCAAGCACTCTAACCTACTGAGCCAGCTCATTAGCCCTGTTTAACATCGAGGGCCTGCCGGGCTGTAGTCAGCTGTGACTGGCACTGGTGAGTGGCTTTGCTCTGTGAAAGCCTCCCCTGTCACCTCTCTCAGACCCCAGGACACAGTTCTTTGAACTGCTGGTATAGCTCTGTGGTGCATATGCTACCTCATTTCTGTTAGTACAAGACTGTGAGGGTGGGTGTGGCAATCTCTCCCTGGCTTCTAGGGAGCTCAGGAGGTTGAGGAGTAAGATTTAGTTCTCTACAGCCCTGTAAAGATGGCCCTCCCATGTTGCTGAAGCACAGACGGATATAAAATACACCTGCTCTCAGGCCAGGAAAGCCTGGCTTCTCAGCCAGCCCACATGCCACCTGCCTCATGCTTGCTTAATGCTGTTGAAATTTCTACTGTTTTGGACAAAGGGACATATTGTCACCCTGCACTAGGCTTCACATACTTGCCATCAGGCTTTGTTGTCCCCATGGCACCCCTAGAAATCTTCACTGGTAGACCTCTGGGGTTGGCCACACAGATAGAAGGTCATCTGTTCTACATGTTTCCAGAGCTGGCTACAGTGCTGGTGCTATAGGCAGGAGTGTGCTGAGGAGTCGGGCACTTGGCTGCTGAGGTGTGCATACAGCTCATAAACGTATTGAACTGCGAAATCTAAGGCACCATGTGCCCGCTGTTGGGGAGGGCCAGCTCTGGCCACTCTGTCCTCTCTCCGCCTGAGCTGGGCATGTTCACCAGGGCTCCAGCACTCTCTCACAGCCCCTCCTTTCAGGTTCTTTGGCTTTGGTTAGAGCATTTGTCTTATGTTACATCCGCACAATGCTGCCAGCTCCCCTGGGAATGCCACCCACCCCAGTGCAGCTGCTCTACGCATGCTACTGACTTCCGCTGGCCAAGATATAAATTTGCCCTTCGTTTGAATCCAGAAGGTTCTGGCACTCCATCCCACTGAAGGACCCCCAAGGCAAAGCAGCAGAGCAGAGACTATAACTCCCCCGCTGAGGGTCACACAACTAGACACTCAGCTAGAAGGCTTTTCCTGCAGACCCAGATTGCCCATCCAACTGCAAGAAACCACCCAGAAGCCACAGTGGTGCACATGACCTTCCACAGCTAAGTGCAGGTAGGCAGTGAGAGAGAGAGAGCCCACACCAGCTTCGAGCCCTGTGCTAACTAGCAGGCACCTCCTCACGAAATGGAGCACCACGGCCCCCACAGAGCACCAGATGAGAGATGTTCATGTACACACACATTCATGGCACAGTATGTGCACACACATGAATACATATGCATGGTGACACACATGCTGGGCAGCACACCTGTATAGACACATACCTAGAATGAGTGTGTGCATGCTATCAATCATGCCTGCATACGTATAGGTACTTATATCTACATGCATTTGTGTGCATACATCTGCATGTGTGTGCACAAGGTACATGCCTGTACAAGTGTGTGCATTTCCTTTATACCTGCACACATGTACACGTGTGTGTATTTCTGAAACTTAAGGCCTGCTTTGCTCAGGCTCGCTGCGTCTGCCCTGCAGTCAGGTGGATACACGACACCCGTACTATTTGGGGCTGAGCTGTCCTTGAGTTCTGGCACAGATACAAAGCCCTGGTGACGACCTGACCCAGTTCCCATTCCTGAAGCTCTGGCTTCCCTCGTGGACAGTCCTAGAAGGAGTCTGATTGCCAGGGTGACTGCCTCATTTGTCATCCAAACGGTGCTGCTTCCAAGAGCAAAGGAGAGCAGCAGAGCTGTGGCCGCTGAGGGAATCGGCTGACCCACTTTCACCAAGAGCTGAGGTTTCCTGGCCTGATGCAGGCAGCACTCCCCCTCCAGGCAGAGGAGGCAACTAGTCACTTACTCACCTACACCCTGCTGTCCAACAGAAGCTGCTCTATGCATGGAGCTAGAAGTCATCACTGGGTGACATTTGGGGAAGGGCCACATTTCCCTGTGAATCTGGACCTGCTGAGGAGGCTGGTACAGTCTGCTGATGAGTGGTCATCACCTAGGAAGTCCATGTAAGGGAGATGTGGAGATATGGGGGTGTCCTCCACCTTGGAAGGATCATGACAGCAGGATCCCTGAGGGTACCATGACACTGAGGACAGAGGCAGGGAAGGAAGGGAGACCTACCTCCCACATAGGGGCTCAAGCTAACATCTGTCTGGTCAGGTCTGCCCAGAGATGTCATGCAGATCCCTGCTGGAATGGTGACAGCTCTGCCTCTGTGCCTGTGATATGCCCCACCTACAGTCACCTGCAGAAAGAGCCCTTCCAAGTGGGCCTGTAAAATAAATCAGGAACAGAACCTAGGGCCTGGCAATCCTAAAAAGCCAGGCTTGGCCATTCATCTTCTGTAAGCCAATTAGAAGATCTAAATTAATAGTGAGTGAAAAGCAGGACAAGATGTATTCAGTGTGGACTACACTAGGAAGAGGGTCAGAAAGACTCAGGGAACTCCTTAGTCCATCACCAGGCTCCTGACGTGTTGCTTAGGTTTAAAGAAAAGCCAGAGCGTGTGTGTATAACTGACAGTTGCTGAAGTGTGGTTCTCCCCCACACCATCTCAGCTTAAAGTCTCTCCTGTAAGGTCCTCTGATGAACTGCAAACCTCCCTGGGGAGCCTGCAGCCCACCCTGTCCCCCAGATGGCACCAGGCTTCAGCCTTCTCCTCAATCCAGCATGACAGTCCTTGGGGGAAGTTCCAGTTTCTTGGGGGTCCATTGTTTCAATATTCTGGTAGCCAAAGGGCCACAAATATCTCTTTAGAATATCTTCATTCCTTCCAGGCAGGCCAGGGTTGTGAGTTGAGTAACCTAGACAGCTTGTCTTTTCTGCACCCCCCACCTGCCCCAGACAGGCATTGCCCCCTCCTCAGGCTTTGGTGAGAGTGCAGATGGTCCCACGAAGTGCCAGGCATCTCCTCATGAAATACGGGACTTGAGTTCCCCTTAGCAGTCACTTGGGGCCACCCACAATCACCTCACAGTGAAGCCATGCTGGATTGTACTTGAGACTCTGCACTGGGCAGACACCAGTTGTAACCAGCCCAGGCCCCTGGAGTATGCTGTGAGTAGTTCAGTATATGTTGTCTTCCCCAGATCAGGCCAGGCCAATGCCAGCAATGGCCTGGAGGCCACCTGCTCCTCCCTCATGCCTGCTCTTCTTGATGGAGAGCTCTGCTCCCTGTCCCCTGGGTTGGTCAGTGTTGCTATCCTGACCCACCCAGTGGCAGAGCAGCCTCCCTTGGGGCCCATAGCCATCCATTCTCACACCCTGCAAGGTGAACTTGCAGAGCCTGTCTCTGTACCTGCAACCCATGACAGATGAGTCCAGGAAGGTCAAGACAAGCAGGACTGGAGCACAAATGACTGCTGCCCATCAGTTGCTGGAAGAAGAGATGAAGTAGCAGAAGCAGCATACAGGAACATGACAGGGCAATCTGTTGGCCCTTCAAACCCTAGAAACCCAGAGAGGGAACCCTGTTTTGTCCCTCAGCCACCGACACTACCCTCCCCAACCTGCCTTCATCCTTTTCCACACTCCTCACTGCCCCAGGTCCCCCACAGCTTTGTTTCTCCTGTAAGTGAAGCCAGCTGGGAAACCAGCTCACAAATGCTCACTGTCTCTTTCCACCACATGGTTCCCAAGGATAGAACTCTAATGGTCAAGCTCAGAGGCAAGCACTTTCACCAGCAGAGTCATCTCACAGGCCCCCGTTGGAAACTATCTCTCTTGCTTCGAGGGGAAAAAAGAAAAAACAGAGTTCAGGCTGCAGATTAAGATTCTAAACAAGGGCTAGAGGGACAGCCCTGCAGAGCCTGGCTCCTGAGGTTCAAGGGTCCCGTCTGTCTGAACAAGGAGCAAAGCATCAGAACACTTGCTCTTGCCTCTCTGCAGCCCAGCCTCAGAGCACTGAGTGCAGATATGTTGTTCCAGGTAGGAATTTCCTTCCCATTGGGCTGCCCCAGCTGACCCCTCCCAGCTCAGCAGAGAAGGAAAGGGAAAGGATGAAGGTCCCTCCCTCCCTGTAGGCTCAGCACCCCTCCATCCCTTCCAGCTTCCTTCATGGCATGAGGCCTTCCTCGGCTTTTATGGCTTCTTTTTGGGCCACTCTTCTTTTGCCTCTCAGGAGGTAGTCTTCATCTGCCTTGATCATGGCCTCCCACTTACAGCCTCAGAGTCCTGCATAGTATCCAGGCTTCATAAGCATCCATCCTGTATGGGAGCTGGGACTCACTTCTGTACACCATGCACCGTCTGCTTTATGCTGCCCATGCTGCCTCTGGGAACAGCTCAGACCCCATGGTCAGGCTTCTCACTCAGCACCACATCCTCTGAGCAGGTGTGAGATTCCTTTCTCCCAAGGCCAAGGTATGTCCCTCCATGCATATCTGAGGACTCACCTGCCCAGCAGCATGTGTAGGGGGATTTAGATTTCCTGGCTTTAACACTTTAGGGCTTATAATTTTCTGGGAATAGAATTACCATGTTAAAATTTTTAAGAAATGATGAAAAACTTTTTCATTCTAGAATATAGAGGAGTGAACATGAGTGCACACACACACACACACACACACACACACACACACACACACACACACACACACACGTAGGGACAACTGGTCAACCTCAGGTGTTCCTCCTTAGGACATGTTACACATTGTTTTCTGTAACAGGGTCTCTCTCTGACCTGAAACTAATCAAGTGGGCTAGGCCCAGTGAACCCAGGCATACACCTGTCTCCTCTCTGGATCTGGGATTGAAGTTTCACTATGTAGCCCAGGCTGGCCTAAAACTTATTATGCAAGACCAGACTGACCTCTGCCTGCCTTTGCTTTCTGCATCCTGGGATTAAAGGATATGATGTGACACTATGTCCAGAAGCCCTTTTTAAAGCTGTATTTATTTTTTATGTTTATATGTGTGTGCCTTTGTGGTTTTATATACATCACATGCACACAAGAACCTGAAGAGTCCAGACGAGGGCATCAGAGAACTGTAGTTACAGTTGAGCTGCCTTATGGGTGCTGGGAACTGAACCCAGGTCCTATGGAAGAGCAGCCAGTACTCTTAACCACTGATCCATCTCTCCAGTCACATGCTGGCCTTTTTCATTTGGGTTCTTGGACTTGAAATCAGGTCCTCATGCTTGTGTAGAAAACATATTAACACATGAACCATTTCCCCATCCCCATGTTCTGGAATTTTCCTGCAGAGGGAATCACCTATGACTGCTATCTCCTGAGCAGAGCTTTTAAGTCTGGCCTGGCACTCATTTTCCCATTAATGGCATAAAGGCAGAACCACATCTGTCTACTTGTCCATCTGTACACTCTCCAGGAAAGGACCCACCTAGGACCATCCCATGTCCCCGCATGGCACACAGTAGGCCCACTGCAGACTCCTGTCATGGAAACCAAAAGAATGACAGTGTGTCTTAGAGACAGCTAGTTATTTTCTAAGGAACGTGACACAGATTTAGAATTCAGTGTGGCTAAGAATCAGCCGGCTTCTGCCACTAAAAACTCGCTTGTCGTTTTGTCTGCCAAGAATTCCAGAAGCTTCTCCAAGTGATCACTGTTGGGAGCAGAAGCATTGCCACTAAAATTAGGTGATGAAATAGTTGTTATGAAACACCAAAGAAACCGACAGATACATTTAATGAGTGGGGAACACTCCTCCTCCATGACAGCCACACTGTGGCCGGAGCTGTGTCCCTGGTTGGGTTTTATTGACCCAACACTGTGGTTGCTTAAAGTAGAAACAATTTGGTATTTGGGAATATATACTTTAGACTCAATATTCTTTCAAACTGATGTAAAACTAGTCTCCCTCTCAGCACAGGCCTGCTCCCCTCCCCTTCCCCCTCCCCTCTACTAGAATACCTGTGACATGATGCTTGGATATCCACAATGCCCATGCCATGTCACCCAGTAGAAAAGCACTGAGGCGCCATGTCTTGAATGAGATGGGGTTTATCTCTCTGCTCTGTTCCAGAAAGCAAAAGAAGGCAGCCCAAACCTGGAACAGAGATGTTAAACTTAATTAGAGGGACCTGGTTTCTTCATTTCTTGCTGTTCTGAAATCCTTAATAAGCTGCCTGTGGTTCAGGCCAGCTGCATAGATTACAGCCATCACACACACACACACACACACACACACACACACACACACACACACACACACACACACACACAAACATCTTAAGGACATGTGTATGTCTAGGTGTGGGTTGTCAGCCATAAGTGATGTCATAAAGGGGTTTTGAGCTGCAACTGGGGGATGAATGGAGAGCAGATATTAGAGAGGGCTTTTGGTACCCCCATCCAGTCCCTTCCTCCCATTTCCTCACTGTCCCCTCCAGCCACATCTTGTCCTTCTCTCACATTCCAGAGCAGGTCATAACATTTGGAGCAAAATGTCACTGTGTGATAAAGCAGTGTGGTGCTTCAGGTGAGAACACAGCTGGTTTCACACCAGGCAACTCAGCTCAAGATGGAGCTGAGGCAGGGACTCACCCAGGGTGAGTGCATGCCTGCTGGGGTCAGATGGCCACCTGAGGTCCACAGCACAGGTTCATGATGCCTACATTTGCCTCAGAGGGACCCTGCCTATCAGAGTCTACTTCTGCATCAGTGGGGCCTCCTACTTACAACCAGCAACCCACCCAACCCACAGAGGAAGTAAATGGTGTTCAGACTCAAGATGGATAGCCTCAGGTGTGGCTAAACCCAGGTGCACACATTCTCTGTGTACCTTATCTGTCTGTTTTTCTCTGTGTGGATTCCTCAGGCTGGTCCTCTCTAAGCCACATGGAAGTGACCAGCAATGGCATCAGGCTGGTGAGTGATTGTTCTGGCAATCCTGGCATCTTGTGTGGCATAGTGCATCGTCTCTAGTCACCATGAGAGACAGCACAAGATTGGGTCTCACTGGGTGATGACTTGTCTGTCTAACTTTGATTCACTTGGTCCGGATGGCCAAGAGGGAAGGTTAGGCTGGCAGTGGTACTTCAGGAATGTGGGCTAAGTTCAGGATATGGGTATTTCCTGCAGAAAGTGGCAAATGGACTCTGGCAAGCCAACTGCATACTTCCTGTCCATCTACCCTTGCTTCTCCCAGTCCCTGCCCTGATCCTACTCCTCTATAGCGAGGCAGAGCTGCCTCAGATGCTACGTTCAGTGGTTTGCCTTATCATCTGTTGCTCTTCACACTTGGTGCCTGAGACCGCCTCAGGAGTGGAACTGTGTATAATCCCCTCTGTGAGGTGTCACACCTGCCAGCAAGGAACATGGCATGGACACATTCTGAAGAAGTCACACGACCCATTGGATGACTGGAATGAAGATAGGGAGGGAGGGGCAAAGGTGTGGGGAGACTGATGGGTGAGAGTAGGTAGATGGATAGATGGACATGTGGTGGGCAGATGGAATGATGGATGGATAGGTGGAAGGAAGAGAGGACAGAGAGAGGGATGGAGGAACAGTTGACTGGATTTATGGATGGATAAGTGAGTGATAGAAAGGTAGGTGAATGGGGGACTTAATAGGCCTCTCATTGGTTGCCAAGACAGAAAGAGTCACTGATTCCTACAGCCCTGATGCAACACCAGCAATTTAATATAGTGACATTTCATGTCAGTGCTAGCATGCATGCTTCCATCATACTGCAAAGTAGCAGGGAAGGAAGTATGGGGGGAGCATAGGAGACTGATGGAAAGGATCCAGGAAGCCCTGGGGTTGTGTGCAGGTTGTGGGCTTTGATTGTGAGTTCTGCCCACCAGCTACAACTTTGGAATGACATGTCCTGCCTCCTGTGTTCATTCTGAGCATCTTAGATCAGGCCATCTGTGCCTGCCTCTCCCCCTCCTTCTTGCTCCCCATTTCTCTTCTTCCTCCTCCTTTCCCACCCCTTGCCCTCTACTTCCCTTCCTCCTCCAGACATTTCCAGAGTTCATGGCTGCTGGGGAGGGAGGTGGCTTTGTCCCTGATGAGACCACTGTGTCCACTGGATGTTCATGTGTAGAAAATGTAACCCTGAGGTAACATGTCTGTGGCATTTGGATGTAGAGCAGCCTTTGTAAGGTAATGAAGTCAGACAAGGACACATGGATGTGGCCTTGCGGTGGCTTTTGAAGAGTCTGAAATGCTTACTCTGTCTCTGCGTGGTCCCTTTGACTGTGTGATGACCAGGCAGGAGACGGTCACCAGGTCATTTTCCCAGACTTTCAACAACCAGAACTAAGATCCACACAAACTTCTGTGCTCCATAAATTCCCCAGGCTCAGGTATTGTGTCAAAGCAACAGAAAGTAGACTCTGATGCTTCCCTACCTCCTACTGGGGAGCATGACACAGGTTCTGAGGGACACACAGCCCCTGCCACCCAGATGACAGGTTAACTGGTAACTGGTTTTGGAGCCCATGGGCCTGGGGCTGGTCCCATGTTTCCCCTTGCTGAGTCCTGTCCTTGTCCTGTGGTGACTGGGTTTAGGTGAAGGAGCACTCTTCTGCCCAGACATCATCTCTCATCCCTGCCCCACAATACTTTCTTAGCCCCAGAACCTGGCACGGAAGAACAACAGTCTGGAACTCACGGCCATCCAGGAGCCCCATTAATCACATGAACACAAAGCAGATCTCTCTTTGTCACTGCCCCTTGTTTCCCCAGCATCTGGTGATTTATATTCTGATCAAAATGATGCTTCGAGACCTCAGGACAGATACCAACAGGGCTTGGTAGATGCAGTTATGGCTCTCTAGGAGTGTTCCAGACCTAGCAACTCATGATAACTACAGCCCCCAGGATCCACCTAGTTGGGGGACCCAGACCCAGATAGAGGCTTCTCTGGGCTTCATGAGGCCAAGAGCTACTTGTAAAGGTGGACCATGGCATATATGCTTGAAGGCCCACTTAGAGAGCCCCCTGATGGCAATGCCCAGCCACCTCGCACACACGGTGTCCAGACTCTAGGTTTCTTTTCAGGCTCTAGGCCTAGAGCTATGGGCCCAGGGAATCTGGGAGTGATGCTGATGTCCCACAGTGCACAGACTCTGCCTCCATCAGGAACCCAGGTGTAGATGCAGATGGTCCACCATCTGCCCACATGGAGAGGAGTAGCCTCTCAGCCCAGCTACTGTGACAAAGGCCATAGAGATCAGAGCGGCAGAAGTATGCTGCTCCCCGCTCTGGTGACGAGATGCAGATCAGGGGCTGAGCCTAGGGAGGGCTCTCATTCCCTGGGTCACAGATGGTCACCTGCTCACCATGTCCTCATATGGCCTGTCCTGGTCACTGTTCTACTGCTGTGAAGAGACACTGTGACCAAGGCAATTCTTATAAAAGAAAGCATTTAATTGGGGGCTTGCTTAGGGTTTCATGTGTTTACTCCAACATTATCATGGCAGGAAGCATGGCAGCAGACATGGCAGGGCAGGCATGGTGCCGGAGAAGTAGTTGAGAGCTACACTCTGATCTGCTGGCAGAGACAGACACTGGGCTTGGCATGGGCTTTTGAAACCTCAAAGCCCAGCCCTAGTGACACACTTCCTCCAACAAGGGCACACCTTCTAATCCTTTCAGATAGTGCCACTCCCTGGTGACTAAGCATTCAAATATATGAACGTAAGGGGGCTATTCTTATTCAAACTACCACATGGCCAAAAGGCAGGGAGAATGGCTGTTGGTATTCTCCTACATGGAAGGAAAGCACTTAACCATGGAGAACACAGCCTTAGCCATTTATTCATTTAAATTTAACGTGTGTGTGTGTGTGTGTGTGTGTGTGTGTGTGTGTGTGTTGTCATGTGGGTACGCACATACAGATAAACACATAAAGGCCAGATGTCAACTTCAGGTATCATTTTCCTCAAGAGTCTTCTACCTTTTCTATAACACATGGACTTACTGTGTAGCCCAGGTTGGTCTCAGACTTGAGATTTCCCAGTCTCAGCCTCCCGAGCGCTGGGATGCAGGCAGCACCTTACCTGGCTGGTGGTATTTTTCATAGACACTCTTTTCTTCATGAAGTATATGCTTCAGCATATGCTGATGCTGTCTAACCTGTCTCCTCCCAAAGACCAGCCCTCAAGGGACTGGCTTCAGTATTTGAAGGCAGGGACACAGTTCAGGCCATACCTGGTAGCTTCATAGAATTCACGCAAAGACCTAGCCCCCTTCCCTGTTGCCGCCTCTCCTACCTGACACTTCAGTATACAAAGTGCCCCTCTGCCTCTGCCCCACACTTTGAATCCTGTTTATTCACACTCCAGGAACTGGTTAGGTCCCTCCAACCTGCAGGCCATAGAAACCTTATGGAAGTTGTGCAGACTGTGGCCACCTCTGGCCAGCTCCCAGAGACAGAGCACTCTAGAGAATGGGTGTCTGGACTCTTACATGCCATGCTTGCTCTCAGAACAGATTCCTGATGAGGATTCATTGGGTCTTCTTTAGAACCTGCTGTGAGCTGAGAGACATGTATCTCCCCACTTCCAGGCCCTGCAACTATTGCCCTGTTAGGAAAAAAAAGGCCAGGCAATGTTGCACACACCTGTAATCCTTGGGAGACCAAGGAGGGAGGAGCCCAAGTTAGAAGCCAGCCTGGGCTACATAGCAAGTTCCTGTCTCAAAAGTGGAGCAGCAGTAGTACTTTCTTGTCAGAACCACCAATTCAGAAATAATGGCGTGGAGACTTATAATTAATTATGAATGTTTGGCCTTATCTTAGGCTTGTTCCTAACTAGTTCTTATAATTTAAATTAACCCAATATTTTAAAATCTACATTCTGGCACGTGGTTCATTACCTCATCTCCATACTGCCCATCCTGCTTCCTCAGTGTCTTGCTGGCAACTCTGCCTTTCTTCTTCCCAGAGTTCTCTTTCTGCTCAGAAATCCCACCTCTAACTCCTGCCTAGATATTTGTTGTTCGGCTTTTTATTACACCAATCATAGCACTACATCTTCACACAGTGTACAAATATCCCACAACAGGTGAGGGTGCTGAGGAAGAGGCTGACATGTGCAAGGCCTCAGATTCTATCCCTAAGGCATAACAGATCTAGCAGGTGTTCCTGAGACCCAATAGCAGGTGCCTTTGTAAGAGAAGGAGGTATGGCCAGTGAGATGGGTCACGAGGAAGACACCTGCCCACTAAGCCTGATGACCTAAGTTCATTCATGTGAACCCACATGGTAGGAGAGAATTGATTCTCACAAGTTGTCCTCTGACCTCCTCATGTGAGCTGTGGCAGTACACCCAAATACACAATAAATTAAAATATAATTTTTAAAAATAAATAATACTGGGTGTGATAATCATGTGTACAGCCAGCTACTTGGAAGCCAAGAGGATGCTGGAAAAGCTCATAGGAGCTGGAACTGCCTGGGCAGTGTAGGAAGACCCTGTGTCAAGAGGTGGGGTCAAGCAAAGACACAGAGCACATGAGGATGAAGGGAGAGACACGAAGGTCACAACATGATGTTGGCAGAGACTATAATGCCTAGACACTAGCCAGGGGACAGCAAGGGCTATTGGCAGCCACCAGAAGCTGGAACAAGTCTGGAGCAGACTCTCATTAGAAGTTGTGGGAGGGACTGGCCTGGCCATGCCTGAGTTTGATGTCCAGCCTCTGGGATGTGAGATACTAAATGTCTGCCCTGTGAAGCTCAGAGTCAGTGACAGTATTTCCACAGCTACAGGAAAGCCACTCAAGCCACTGAGGTCACAGAAGTCCCCAACACTGACCGTACATCTCCAGTTTCTCTGAAGGTCCTGGGGGACTCAGTGTGGAATTATCTTGTTTCTGAGATTGGTCACAGTGACACAGGTAGGACCCCATCATGCTGAGAATAGGCAGGTGCTGCAGGATTCTGTGCACAGCTCTGAACTGACCTCCACCCAGCACAGAGCATGTGGTGCCCTGGCAAGATCAGCTGTGTAGGAGCCACATCTCCCAGGGAAGCCCACAGGAGCCTCAGCAGTCAGGGCTGTGGTTTCTCCACTCAGCACAGTCAACAGCTTAGACTCCGGGAATCAAAGTGAGGACTCCATCCCTGTGGTCTCCATTGTTAGAGCAGAGCCCTGGGGAGGGGGAGGGGTGGTTGCAACAGCAGGACTGAGCACCACTGCTCAGCAGAAGGAACCATTTAGCTCCACAAGCCCTCCTCTGGGTGGCAGCCTTGGGAATGTGGAATCCTGCTCTGTAGTCGGAATAACTATAACAATCACCAAAGTTGGTATGCTGTGCTCCTGCTCTCCTGTAGCCATTTTAAGAGGCACGTAGGACAGGAGCCACTCAAGCCACGAGGGCAGGTAAGGAACATGCACACTGTACAAGAAGGCCCTCTCCCTATCTCACTAACATGGCATCTTCTTCCATGGTACACCACCATAATGGTTTGGCACGTGGTCATGTTGGCCCCATGCAGCCCACACAGACTCAGAGACAAGGACTAGTCGAAGGCAGCTAGGCTCCCACCAGCGTACTTGGCTGGAGGTGGGATTTGAATGGAACAGTGGCCTCACTGCCTTTCCTGAGAAGGATGGCCAAGGCCCTGTGTACATGCACCAGGTAGCAGGAGGGTCCCACCACTCACTCCCTGGCCCATCTCTATGCACCCCAGGGCTCCAGCATGGGTGTTTTCAGAATTGCCCATGACTTGTCTTAACCCCACATTGCCCATGAATCACCCAAGGATTTTCAAGGCTCAGGAAGACCACATGGCCACTCATTTATTTTCCAATGATTTTTATAACTAAAACCTGGGCATCTAGGAAAGTCGTTCCCTTCAGCCCCAGGAGGGAAGAAAGATGCCTAAGCACAGGCAGGAAGGCTCCCACTGCACTGGCTTCTGGGAGACTGAGGGTATATCATATATTACTTTCACACTGGGGCTGAAGATACACTGACAGTCAGAATTCATCTCCATGTGTCCAACAATGGTAATAAAACTCAGAGAGACTGAGTGCCTTCCCAAGGCCACACAGACACCCCTGCCCTCCTAAGGAGGCAACCAAACTTTAATCTCTGTCCTTAAGGGAGCCTGTGTGGAAGCCAGCTCTCTACTGCATGTCCCCCTTCTTACCACTAGATGGCAGCCTCTGGGTGTAGAAGCCAGAGTGAGACCATGGCCAAACTGACTTTGGAGTAGAGTCAGGGACCATTCTATGCTAAGAAGCCCAGTGGAAAGACATTCAGGGGGAAAAGCACCTAGCCTTGCCAGATACATGCAGGCCTGTGATCATGCTGCTGCCTCTGCAGACCCAGGCTGGGCTGGGAATATATTGGGAGGGACCCTGGCTTTGTGTTGGGTCTCCCTGTGTGTCAGGGCTGCTGAGGAAATGGGTAGTCTGCAGGCAGTGAAGAAGGAGGGATCAGCAGGGACACCTGGCTACTTTTGTACCACAGAAAGAAAACTGCCAGGGCTTAGGACCCCAGGAAACCCAATTCTACAGATGCCCAAGTCTCCTATGGGAAACCACCTACTGCGTGTATATGTGCACAGCATTCCCATACATTTTGAGTCAGTTCTCCATAGTGTGTAACACTTAACATTGTGTTGTATTGGCATGTGGGGGAGGCAGTATGCCATCCCATGTGCACATAGACATCTGAGGTAACAATGTTAGGCATTTCCCTTAACTCCTCTCATGTTAAAACATCACCTCATGTTTTAAGACAGGGTCTTTCTCTGAGCCTGTACTCACTGATTCCTCTAGACTAGGTGGTTAGCAAGCCTCTGAGAATCACTTGTCTCTTCCAAGGACCAAGACTCTTAGGCATGTACTACCATGGATGGATTGTTATATAGATGATGGGGATATGAATTTGGGTTCTCATGTTTGTGCAACATGCATTTTATTCCAGCCCTGCACCATGTCATTCAGGGAATATTTATAAGAGCAAAATTTTCTTTGTTCAGTTTGTCTACAGCATCTTGGTCAATGTTTCCTATATGCAGCTGGTTGAATCGATCGGTGGATGAAAAACTTGTGGGTACCCAGGGATGGCTGTACTTCAAATGTGTCACCACTGTTACCAATGATGATGGTGATTTATCTTGTTATTAGCTCACCCTCACAGTTGCTAATGTCCCCATTGTCAGTGTCTCTCCACATCCATGAATGTGTTCTTCTCAAGGGACACATTGGTACTACCAGCCCCAGAAGCTGAAATCTGTGGGCAACAGGCTATGTCTTGAGGGTCCCAATGGTTTGGCACCTGGATCTCACCTCCACTGTTCTCATTTGTCCCTGCTGTTCAGGTCATCACTGGCTTGGGGATTCAAAACCTGTGCTTTGCCTGCAGAACCTGAGTCTTTCTCTGTCTCTGCATGACCTCAGCAGGATGTCTGTGACCAGGCATACCATTGTGGATGCCAGGGATTTCCCCAAGCATATGTTCCATGACCCTGGGTAGAATCTCATTTTCCTTCACTTGTTTATAATAGTTTATATCCATTGTACTTTCAAAATAGACAGGCCTCAACTATTTTTTTTCATTTTATGGATGAGATGGAGGCAATAGGCACTCAATAGATTCTGAATTGAGAGTCCTGAGCTGGTGACATCGGGAAAGTATGAACTTCTGCAATTCTGAGCAGGGTGGTGAATGCGGCTCCCAGTGAGACCATGGTTGCAGAGGCACAGCCAACCCTGCAGTGTGCTATGTGACTTTTATTTGAGGTGCCAGAAGTCAAGGGTGTTCTGTGTAGTTTCAACTTAAGAGATTTTTAACTTCAATTAGGCTGATTGGGACGTGAAGCTTCTGGGCTGTTATGGGCAGCAGCACCTGAACTGAACTGACCTTGCATTCCTGGGGTAAACTGTGCTTGACTGACACATTACCCCCTTTCTGTATTGCTGGATTTCAAAATCCTAGGATTTGGGTGAGGATCTTTGTATTTAGTTTCATAAAAGTTATAACATAATGTTTTCTTTCCTGTTTTTGAGACAGGCTCTTTCCATGTAGCCCAAGCTAGCCCTCAAAGTAGTAACCCCTTGTCTTGGCCTCTCACAGTCTTTACTTTTCTCATGTTTTTGTTTCCTTGGTATCAAAGCGGTACCATGTGCTGTTACTGTTCTCACAGCTGTGACCAAATACTGGGAATGATTATCTTAAAGGAGGATGGATTTATTTTGGCTTACAGTTCAGGGGACACAGTCCATCAAAACTGAAACAGTATGGGATGTTTGGCAGAATCCACCAGGAAACATGCAGTTGAAGAAGCCCTTTTAGATGGTTCTTAACTAGTACCTCAGTGCCATGGAGGGAGCATGAGACACTTTGTGCTACCTGTTTCTTCGGGGGTGGGGGTTAAATGTCTGCAACTTTCAAAAATTCAATCTGTAACAACTGAAATGATCAAATTTATCCAAGCAGAATTGCTTGTAGTATGTTCTGTCTTTTAAAGTTAGATTTATTTATGTTTGTGTCTATTTGCATGTGGAGGTCTGATGATAACTTGTAGCAGTTGGTTCTCACCTTCCACCATGTGGTCCCAGGTATTCTACTCAGAGTGTCAAGCTTGGCAGCAAGCACTGTTCCCCACTGAGCAATCTCATCAGATGGTCTCCTTGTACTTTGCTTGCATCATCAGACAGCAAGTAGTTACTCCGAGGTTATGCCCAGGACTGTCTGTCACCTCTTCATTTTATTCTGGGACAGCCTCCAAACAACATGACAAGATAGTTAAATGTGTTCTGAGAAAACTAGGCACTCACACACCCTTGGGTCCCTCTTTGATTCTATCATGTGTCTCTCCCTGGTTCTGCCAGCAATCTCTAGGGGCATCAGAGACCATGAGGCATCTACAAAGGCTGTGGGAAGGAGTGTCACCTTAGCAGACATGTGGCTACCTGCTCTTGACCTACCCACTCTAGCCAAAAGGACATTATTCTACTTTTGTTACTGTGATCAAATATCCTGACTCCCCCCACCCCCCAAAAGAACAAAACCATCAAGGAGGAAGGGGTTTGTTTGACTTATAGTCCCAAGTCATCATTGTGTGGAAGTCAAGGCAGGAATTCAAGCAACCAATTGCATTATGTCCACAGAGAAAATAAATGCATCCTTGTTTGCTTCTCTAAGATAGCTTTATCTACTCTAATGTAGTTCTAGAGGCCTCTGCCTAGGGAATGGTGCTGCCCATGATTGTCTGGGTTCATTAACAATCAAGACAATTCCCTACAGACATGCCTGAAGGTTAATCTGGTCCAGGTAGTCCCTTAATGAGACTTCTCTCTCAGGTGATTCTCTATTGTGTCAAGTTGACACAGATAACCAGATCAGACCCCATGTTCAGAGAGTCTCACCCCTACTGACTTGCTGTGCCCATGGCCTTACTGTTGGAGCATCTCATGGGGGACATATGTGGGGTGAACACACCACTACCCAGCTATTTTGTTCTTCTCTGTTCCTCTCATGTTTTCTGATCAATAGATGAGTGGAAAGGTCAGGTGACACCGGGCTACTTCCACTCAGGATCTGCATAGTGGTCCTGCCTCCTCCCTCTTCCCATTCTGCACTTGCCTTTGATGGTTTTTGGAATCTATTGTGACCAAGATAGACAGGTGGTGAGTGGTACTGGAGTGCATGCCAGCAATGGGGCCATGTGTCTGAGGTCCATCTCAGGCTAGAGGGGTGATAGGGTGAGTAAGAGGTTAGCAGAGCAAATTCAGGTATAGACTCTTCTGGGAAGAGAAGCCCCATGGAAAGGCTTGCATGGGTAAGGGTGGGTTCATTCTGGGCTCTGGGGTCATGCTGCTCTGGGGTCCTGGCTGTTTCCTCTCAGATATCCTGACAGTGGTACCCAAGGAAGTCCTGAAAAGAATTTGTCGTGTGTCCTTGTGACTTAGCCTGTGCCTGTGGCCACCATTCCCAGCCTTTACAGTTATGTTTCATGGAGACTAGTGTTCTACTCTGAGTTGGCATGATTGTTGCTGTGTTTCACAGAGGAGCACTGTGGGAATCAACTGTGCAGGCAGCCAGTTAGGAGGTCAATGCATCCTGAAAGCATCCTGTAGCCATCTCCTCTCTCATTGTGACTCTCTTACTGCCCAGGGCCAGCAGGATCATGGAGAGGAACTGGCTGAATTCTGTGGACCCTCAGAGAAAGTCAGGTAGCAGACAAATCTGCAAGGAGGATCCCTCCACACCAAGGAGCTTCCTGCAGCCAGGGAACTGCAGAGGGAGGGCTGCAGCTGGACAGTACTGAACTATCTCACATGTCACCATGTGCCACTAGTCTAGTGTCTGAAGTAGTGTTTTATAAATGCAGACTGGCTTTCATTGTTGCAGATTCAGAGCTCTAAGAGGTTGCTATAGGCTCTTCAGGCAAGCAAAGCAGGGGGTTTCCGAGATCAGAGCCCCCCTCTACTGCTGACCTTGGTCTATGACCTTGAGCTCATCACTGAGCCTCTCTCTGCTCATCTGTAACACAGATGAAGGACGTGGATCTGTGCACATTAGAATTCAATAAAAGGCCCTTGGGCAGGTGATTTAAAATAGCATGCAAATGTGTTATTTGCTAGGTTTTCATGGTACAGCTATAATATAGTCCAGCTTCTACCTGGAGAGAGCCAGGCACAGGACAGGCACAGCTGGGATAACTGCGTGGTGAGGTCCCTGCTCTGGAGCCCTACTGGGAGATGGGACTAAAGCCTCTGTAGTGAAGGAAGTGAACACTCAGCTCAGAATAGCAGGGTACAAGAGAGAAGACAAGAGGATGAAGTGTGACAGGGCTAAGTCTTGGATCTCTAACACGGCAGAAGAGCCAGAGAAGGTGGTGTACTGGGGAATACTGGGTAGGATGTGGAGGGGCCCCTGACTGCTGTAGGCAACCTACTGGACAGTGTGGTAGCTGGAAGTGTGGGCTCATGGACCAGCTGAATGCTGAGTCTTCAAGGACTTTCTGTCACCAACCTGTTCCTTGGATGGCACAGGAGTCTCCAGGGGCTGGTGAAGCAAGTGACCGTGGATGAGGGGAGGGCCATGATGACATAAGACTCAGAACAAAAGGAATTGACCCCACATCCTGAGGGCCAGAAGGTGTGGAAAGGGCACATTCCTTGAGTGGCTCCAGTGAGGTTCTTTCTGCCTCTTGGCTCCTAAAGGATCCAAGTGTCCTCAGACTTGTGTCTGTGTCACCCATCCTCCTGTCTTGGTGCTTACCTGACCTCCTGTTCTATGCATAAGCTCATCTTTCTTTTAGAAGGACACCTACTGTTGTCATTAGGGTCAACCTACTCAATCCTGAGTGATGTCAGCTCAAGGTCCTGTACTTAACCATGCCTCTGAAGGGACCTCTTCTCTCTTGCAGTCCCATGGCAAGGTTCTGAGGATATGTCTACTCATGAGTGCACTGGCAAAGACCAGAACCATGAAGACATTCCTCAGAAGAACCTCATGTAACCCCATGAGGGCACTGCAGAATGGAGGGCTCCATGTCAGAGCCCCAGGCTCCCAGAGTAAGACACAAGAGAGGCTGGATTATGGGAGTCAGGCTGGATCCTGTGTTTATACACTTGGACTTAGGGTAGCCACACTCTTGAAGATGTGTGATGGGCTCCACTGTGTTTGTAGACAAGCTCTGTCCAGTTTGCCTCTTCATCTGCACTTGGGGACCAAAATCAGGGTTTAGGGGTCAGCAAGATATTCCCGAGACCTCAGGTTGAAGATTCTGCCAGTTCGTGACAGTCTAACCTGGGTTCAGCTTGCTCTTGACCCTCCCCTTGTGGTTGCTGGAGCCTTGCTGAGGCAACAAAGACAAAAGGTGATGGTAGCTATAAGAGGAGGGTCAAGGTTGAGCATCTGCAAGGATCAGAAAGCATCACAGGCAGAGGACCATGTGGCTTAGCAAGTTCCCTGGGGCCAGAGAGAACAACTGGGGCCATTGCTACAGCTCTTTCCAGATAAAAGGAAGATGTAGTAGAAATGCATTCCTAAGCCAGCATCCTCTGGGCTTGGTGGCTGGGGAACAGGGTAACTGGGCAGCGTGTGCCAGGATCTGTAATGGCCCCTGGAGGCACAAGGGGTAACACACTGAACCCTTGTTCCTGTTGTGCTGGTAACTTTCCTTGTCACTGTGACCAAATACCTGACCTGACATGAAATGATTCAAGGAAGGGAGAGTTATTCTGGCTCACCTTTGAAGGGATATAGCCCATCATGGTGGCAGTGCACAGCTCCATGGCAGTAGGTGCATGAGGCTGCTTGTTCACACCTCAGATCAGGAAGCAGAAAGAGAAGAATGCTGGTGCTCAGCTTACTGTCTCCTTTAACCTTCAAACTTCAAGACTAGATTGTGAAAAGCAAGAGGATGGCAAGAGAGCAGAGCCTGAAGATTGAGACTGTCACAGTGGGTGACAGGGTCTCTGTTTTGAAGGGTGCACAGGAGCTCTCCAGGAGAAAGAAAGGAACTGTGATATTCAGAGTACTGCAGACTATATAGTACTTTCCTGACCAATGAAAGGATGTGGTGCAGGGACAGGCAGTGGCCTCGAGAGGAAGGCTCTCAGAATCTGCAGCTGCCCAGGAGGACAGAGTGGCCACAGACAGCACAACTTCCTGAAAGATAGTTGTCATGCTCATGCTGTACAAAAGAGGAGGTGGAGACGCAACAAGGTGCAGCTGGATGAGGAGGAAGCCAGGGCAACACGCACTTATGCTGTCCCTCTGAACTCTTTGGGTCCCACCCTAAAGTCCACATCCCGAGGCCAAGGGATGACTCCCACGAGATGGAGTCTTTCTGCCTTCTGCTCCTTGCTCTATCTTTGTCATGTGTCTCCTTAGGACAGCCAGGTGGCTCTTATGATGGCTACTTAGAATTCACAGGCAGTGGGACCCAACACACATAGTAGGTTTTCCTAGTCTCTGTTCTCCCAAGAGTGTTGAGGTCATGGTGATAGGTGAGATAGAGAAAACATTATAAATCTGGTATGGGACAAGCCACCCACATTGAAGGAAGACTCAGAAAGCACCCGGACAGATGCTAACAGTGGGAAGGCAGCACCTAGGAAAGGAAGGGGCTTCAATGTTAGAGAGAGTAGGTGCTCAGTGAAGAGCTGATGAGTTGATGTGTGGATAGATGCAAAGAGATGAGTAGATTAATTGGATAGATAAATAAGTGGAATGGATAGATGAATGGAATAGATGAAAAGAGGAATGGAATGGGTGGGTAGATAACTAGGAACAGTGGGATGGATACATGTATGATTGGATGATATGGCTAGGTAGATAAGTGGAATAAATGGATAGATGGAATGAATGGGGTAGGTGGGAAGATGGGTGGGAGAAATGGGTTATGTGGATGAATGGATGGATGCATGGACTGGATAGATGGATGGGATGACATAAATGAAGTAGGTAGCATTTTTCAGAACTTGAATCAGTCTAAAAGTAGAGAGAGGAGCTTGTTCACTTGCAGTGCATTGTGGAGGAATATCTAGGATAGAAGGATGGATGAGTGAATGGCTGGATAGTTTGGAGAATTAATGGATGGATGGATGGATGGATGGATGGATGGATGGATAGATGGGTGGATAGTGGTGAGAGGATGATTACATGAATGGTGGAGGGGTGCATGAATGGATTAAGTAGATGGGTGAATGAATGAATGAATGAATGAGTGGGTAGATGGTATATAGATGCATGGGTGGATATGTGGGTGGGTGGATGGATGAGTAGATACATGGGTTGGTGGGTAGATTGGGTGGATGAGTGTATAGATGGGTGAGTGAGTGGGTGAATGGATATATGGATAAACAAATGAATGGATCCATGGTATATGGGTAGATGGATGGCAAATAGGTAAATGGATGGCTAGAAATATGGATGGATGGTATATGGTTGCATGGATGGTGTGTTGGTGGATGGATTGATGATAGATGGGTAAACAGATGGTTAAGTAAATGGATAGACTGGATAGATGGATGGATGGATGGATGGATGGATGGATGGATGGATGGATGGATGATGGGTGTGTGGATGGACTAGATAGGATCGACGGATGGATGGATGGAGAGTGGGTGGATAGATTAATAGACAAGTGGATGGATGCATGGTAGATGGCTAGAGAGTGGAAGAGTGGTTGGATGGGCGGTAAATTAGAAGATGGGTGGATGGATGGATAGATGGATGAGTGCATAGATAGATGGATAGATGGTTGGGTGGATGGATAGATAGATGGATAGATAATGGTAACTTTCATTCCTTCCCTTTTGTGTCCCTCAAAAGGGCCTCAAGTTTCCATATGTCTCCACGATTCACATGAGTAGATGACACTTGGCCACAGCTGCAGCTTCCCAGGGTGCCTCAGCATACCACCCCACATCTTTCTCTAGAGACCAGGCTGGCTTTGGATGCCAGAATTTGATCCGGAAGGGGCTGGCCAAAGGCCCTATTCCTTGGTACTTTGCCGCTGGGTATGCTGGCTGCAGTTTGCCTCCACCACCCTGCTGTAGGAGGCTGCAGCTCCCAATTAAACTGTTTCAGTGACAAAGACCCAGGGTAATCGTGTGATTAAAAATAACCAGGGCTGATGCCGCTTTCTGGAGCCTATCAACTGAGGGTGGGGGCGAAGAGGAGGAGAAGGATGCTTCCATCCCTGCTCCTCTGACGCCATTGCCGCTGGGGATGGGGTGGCCTCACTTTTGTTTACAGCAGAATGAAGGAGACATAGAAAGGATCACTAATCTGAAGGGACTCAAGGCAGATTGGGAAGTTCTTTCATGAGATTGAAGTCCACTATGACACAGTCGAATGAAGGAGACTGGGCCGATGTTCAGTGAGCACCTACTGCAACATCCCTGGACCTCCCCCCCCCCCCGCCCCCGGTCATCACATGAACCTGGTGTAAATTAATTAGTATTCATTCACAGGAGTGTGCTCTGTGACTCAGAGGTGCCTATGCTGCCCTCCCTTCACTCAGCAGGCACTGAGCACTGACAGTACACCAGGCACCATTCGAGACGCTGAAAGAAGAGAGAAGACACAAGACACAAGTCCTGCCACCGTGGAGAGAGTGGTGAGCAGGAGATTGTCCACCAGCAGAGGACTGAGCTGTTACTCTGTCCCCTGACTCTTTCCCACCAAGTACATGTTAGCTATCTGAATCCAGTGCCCCTTCCCTGAATGAGAGCCACTCTGAAGTGGCAACCCATGGCTGTGGGTGGTACATTTGATGAATCCTTTACACTGGGGATGTCCTTACCACACTGAGGTCCTATCTGTGACCAGCTTCCTCTGCCTGGAGAAGCCCAGCCCCCTGATGCTCAGGATTGGGTGGCTCACTTCCACTGCACCACATTTGTGGTCTGCCTAGCCACACTGTTAGTCAGAGGGACACCACCCCACCGACTCACTGCAGAACCCCTGGGGCCCTGTAGGGTATTGGGAAAGGGATGGGCTCCTAGCCCACAGCAGCTGCATGACCCTGGGCATTGCTGCAGGTCTTGAAATGGTATTATGCTCTCTTATTATCAGCCGATTCCTCCCTCCATCAAGGATGTTTGAGACTTTGGTGAGGTGGGATCCACTGATCAGCCGGGGCCCTGCTTCAGGAGAGACAGGTGCAATGGGCCCCTGAATAAGACTGGAGTCTAGAGGCAGCCATTCTCTGTGGCCCTGGGGTTATGCTAAAGTAGTAGGAGCTTCTGGGTCTCAACTGACCAGAATGAAATAGAGCAGGCACCAACTCCAGAACTTCTGCGTGGGACTACATGTCCCCTTCCGGGGGCAGGGGTATGGTGCTAAAGTAGCTCACCCGCTCCCCTCACTCAGGGTTCCCACATAGGCAGCCATTTCTGTGAAGATTTGGCCCTGCTATGTCCCTTCCTGTGGCTCAGATGTTGCTCTGGGGTCAAGACAGGGCTTCAGACCTTTTTTTTTTTTTTTTTTTTTGTTTTTCAAGACAGGGTTTCTCTTTGTAGCTTTGGAGCCTATCCTGGCACTCTCTCTGGAGACCAGGCTGGTCACAAACTCATAGAGATCTGCCTGCCTCTGCCTCCCGAGTGCTGGGATTAAAGGCGTGCGCCACCAACGCCTGGCCAGACCTTTCTTGTAACTGCAGGATGTGTGAGCGTCTTTGTCATCAGCCTGGCAGTGCTCTGACACCAGAAGTTCATGAAGTGATTGCTCAGCCTGTCACTGATCCAGAGCATAGAGAAAGCAGAGCCCAGTCATCTCATGGACTTCCTGCCTCCTCCACAGACACCTGAACCACTGTACACACTTGCAGCCATGATCTGGAGCAGGGATGTGTGCACTTGAGCCTGTGGAGTCCAGAGTTCAGCCTTGGGTGTCATCTTCAGGAATGCCATCTGCCTCCTTTAAGACATGGCCTCTCACTAGCCTAGGGCCCACCTATTAGGCGAGGCTGGCTGGTAAGCCTCAGGGTCCTCTTGTCTCTGCTTCCCCCGCACACGGATTATAAGCACGTGCCACCACACCTGGCATTCTTACGTGGGTTCTGAACATCAAACTCGGGTTCTCATGATTACGAGTCAAGCACATTACTGACTGAGCCATCTCCCCAGCCTCTAGCTGAGCGCAGATATGCCATGGCCTGCAGCCATCTCCAGGGCAACGCTGACTGCCCTACCCCCCACCCCATTCCCGTGATGCTCAAAATACCCTCTGCCACCAGCGCACAGACACATCTCAGTTCTTACAGAGTTCTCCCTTCCCCTTGGGCCCAGGGAGGGCCTCGGTGTATCCCCTGGGCTCCAGCTAAGGCCATCATCCCTCTGTCTAAATCCTTCATGGAGCTTCCTCTGTGGGCAGAAGGGAGGTGACAGCCAGAGGAGGACTATAACTATGCCCTCCCCAACCCAGCAAGGACACAATAGAAGGTCTCCTGGCTGTGCCATGTGGGGAGCCCATCTGAGAATCATCACCATGCTGGGCTGGACAAGCAGCTCCAGGCTCCCATCCCGGTCCCTAGGAAGGTGCCCCTCTCCAGCAGGTAACTCTCTCCAGCAGTACATCACTCACATGTCTTGGCTTCTCTTGCAATTTAGTAATTTGAGGTTTCTGGCATCTGCTTGCAAGTATCAGGCTCCAAGGCTATCCCTTCTCACTTGGCAGGCATGCTTCTGGGTGCCTCACAATAGCCAGGGCAGCACAACCTTGATCTCAGTGTCTTGCTCCCCATACCCCACCCCAATCCCCAAACTAATTCCTACTTGCCTGTCTCTCTCTTCTCTCTGCCTGCCCCTGAACTGAGCCCTGCTGTGAGGTCCCCAACTTGTGATGCACCTTATCATGCTGTACCCAGAAATGGCACTGAGTTACCCTCAGAGCTGGGGGCTTAGCGGAGCCACCCTCCCTATCTCAAGGGACTCAACTCCCCCTCTAGGTCTGTTTCTCTCTCAGACATGTCTCTGTCTCTCTCTGTATCTCTGTCTGTCTCTCCCTTTCTCTCTCCCTCTCTCTCTCTCTCTCTCTCTCTCTCTCTCTCTCTCTCTCTCTCTCTGTCTCTCTCTGTCTCTCTCTGTCTCTCTGTCTCTCTCTGTCTCTCTCTCTCTCTCTCTCTCTCTCTCTCTCTCTCTCTCTCTCTCACACACACACACACACACACCCTACCTTCATGGTGGCTAAGCCCCACTTCTACCTCATTCTTTCTCCTTACCTGTCTCCCCATACCCCACAGTCTTCTCTCCTGACAATCTTAGTGGGGTTCTATGTGCCCCAGTTCTTCTGGCCAGCCTCACATGTCTCCTAGGCTAGAGCTGCCCAGACCTCACCCTTAAAGGGCAGAGCATGGCTGCTCCAGCCTTTGTAGCCAAATGTACTCAAAGCTGCTTCCTCTGATCAGAGGCACAGAGGACAGGCACACCAGTGAATGGGGCTTCCTTATACCAATAAAACTTTATTGATGATGGTAGAAAAGGGCAGAGATGAGAAACCTCACACTAATTATTGGTGTGTATTGTCACTGGAGTGACAATTCCACCTTTGGACCTTTCCTCCCTGCCTGCTAAACTCCTACTCATCCTACAAGACCCCACTATGATAGCCCACGCCTCATGCTTCCAGTAAAGCTCTCATGCTCTCTGTTCGCAGAACTCCTGGAGAGCCTCATGTCTCCCGTCACAGATGAGCCCACTCAGTTGTGATGAACTTCTCTGTGTATCTGTCTACCCCCTCTTGCCCTCCTCCTAGCTTAGTCATCTCTTCTTTTAGTGGCGTCTGACACAGAGACAGCTCCGGAGTCACTCATTCAGCAGAAACTGCCAGACACTGTACCTGGAAACACAGCAGGGAACTAGATGACACCCTGGGGCACTGGTCAGTGCTAGGAACAAGAGACTACTTCTGGGGAATGGGAGGCTTATACACAGCACAATCAAAGACCCTGAGTGTGATGATCTGGGTGGATAGCTGGGGTAGCCTGGCAAAGGATAAGCACAGCCTTATGAGGATGGGGCTACACAAGACATATGCCTGTTATGTCTGCGAGGGCAGAGGTCCCCATCACAGAGCCCATCACTGAAAAGGCACACACATGGGGACAAGAGGCATGACAACAGGGGACTTGGGGAGTTAGTGTTTGATGGACTGATGTGTTCTGTCTCATTGTGTGCATAGAGCTTTGGGGACTCGTTCTGCCCTGATCCAGGAGTTCCATGCATTGTAAAATAATAACTAATATGAACCCACTTCTCCTTCCAGGAGCTTCTATGGGGATCTATGGGCATTGGTGCCCAGGCATCATAGTACCTACCTTGGGTGGGCACCCGTTGAGACAAGGAAACTGAGGTGTAGAGGACACTAATCAGTTGGGCTGAGGTTTTGCAGCCGTGTAGGACCAGCAGGCTCAGAGCCTAGGCCTCCCAGCTAGACATCCACCATCTCCTTTGCCATTTTATTTTCCTGAGATACGATTCAGTTACTAGCAGGATCTGCCTGTTGGAGTGCCCACGAGAGGCAGTGGCATCCTGTACACTCACTCACAGCCTTCATCATTGTCTAGTTTCAGAACCTTTTGGCATCTCAGAAGGGGGCCTGGTCCAGCTCAGTGGTCCCTGCCTCTGCCTCTACCCAGTCCTCTGGCCACTCATCTGCTTCCTGTCTCCAGGGCTGTATGTGTCCTGCAGGATCCTGACATGGGAAAGTGGTTTTTGCCTGGCTTCTTCCACTACATGGATGCATTTGAGGCTCACTTTTTGCTGCCTGTGACCCAGTGGGTTTAATTAGGGTTTAATTAGCCAGAGTGTGGGGCTTCTCACCAGTATCCCTTCACCCAGAGCCACATCCCACTGGGGGCATTTCCAGAGCCCCTTTGACCTTGTCTCAAGAGACAGGTCTCCCTTCATGACCAGCGCATGCAGCCAGTGTGTAGTGAGAAGTACCTAGAACTTGTGTTTGGCTTTTAAAGCAGAGCAGGGTTCTATGCTAGTGCCAGAGAGGCCCACAGCCTGTTGTGGTTTTCACCATTTGTCACCATTCATTTCCCTGGGTAGACATGAGTTCTATTCACCCAGAAGTCATGGTGGACTCTTGTCTGGGGTCTTTGGAGTCCTGGCATCAGCTGAGAACACGCATGAGTATCCTGCTGAGTTGATTGATAGTGGCATATACCTCCCTGTGATCTGTGACAGATCAGTGTGTGATCTGTCCACTCACCCCAAAGGAAGGTCACAGGCTCCTGTAAGGAAACTTCGAAGTCCTGCTTGTGATGTTGCAACAGAACCACCCCCCCCCACAATGTCCCCTGTGAACAGAGGGGGCTGGGCCCTGGCTGGGCTCCTCTAAGACCTGTTGGATCCCAAAGCTCTGCTCTGTCTCCATGGAGATCATAAACAGAGTGAGGGAGATGCAGGCCTGCACACTTGCCTGCCCTGCCCTGGCACTGGCTTCTTGGTTCATTAATCTCCATTTAAAGCATTTGTAGCATGGGGCAGTAAACAGGAGAAGGGATTCTGCTGACCCTGTGAATACTTGTGAGAAATGTCAGCCTGCAACAGTCAGAAAGCCCCTGTTTCCTTGGCCTTGATACATCTTGATTTCCTTCAGTGCATACACATGTGTGCACATGGGGCCTGGAACA